>NW_027361703.1:22605000-22785000 GCF_039654945.1 Dendrobates tinctorius
ATGCAATTAAGGTCTAAAAAAAATCGAAGTAGTTTAAGCTATACTTATGTATCATGCTTTCATACAATGCAAACTTGTCTTAGAGTTTGAAAATATTTACTGATAATATCATTATTTACTGGTTCATTGCGGTAAAATTGTCCCTAACATGCTGTATATGATTAAATATTTTATCCTATTGTGTACTGCATGTTATAATGGAATACAGACATTGATCAAAATGTTAATAAAATTCATTCCAATATGACCTAGCCAAGAAAATATAAGACATTTAAAAAGGCAAAAAAAATGGAGACAATAGTAGATCGCATACAAATCATTTAAGCAGTATATTTTCTGATTGTAATATGTAATCTGCAAAGCCAAATCTAAAAGAACGTAAAGAGTATGCTGAGCACACAGCAGGTTAAATGTTCTAGCTTGTCAGTTACAGTATGCGATTGAACATGAGCTCAGTGACAATAAGCATAAAGGTAAGCAGGCGTCAAATTGTGCAAATTGTGGCAGCGAAAACAGGCAAACAAATAAAAATCTCCCCCATATGTTCAAATAATTGTATGAGATTTCAGGAGGACCTTGAATAAGAGCAAATAATCTTATCCCATTGAAAATAAATGTACTGTATAATACAGTGCACAGTACTAAATGTTATACTATTATACCATAAAATCACAGATCGAGAATAAGCAATGAGACACAGCAAACTATTACACTGAATACTCGGAATTGTAGCATATCGATAAAAAAAATGTTTAAACATGTAACTGATCTTCAATAATAAATACAAATATTTTGTATGGCGTTGATAAAGCATAAGTGCAAGCTAGTAAATTGCTGGAGGACGCTCATTAGCTAATTCAAATGGCAATATTAGAAGTTATTTACAATTGTGTAATTTGCATTACCACCCCATAACTATATATGAATGTGTTGTGTAAAAACAAAAATAAATTGTATCTATCTATATTTATATAGATAGATATAAATAATTTTTGTCATATGTATTAATGCAAAATGCATGTGTTTTACTAATAAAAAAAAAAAATGTAAAATTAATCAATTTACTATGAAAAGGTGCGTTTGCTTGTTAAGGGCTCATTCAGGTTTCCGTTTTTTTGCATATGAGTGCTATCAGTGATTATCACAGATAGCATTCGTACATGTGATGGTCAAATGGACCATTCACGAGTCAATGATTTTTCATGGACCGAAAGGAGACCTGTCCTATTTTGATCTGAGGGTCAGGTAAAAATCAAAAATGTGAGTCAATGTGTCCATATTGACATCCGAATGTTGTCCAATTTTCAAGGACTCTCAGATTGAAGAAGGTGGAGATTTTTTTTTTTTATTTTTCCACGCACGAGAAAATCAGATGACATTATGAACAAACTCTGATCAGGGTTTGATCAAAATTATTGGCCAGTATGTGGAAAAATCGAATGTGTGCATGTGCCCTTAGTAAGTATTTGCATAAGATTTTAACACCATAGTGTTTGCATCAAAAACGCTGCTTAAAATACACAAGTTTTTGCTGCCTTATTGTCATGTATTTGCTTGTGTTTTTGATGCATTTTTCCTTGCATTTTTTTCCCATTTATTAGAATGGGTGAAAAATGTTGCAAAAACGCTGGAAAAATTGACATGCTGCAGATTTGAAAAATTGCTTTGAAGGTTCAAATATGCAAGGAAAAATAGGCAATCTCAGTCTCTCTGATGGTACTGTAAAACACGTGTTTTATTCCATGGCAAAAGAGCAGGAAGAAAAGCTAGCAAATCCGCAATTTGTGAACAAGTTCTAATACAGTTAAAAGTAGGCCATTTACAAAAATGCATCCATTTTTTTTCTAAGTGATCTTTTGTACTTGTTTCAAATTTCAATCATGTTGCAGACTTGTCAAGCCAGAAAACTCTCTACAGCCGGGATCACACATGCGAGAAACACGGCCGAGTCTCGCATGTTAATACCCGGCACTGCCGCCGGCGCTCAGGAGTGGAGCATGCGGCTCCATGTAATTGCTATGCGGCCACACGCTCCAATCCGAGTGCCGACGGCAGTGTCGGGTATTAACATGCGAGACTCGGCCGTGTTTCTCGCATGTTTGATCCCGGCCTACCAGTGGTCCTCAAACCCATGCTATTCCAAAGAAAAATTCCAAGCTCATAAAACTCATTTCAAGCTTGTAAAATATTTTATTTAAGAAAGGTGGTAAATATAAGAGATGCATGTGTTCTACATGCAACTCCATGTTTTGTAAACTAACAACTGATTCGTACTGTCACTTTTCCTGGACCAGCCAAAAGAACGAATACCAGCAGGTCAAGTATTGTAAATATGACCTTTTAATAAAAATGCATTAATGGACCTCAGTTCAAAACATATTAAATAGGCTCAGACAACAAAAATTTTAATTATAGCATCACGGATTTAAAAAAAAGGAATGTTGGCAGCTTCAAAGCTTTTACATTAAAAGTAATTAATTAGCATTAATATAATTGACTCAGTACACTATTCACTGCACAGTACGGTAAGCTCATCAGCCAGTTTGGATGCCTACAAACTATGGAGTCTTATGCTATTTAATTAAACTTTTTGTCATTTCTTGTTTGAGAAAATGAGTATAACACATCCATTTCATGACATAGCAACTAATGCACCAGGAGAAGAGAATGAAAGGATAAGCAACTGTGATCAGTATATGTATTAACCTGAGTCTTAATAACTAAACCAGTTTATTCATGTGGAATATTTTTATTCTATCTGACGTAACACCATAGCATTAATGTTATAATTACAACCTGCTTTATCTAGCACTGCCATTCTAGTTAATTATTGCAGTCAATTTGCAAAATGACATAGTTTTACTTTTGCATAGGTCACTATTAAACAAATTAATCACTGAAATTACTGTACCATTTACAGTAAGTGTCATCTTTGGTAAAAGTCAAGAAAACTCAAATTATACATAATAGTTCTACAATGTTTAAAGCAATTAAATAGTAATGAGTTTTAGGTAAAATAGTTACTAGCAAAGAAAAGGAAAACTTCCCTTAATGTGTAAATTTGACAAAGAATAGAAGAGGTAAATTAAAGGTGTTTTTCTGAATTATACAAAATTATCCCTAGGGAAGGGAATAGTATAAAACAATGAAATAACATTTACTTACCCCCTTAAATCCCCTAGTGCTGCAGTACCATTGCTTCACTGGCCCCCATAAGAAGTGATGATGCTCTGCCCATCAGTGACTGCAGCCAATCACTGACCCCCCTGGTCACATGCTGTACATGCAAAATCACTGAAAAGACCAGAAATTTGCTGTAGTGGCTAGTTGACTGATAGATGACGTTTATTTTGAGTCTTGCTTGCTGTGGTCAAGGTAAAGCATTTATAATACTGGTGTTTTCTTATATTTCAGAGAGACCTATTGGTTGCTTTAGACATCAAGAACTAGGTACATACAGCTCTGGCAAAAATTAAGAGACCACTTTCAAATGTTCAGTTTGTCTGATTTTTCTCTTTATAGGTACATTTTGGGTAAAATGTAAATTGTTCTTTTAGTCAGTAAACTTCTGACAACATGTCTCTGAATTTCCAAGCAGTGAATTTTGTATTTTTTTCTGACAAAGAAAAATGGTCAAAATTCCAAAAAAAAAAAACCCAGTGCTTTCAGACTTCAATTAATGCAAAGAAAACAAGTTCATAATCATTTAGAAACAACAATACTAATGTTTTAAATCAGGAAGAGTTCTGAAATCAATATTTTGTGGAATAACCATGATTTTTAAAAACAGCTTTCATGAGTCTTGGCATGCTTTCCACCAATCTTTCACACTGCTTCTGGCACAAAAAAAATAAGCAGTTAATCTTTGTTTGATGGCTTGTGACTAGAGTTGAGCGATACCATCCGATACTTCAAAGTATCGTATCGGATGGTATCGGCCGATCTTTAAAAAAAGTATCGGTATCGCCGATTCCGATACCGGAAGTCCCATTCAAGTCTATGGGACTTCCGGTATCGGAATAAGAAAAACCCTTTCCTGCCCTTGTACAGCCTCTCTGGGGTCTGTACGGGCCTTTCGGGGGGCTGTGCCGGCCTGCCAGGGGGTCTGTGCAGGCTCCGGTGGTCTGTGCCGGCCTGCCGGTGGTCTGTGCAGGCTCCGGGGGGCTGTGCCGGCCTGCCGGGGGGCTGTGCCGGCCTGCCGGGGGGCTGTGCCGGCCTGCCAGGGGGTCTGTGCAGGCTCCGGTGGTCTGTGCCGGCCTGCCGGTGGTCTGTGCAGGCTCCGGGGGGCTGTGCCGGCCTGCCGGGGGGCTGTGCCGGCCTGCCGGGGGGCTGTGCAGGCTCCGGGGGTCTGTGCAGGCATCGTCCGATGGGACTACAAGTCCCATCGGGCGATGCCTGCTACCATGACAGTGATTGACACATTAGCCAATGATGGGACAGTAGTAGTCCCATCATCCGGCTAATGTGTTAAATGTAAAAAAAAAAAAAAAAAATTACATGCTACATTCATACTACATACTACATACATGCTACATTCATACTACATGCAACATACATACTACATATATACTACATGCATGCTACATACATACTACATATATACTACATGCATGCTACATACATACTACATATATACTACATGCATGCTACATACATACTACATGCTACATGCATGCTACATACATACTACATACATGCTACATATATACTACATACATACTACATATATACTACATGCATGCTACATATATACTACATGCATGCTACATACATACTACATATATACTACATGCATGCTACATACATACTACATGCTACATGCATGCTACATACATACTACATACATGCTACATATATACTACATACATGCTACATATATACTACATACATACTACATATATACTACATACATACCACATACATACTACATGCATGCTACATATATACTACATGCATGCTACATACATACTACATATATACTACATGCATGCTACATACATACTACATGCTACATGCATGCTACATACATACTACATACATGCTACATATATACTACATACATACTACATATATACTACATGCATGCTACATATATACTACATACATACTACATATATACTACATGCATGCTACATATATACTACATACATACTACATATATACTACATACATGCTACATATATACTACATACATACTACATATATACTACATACATGCTACATACATACTACATACATACTACATATATACTACATGCATGCTACATATATACTACATGCTACATACATACCACATACATACTACATACATGCTACATATATACTACATGCATGCTACATACATACTACATATATACTACATGCATGCTACATACATACTACATGCTACATGCATGCTACATACATACTACATACATACTACATGCTACATACATACCACATATATACTACATACATACAATACATTCATACAATACATACATAGACATACAGTACATATAACATAGAGTAACATACTTACCAATACTTGTCACATTGTTCCCCGAAGCCATTGTCGTCTACGGAATAAATATTAACATAACAAACCACAAAAATACTCACCCACGATCCGAAGCAGTCCACGAGTGTGTCCCACGACGATCTTGGGTAGAGAACTGCAGCATCAGCTGATGCTGCCGTTCTCTACGGGCTGCAGGAATCCAATGACGGAAGGTAGGTATCCTTCCGCACTGTATTCCTCCGCCACTTAAAAAAAAAAAAAAGTCCCTAGTCTCACTTTATGCCATTGCTGTGTGGGAATTTCCCACACAGCAATGGCATAAAGTGAGACTAGGGACTTTTTTTTTTTTAAGTGGCGGAGGAATACAGTGCGGAAGGATACCTACCTTCCGTCATTGGATTCCTGCAGCCCGTAGAGAACGGCAGCATCATCTGATGCTGCAGTTCTCTACCCAAGATCGTCGTGGGACACACTCGTGGACTGCTTCGGATCGTGGGTGAGTATTTTTGTGGTTTGTTATGTTAATATTTATTCCGGAAAGACAATGGCTTCGGGGAACAATGTGACAAGTATTGGTAAGTATGTTACTCTATGTTATATGTACTGTATGTCTATGTATGTATTGTATGAATGTATTGTATGTATGTAGTATATATGTGGTATGTATGTAGCATGTAGTATGTATGTAGTATGTATGTAGCATGCATGTAGCATGTAGTATGTATGTAGCATGCATGTAGTATATATGTAGTATGTATGTAGCATGCATGTAGTATATATGTAGCATGTATGTAGTATGTATGTGGTATGTATGTAGCATGTAGTATATATGTAGCATGCATGTAGTATATATGTAGTATGTATGTAGTATGTATGTAGCATGTATGTAGTATATATGTAGTATGTATGTAGTATATATGTAGCATGCATGTAGTATATATGTAGTATGTATGTAGTATATATGTAGCATGCATGTAGTATATATGTAGTATGTATGTAGTATATATGTAGCATGTATGTAGTATGTATGTAGCATGCATGTAGCATGTAGTATGTATGTAGCATGCATGTAGTATATATGTAGTATGTATGTAGCATGCATGTAGTATATATGTAGCATGCATGTAGTATGTATGTGGTATGTATGTAGCATGTAGTATATATGTAGCATGCATGTAGTATGTATGTAGTATGTATGTAGTATGTATGTAGCATGCAGTATGTATGTAGTATGTATGTAGTATATATGTAGTATGTATGTAACATGCATGTAGTATGTATGTAGCATGCATGTAGTATATATGTAGTATGTATGTAGCATGCATGTAGTATATATGTAGCATGTATGTAGTATGTATGTGGTATGTATGTAGCATGTAGTATATATGTAGCATGCATGTAGTATATATGTAGTATGTATGTAGTATGTATGTAGCATGTATGTAGTATATATGTAGTATGTATGTAGTATATATGTAGCATGCATGTAGTATATATGTAGTATGTATGTAGTATATATGTAGCATGCATGTAGTATATATGTAGTATGTATGTAGTATATATGTAGCATGTATGTAGTATGTATGTAGCATGCATGTAGCATGTAGTATGTATGTAGCATGCATGTAGTATATATGTAGTATGTATGTAGCATGCATGTAGTATATATGTAGCATGCATGTAGTATGTATGTGGTATGTATGTAGCATGTAGTATATATGTAGCATGCATGTAGTATGTATGTAGTATGTATGTAGTATGTATGTAGCATGCAGTATGTATGTAGTATGTATGTAGTATATATGTGTATGTATGTAGCATGCATGTAGTATGTATGTAGCATGTATGTAGTATGTATGTAGTATATATGTAGTATGTATGTAGCATGTAGTATGTATGTAGTATTTTTTTTTTTTTTAACATTTAACACATTAGCCGGATGATGGGACTACTACTGTCCCATCATTGGCTAATGTGTCAATCACTGTCATGGTAGCAGGCATCGCCCGATGGGACTTGTAGTCCCATCGGACGATGCTTGCACAGACCCCCGGACATCAGCACAGCCCCCCGGCAGGCCGGCACAGCCCCCCGGCAGGCCGGTACAGACCCCCACAGGGTGCACAGCCCCCCGGCAGGCCGGCACAGCCCCCCGGCAGGCCGGCAGAGACCCCGGGCAGTCCACACAGCCCCCCGGCAGGCCGGCACAGCCCCCCGGCAGGCCGGCAGAGACCCCCGGAAGGCCCGAAATGACGGCGCATCATGATGCGCACACACCGCGCATCATGATGACGTCAGGCCGTCAATCAACTGAACTTCCGATTCCGATGCCGAATTCCGATATTGAAAAAATATCGGAAGTCGGTATCGGAATTCCGATACAGCAAGTATCGGCCGATACCCGATACTTGCGGTATCGGAATGCTCAACACTACTTGTGACTATCCATCATCCTCTTTTTTATATTCTAGAGGTTTTCAATGGGGTTCAGGTCTGGAGAATGAGCTGCCCATGACAGGGTTTTGATGTGGTGGTCTCTTAATTTTTGCCAGAGCTGTATGCAAATTTTAGTGTACAATAAAGTTATGGTCCTGTGATAGTCTTTTAACTTTTCCTCTCTTCTAATGAGGGGAGTTTTAAAACCAAAAGGCAAATTTCAGACCTGGGCTTCAAATGTGTGATTCCTAGTGGTTTTGCTAGGGTCTATAAAGATATATCTTTATCCCTTGCAAAAATAATTATACTAATTGTACTATCAAAAGTTATACATTTCAGAGAAAATAAAGCTATAGAATATTTTTCTATGTATGATACAATATACCTCTGTATACATTATTTGTATATAGAGTACTTTCAGTGATGATCTTTTTGTTTGAAGTAATTATTTTCACCATTCTTCTTTATCCATACTAGCCTGCCATGAAGACATCTTCTTGACATAACTTGTTTATGTAGAAAGTTACACAGTGATCTGTGATCCCCTTTTTCCTTACAGGGTCTAGTTTTTCAGGATCTTATGGTAGAAAGCATGGAAAAACAATCTATTAAAGCATAACCATTACTTAATACTTTAATAAAATCGTAATGAGATAATTGACAACCAACTACATGGATATAAAACGCATTGCGCAAATTTAGTCCAAAGCAAATGCCTCAAATCACATATGGAAAAAAAACACCAAAATGAAAAAAAGTGCCAGTGCATAAAATGTTTTAGATCTCATCCATTTGAGTCTCCACTTTTGGAACTACAAGGCTGGAGGAATCTAATCTTCCTAATTATCTGCCCTGTTTTGCTCTGTGTACTTGCTTCCACACTAGTAAGGGCAGTACCCAAGTTGGCTCTACAGGAAAACCCCAGAAAAATGATGTCCCTCCTGGCTTATTTCCCTTTCAATAATGGGAACACATAAGGCCAATTGACGCCATCCCTGGAAGTAAGGTAGAATACCCAAAATGAGAGGGGGCCAATGGTGCACAGTACAAAGAGCACTGTGGTGGCTCCATAGATATCTTCCCATTTTTTCAATACAGGTGTAGCTCTCTGCACTGGAGACAATTACCACTATAAGTTACTCCTATGGAGCACATCTTTGGTGATTAAGCTCTTTACTAAAATGGAGGCAATATTTATGAGAAGAATCATACACCTCTTTTTTCTCTTTTCCCCCATACAAGTAACACTACCCTGATAATATCAGGTCATCATACTATATCAAGGACTATGTGGATGCATAATACTCTATTGAGGACTATGGGGAGTATATTATAATCTATTGAGGACTATGGGGAGTGTATTATACTATATGGAGGACTATTGGGAGTGCATTATACTATATGGAGGATTATGGGGTGAATTAAACTATACAGAGGACTAAGGGGGTGCATTATACTACATGTAGGATTATGGGGGTGCATTATGCTATATTGATGGCTCTGGGAGTACATTATACCATATGGAGTATTATGGGGTCCATTATACTATATGGGGAACTATAGGGAGAAGATTATTCTGTAAGGAGAATTATGAGGGTGCATCAAACTATACAGAGGACTATGGGGTGCATAATACTATATGGAGGACTATGAGGACTGCATTGTACTATATGGAGGAATATGGAGAGTGCATTATACTAGATTAAGGATTATGGGGTGCAGTATACTATATAGAGGACTATGAGGCCCATTATACTATATGGAGGGCTATGTGGGGGTTATTATAATATATGGAGGTCTATGTGAGGGTCATTTTAATGTTTTGAAGGCTATGTGGCAACCTTATCACTTTATGGAAAACTATGTGGTGGGCAATTATACTGTATGCAAGCAATTATAAAGTGTGAAAGTTTGTGTGGGGTCCATCATTTTGTGTGTATTGCTGTGTGGAAGCCATTACACTGTTTGGAGGGATAGCCTTTATACTGTGTGGTGAGGTGTGGGGCCATTATACTATATGCAGGCCCATTATTCTGTATGGGGGGCAGTGTGGTGGTCAGGTCACAGTTTAGGGATCATACTGTGTTGGGGTCACCATACTTTCTGGGGTAGTTGAGTTGGGGTACAGTAGGTTGTCATACTGTGCATGTTGAGGGTACTGTGGAGGAATTTACAATAGGGGTATAATGTGGTGTTTGTGTGGCACTTTTGTAGGCGTTATACTTTATGGGATCAATGAAGGGAATCTAGGGCTTCAGTAGGAGAAAAATTATGTTTTATAGGTTGCAAAGTTGGGAGATATGCTGTCCTGTGATCCTGCCGAATATTACTTTTTAGATTTCAAGTGTGGCGACATATTTTTCTAGTAATGCGCTGTGAATGAATTAAATTAATTTATTATTTAATTGATTAATTCAATAAGTTATTAAAATCTCCTGTTGCTTTTCTGACCAGGCCAACTCTCAGAAATCTAGGCCAGTCACCAATTGATACATCATGCTGCAGGCAGAGGTTCTCAAATAACCTGAGATGTTTATCAATATACGAGGTGTCTTCACTAGTGTTGAGCGATACCGTTCGATACCCAAAAATATCGTATCGGATGGTATGACCCGATACAAAAAAAATATCGGGTATCGCCGATTCCGATACCGGAAGTCCCATTCAAGTCAATGGGACTTCCGGTATCGGAATTAAAAAAAGCCCTTTATTTCCTTGTTGGCTAATTCTACATAATTGAAAACAAATAAGAATCATGTAGAATGTATTGTGGGAGGTGGAGGAGACATTAAAGGCATAGTGGTTTATTCAAATCACATGGCATAGCATTAATTCCAATTTTTTTTTTCAAGACGTTCGGAGTTAAAAAGATATTGACTATGTTAACTTTTTTATATTTTGTCAGATATGTATGTTTCACAATTTCCATGCTCTTCACCTTCTTTTGTACTTCTCCCACACTTTCTCCTTCATGATCCGCAGCAGTAGCATTTTTTTTATCAACTTTTTCTTCACGTTATTCATCTTCTTCTTCTTCACCTTCTTCCCATTATTTTTTTTTCCATTCTTCATATTCTTCTTATTCAGCTATTATTAATTTTCATATGCTATTTCTTCATCTTCTTCCTATTCTTCTTTTTCTTCATTTTCTTATGGTGACAGGCATTCCTGTAGTACTTATCTATAAAAGTTATAAGATTACACCTTACGTTCTGCCTGTCACAAAAGATTTACAACAGGATTTGTCCGTGTTCAGTTTGGCCTGCAGCAGCAGGCATTTTCCAGGGGCACCACGAGGAGGAACGGACTCACCCCCATTTACTGCTTAGTCTTCTTCTGCTTATAATTTTTATATCTTCTATGCTGATTTTTAGTCTTATGCTTAATGTTCTTCTGTTTTCTGTTCTTCTGCTTTTGCTTCTTCTGCTTCTTGTTCTTCTGTCTTTTGTTCTGTATCTTGGTGGTTGTCTTCATGTTCTTTGTCCTCTTGGACATATTATTTAGGGTCATATTTCTGGTCTTCTTTGGTGTGGTCTTCAGGGTCGTCGTCATCAGGGTCGTCGTCATGGAGATCAATAAGGATTACCAAAGACAATTTCAAAAAGCTTGATCTTGGAAATGTAGCAGAAGGTACAAGAAGGCTGAGAAACTGGCGAGAACCAGCTGACAGTACTGGAACCCGTAGTGGCAGCAGAAGGAACAAGAGCCAATGGCACTACCGAGGACCAATTGACGGTGCTGGACCACGGTTACTAAGCAGAAGGTACCTGTGCTAAAAAGCACTACCAAGGACCAGCTGACGGTGCTGGACCTCGGATACCGAGATGGAGGCACCTAGGCCAAAGGCTGTGGCGAGAACCAGCAGACAGTGCTGGCACCCGGATGGGTAGCAGAAGGAACAAGAGCCAATGGCACTACCGAGGACCAACTGACGGTGCTGGACCACGGTTACTAAGCAGAAGGTAATTGTGCTAAAAAGCACTACCAAGGACCAGCTGACGGTGCTGGACCTCGGATACCGAGATGGAGGCACCTAGGCCAAAGGCTGTGGCGAGAACCAGCAGACAGTGCTGGCACACGGATGGGTAGCAGAAGGAACAAGAGCCAATGGCACTACCGAAGACCAACTGACGGTGCTGGACTTCGGATACCGAGATGGAGGCATCTAGGCCAAAGGCTCTGGCGAGAACCAGCAGACAGTGCTGGAACCCGGGTGGGTAGCAGAAGGTACCCATTGAAAGCAAAGTAGCCAGGCCGCAAGCCGGCCGCAGTTACCGAAACCCACAGTCCTACAGGGGGTCCATGTCCCATTGACACTACGGATCCAGCCTTCAGTGCCAGTTCCCGCAGCCCACATAGGAGTCACCTAAACTGCAAGCACCGTAGAGTCGGCTTACCCGGCCGCAAGACGACAGGACAACGGATTGCTGGCATAGTGACCTTGACACTACCCGGAAACAGCAGGCGTGCTGAAAACAGGCTGGGCAACAGGGAGTACCCGTGCCAAAGACACTGCCGAGAACCAGCTGACGGTGCTGGAACCCAGATGGGTAGCAAAAGCTACAAGAGCCAATGGCACTACCGAGGAACAGCTGACGGTGCTGGACCACGGTTACTAGGCAGGAGGTACCTGTGCTAGTAAGCACTACCAATGACCAGCTGACGGTGCTGGACTTCGGATACCGAGATGGAGGCACCTAGGCCAAAGGCTCTGGCGAGAACCAGCAGACAGTGCTGGAACCCGGGTGGGTAGCAGAAGGTACCCATTCAAAGCAAAGTAGCCAGGCCGCAAGCCGGCCGCAGTTACCGAAACCCACAGTCCTACAGGGGGTCCATGTCCCATTGGCACTACGGATCCAGCCTTCAGTGCCAGTTCCCGCAGCCCACATAGGAGTCACCTAAACTGCAGGCACCGTAGAGTCGGCTAACCCGGCCGCAAGACGACAGGACAACGGATTGGTGGAATAGTGACCTTGACACTACCCAGAAACAGCAGGCGTGCTGAAAACAGGCTGGGCAACAGGGAGTACCCGTGCCAAAGACACTGCCGAGAACCAGCTGATGGTGCTGGAACCCAGATGGGTAGCAAAAGCTACAAGAGCCAATGGCACTACCGAGGAACAGCTGACAGTGCAGGACCACGGTTACTAAGCAGAAGGTACCTGTGCTAAAAAGCACTACCAAGGACCAGCAGACGGTGCTGGACCTCGGATACCGAGATGGAGGCACCTAGGCCAAAGGCTCTGGCGAGAACCAGCAGACAGTGCTGGAACCCGGGTGGGTAGCAGAAGGTACCCATTCAAAGCAAAGTAGCCAGGCCGCAAGCCGGCCGCAGTTACCGAAACCCACAGTCCTACAGGGGGTCCCATTGGCACTACGGATCCAGCCTTCAGTGCCAGTTCCCGCAGCCCACATAGGAGTCACCTAAACTGCAGGCACCGTAGAGTCGGCTAACCCGGCCGCAAGACGACAGGACAACGGATTGGTGGCATAGTGACCTTGACACTACCCGGAAACAGCAGGCGTGCTGGAACCAGGCTGGGCAACAGGGAGTCCCCGTGCCAAAGACAATGCCGAGCACCAACTGGCGTTGTTGGAGCCCAGGGACAATCATGGTGTAGGCCGAGGCCTACTTGGTGGCAGTTTTAGATTGTTTGTAGGCTACAACAGACTGTCAACGTGCTCCAATTAGGCATCTGTCTCCACTCTGTTTCCAGGATTTCACGTGACCACCAACACCGCCAGTTTATGCGTACAGTAGCCGTCTGCCCAATCCACACGTGTTCCTGTGTTACTGGGGTTCTGTAATGTCATCAGATCCCCTGATGTGTGTCTGCCACTGTCTCCTGCTCTGTCCACATTCCCACCACTTGTAGTGTAAAGGTGGACAGCGCAGGAGACAGTGCCGGACACACATTGGGGGATCTGCTCACGTAACAGAACACCAGGAACACAGGAACAAGTGTGGAATGCGTGGACGGCAACTGTGAGCAGGAACTGGCGGTGTTGGAGGTCAGGGGAAATACTAGAGACAGATTGGAGACAGAGGCCAAATCAGAGAATGTTTAAATCTGAAGTAGTTACAATTTGGAGGCAGCAGCAGTTTGCCCTCCACACAGCAGGGGATCAGCTGACGTTACCGAACCCCACTTTCACATGAATGAGTGTTTTTTTCTGTGTGGACAGCACTTACGAGCAACAAATGGCGTTGTTGGAGCCCAGGGACAATCATGGTGCAGGCCGAGGCCTACTAGTAGCCAGGTGTAAATCGGAGGTATTTTGACTTTGGAGGGAGCAGGACACTTTGCCCTCCACACAGCAGGGGATCAGCTGACGTTACCGAACCCCACTTTCACATGAACAAGTGTTTTTTTCTGTGCGGACAGCACTTCCGAGCAACAACTGACAATGTTGGAGCCCAGGGATAGTCATTTTGCAGGCTGAGGCCTACTTGGAGGCAGTTTGAGATAAGACGTTGTTTGAATTTGGAGGAAGCAGCAGTTTGCCCTCCACACAGCAGGGGATCAGCTGACGTTACCGAACCCCACTTTCACATGAACGAGTGTTTTTTTCTGTGTGGACAGCACTTCCGAGCACCAACTGGCGTTGTTGGAGCCCAGGGACAATCAGGGTGCAGGCCGAGGCCTACTAGGAGCCAGGTGTAAATCGGAGGTATTTTGACTTTGGAGGGAACAGGACACTTTGCCCTCCACACAGCAGGGGATCAGCTGACGTTACCGAACCCCACTTTCACATGAACAAGTGTTTTTTTCTGTGCGGACAGCACTTCTGAGCACCAACTGGCGTTGTTGGAGCCCAGGGACAATCATGGTGTAGGCCGAGGCCTACTTGGTGGCAGTTTTAGCTTGTTTGTAGGCTACAACAGACTGTCAACGTGCTCCAATTAGGCATCTGTCTCCACTCTGTTTCCAGGATTTCACGTGACCACCAACACCGCCAGTTTATGCATACAGTAGCCGTCTGCCCAATCCACACGTGTTCCTGTGTTACTGGGGTTCTGTAATGTCATCAGATCCCCTGATGTGTGTCTGCCACTGTCTCCTGCTCTGTCCACAAATTCCCACCACTTGTAGTGTAAAGGTGGACAGCGCAGGAGACAGTGCCGGACACACATTGGGGGATCTGCTCACGTAACAGAACACCAGGAACACAGGAACAAGTGTGGAATGCGTGGACGGCAACTGTGAGCAGGAACTGGCGGTGTTGGAGGTCAGGGGAAATACTAGAGACAGAGTGGAGACAGAGGCCAAATCAGAGAATGTTTAAATCTGAAGTAGTTACAATTTGGAGGCAGCAGCACTTTGCCCTCCACACAGCAGGGGATCAGCTGACGTTACCGAACCCCACTTTCACATGAACAAGTGTGTTTTTCTGTGTGGACAGCACTTCCGAGCACCAACTAGCGTTGTTGGAGCCCAGGGACAATCATGGTGCAGGCCGAGGCCTACTAGGAGCCAGGTGTAAAGCTGAGGTATTTTGACTTTGGAGGGAGCAGGACACTTTGCCCTCCACACAGCAGGGGATCAGCTGACGTTACTGACCCCCACTTTCACATGAACAAGTGTGTTTTTCTGTGTGGACAGCACTTCCGAGCACCAACTAGCGTTGTTGGAAGCCAGGGACAATCAGGGTGCAGTCCAAGGCCTACTTGGAGCCAGGTGTAAATCTGAGGTTGTTTGACTGTGGAGGGAGCAGGACACTTTGCCATACACACAGCAGGGGATCAGCTGACGTTACTGACCCCCACTTTCGCATGAACAAGTGTGTTTTTCTGTGTGGACAGCACTTCTGAGCACCAACTAGCGTTGTTGGAAGCCAGGGACAATCAGGGTGCAGGCCGAGGCCTACTAGGAGCCAGGTGTAAATCTGAGGTTGTTTGACTGTGGAGGGAGCAGGACACTTTGCCATACACACAGCAGGGGATCAGCTGACGTAACTGACCCCCACTTTCACATGAACAAGTGTGTTTTTCTGTGTGGACAGCACTTCCGAGCACCAACTAGCGTTGTTGGAAGCCAGGGACAATCAGGGTGCAGGCCGAGGCCTACTAGGAGCCAGGTGTAAATCTGAGGTTGTTTGACTGTGGAGGGAGCAGGACACTTTGCCCTCCACACAGCAGGGGATCAGCTGACGTTACTGACCCCCACTTTCACATGAACAAGTGTGTTTTTCTGTGTGGACAACACTTCCGAGCACCAACTAGCGTTCTTGGAAGCCAAGGACAATCAGGGTGCAGGCCGAGGCCTACTAGGAGCCAGGTGTAAATCTGAGGTTGTTTGACTGTGGAGGGAGCAGGACACTTTGCCATACACACAGCAGGGGATCAGCTGACGTTACCGAACCCCACTTACACATGAACAAGTGTGTTTTTCTGTGTGGACAGCACTTCCGAGCACCAACTAGCGTTGTTGGAGCCCAGGGGCAATCAGGGTGCAGGCCGACGCCTACTAGGAGAAAGGTGTAAAGCTGAGGTATTTTGACTTTGGAGGGAGCAGGACACTTTGCCCTCCACACAGCAGGGGATCAGCTGACGTTACTGACCCCCACTTTCACATGAACAAGTGTGCTTTTCTGTGTGGACAGCACTTCCGAGCACCAACTAGCGTTGTTGGAAGCCAGGGACAATCAGGGTGCAGTCCGAGGCCTACTAGGAGCCAGGTGTAAATCTGAGGTTGTTTGACTGTGGAGGGAGCAGGACACTTTGCCATACACACAGCAGGGGATCAGCTGACGTTACTGACCCCCACTTTCACATGAACAAGTGTGTTTTTCTGTGTGGACAGCACTTCCGAGCACCAAATAGCGTTGTTGGAAGCCAGGGACAATCAGGGTGCAGGCCGAGGCCTACTAGCAGCCAGGTGTAAATCTGAGGTTGTTTGACTGTGGAGGGAGCAGGACACTTTGCCATACACACAGCAGGGGATCAGCTGACGTTACCGAACCCCACTTACACATGAGCGAGTGTTTTGTCTGTGCGGACAGCACTTCTGAGCACCAACTGGCGGTGTCGGAGCCCAGGGAAAATCAGGTAGTAGGCCGAGGCCTACTTGGTGGCAGTTTGCGATTGTTTCTAGACTACTACTAACTGTCAACGTACTCCAATTAGGCCTCTGTCTTCACTCTGTTTCGAGTATTTCCCCTGGCTTCCAACCATGCCAGTTGCTGCTCTGAAATGCCGTCTGCACAACCCACACTTGTTCCTGTGTTACTGGGGTTCTGTAACAGCAGCTTCTCCATAGAGGTGAGTCAGGCAATGTCTCCTGCTCTGTCCACATTTCCACTACAAGTAGTGGGAATGTAGACAAAGCAGGAGACATTGCCGTGCTCACCTCTGGAGATGAGCAGATGTTACAGGACCCAGGTAACACAGGAACAAGTGTGGATTGTGCAGACGGCACTTGAGAGCAGAAATAGGCGGTGTTGTAGGCCAGAGGAAATACTCAAAACAGAGTGGAGACAGAGGGCAAATCAGAGAACATATTAAATCAGAGGTAGTCAGAAGTTGTAGGCAGCAGGAGAGTTTGCCGTACTCACAGCAGGGGATCAGCTGACGTTACCGAACCCCACTTACACATGAGCGAGTGTTTTGTCTGTGCGGACAGCAGTTCTGAGCACCAACTGGCGGTGTTGGAGCCCAGGGAAAATCAGGCAGTAGGCCGAGGCCTACTTGGAGCCAGGTGTAAATCTGAGGTTGTTTGACTGTGGAGGGAGCAGAACACTTTGCCGTACACACAGCAGGGGATCAGCTGACGTTACCGAACCCCACTTACACATGAGCGAGTGTTTTGTCTGTGTGGACAGCACTTCTGAGCACCAACTGGCGGTGTCGGAGCCCAGGGAAAATCAGGTAGTAGGCCGAGGCCTACTTGGTGGCAGTTTGCGATTGTTTCTAGACTACTACTAACTGTCAAAGTATTCCAATTAGGCCTCTGTCTTCACTCTGTTTCGAGTATTCCCTCTGGCTTCCAACCACGCCAGTTGCTGCTCTGAAATTCCGTCTGCACAACCCACACTTGTTCCTGTGTTACTGGGGTTCTGTAACAGCAGCTTCTCCCTAGAGGTGAGTCAGGCAATGTCTCCTGCTCTGTCCACATTTCCACTACAAGTAGTGGGAATGTAGACAAAGCAGGAGACATTGCCGTGCTCACCTCTGGAGATGAGCAGATGTTACAGGACCCAGGTAACACAGGAACAAGTGTGGATTGTGCAGACAGCACTTGAGAGCAGAAACAGGCGGTGTTGTAGGCCGGAGGAAATACTCAAAACAGAGTGGAGACAGAGGGCAAATCAGAGAACATATTAAATCAGAGGTAGTCAGAAGTTGTAGGCAGCAGGAGAGTTTGCCGTACACACAGCAGGGGATCAGCTGACGTTACCGAACCCCACTTACACATGAGCGAGTGTTTTGTCTGTGCGGACAGCACTTCTGAGCACCAACTGGCGGTGTCGCAGCCCAGGGAAAATCAGGTAGTAGGCCGAGGCCTACTTGGAGCCAGGTGTAAATCTGAGGTTGTTTGACTGTGGAGGGAGCAGGACACTTTGCCGTACACACAGCAGGGGATCAGCTGACGTTACCGAACCCCACTTACACATGAGCGAGTGTTTTGTCTGTGTGGACAGCACTTCTGATCACCAACTGGCGGTGTCGGAGCCCAGGGAAAATCAGGTAGTAGGCCGAGGCCTACTTGGTGGCAGTTTGCGATTGTTTCTAGACTACTACTAACTGTCAACGTACTCCAATTAGGCCTCTGTCTTCACTCTGTTTCGAGTATTTCCTCTGGCTTCCAACCACGCCAGTTGCTGCTCTGAAATGCCGTCTGCACAACCCACACTTGTTCCTGTGTTACTGGGGTTCTGTAACAGCAGCTTCTCCCTAGAGGTGAGTCAGGCAATGTCTCCTGCTCTGTCCACATTTCCACTACAAGTAGTGGGAATGTAGACAAAGCAGGAGACATTGCCGTGCTCACCTCTGGAGATGAGCAGATGTTACAGGACAAAGGTAACGCAGGAACAAGTGTGGTTTGTGCAGACGGCACTTGAGAGCAGAAACAGGCGGTGTTGTAGGCCGGAGGAAATACTCAAAACAGAGTGGAGACGGAGGGCAAATCAGAGAACATATTAAATCAGAGGTAGTCAGAAGTTGTAGGCAGCAGGAGAGTTTGCTGTACACACAGCAGGGGATCAGCTGACGTTACCGAACCCCACTTACACATGAGCGAGTGTTTTGTCTGTGCGGACAGCACTTCTGAGCACCAACTGGCGGTGTCGGAGCCCAGGGAAAATCAGGTAGTAGGCCGAGGCCTACTTGGAGGCAGGTGTAAATCTGAGGTTGTTTGACTGTGGAGGGAGCGGGACACTTTGCCGTACACACAGCAGGGGATCAGCTGACGTTACCGAACCCCACTTACACATGAGCGAGTGTTTTGTCTGTGTGGACAGCACTTCTGAGCAACAACGGGCGTTGCTGTAGCCCAGGAAATAAAGTTCAGGTCATAGAACCATGAACACAACAGGAGACCTGGATCCTGTTGCCAGCCAATTATTTATTCTGGAAGAGGACTGGCAAATTCAGGTGAGATCCAGGCCTTGTTCATTTTCAGAAAAGTAAGCCGGTCAACATTATCGGCGGATAGTCGCGTGCGACGGTCTGTTACCACACCACCTGCAGCACTAAAGACACGTTCCGATAATACACTGGCAGCAGGGCAAGCCAGCACCTCCAATGCATACTGGCTAAGCTCTGGCCATGTATCCAGCTTAGAGACCCAATACTTGAACGGGGAAGAGCCGTCTGGGAGTACACTAACAGGGCAAGATAAGTAATCTGTCACCATCTGACGGAAACGTTGCCTCCTGCTGACTGGAGCCGTCTGTGATGGTGTAGCCGTTTGTGGCGGTCCCAGAAAACTTTTCCACATTTGGGCCATACTGGCCTTGCCTTGTCCTGCGGCACTGCCTCTGCTACCTCTTTGTGCAGAGCTTCCTCCACTGCCTCTACCCACATGGCTGCTTTGAAAAGCACTACCAGCAACACTTGCGGGGGGAATGGAGAACATGATGGCCTGCACAAGTGTTTCTTGGTACTCCCGCATTTTTCGCTCCCGGTTCAACTGTGGTATGAGGCTTTGTAAGTTGTCCCGGTAGCGAGGATCTAGGAGGGTGTACACCCAATAATCAGCCGTGTGGAGAATGTTGGCGATGCGGCGGTCATTTAACAAGCACTAAAGCATGAAATCAACCATGTGCTGCAGACTGCCAACTGGACCGGAAACGCTGTCCCCAGCTTGAGGCAGCATCTCTGCCTGCTCAGCATCACCCCACCCTCGCTGTACACACTGACTACTAGAGCCTTGTGTACCTCCCTCCTCTGGAGAGATGTGTTCCTCCTCCTCCATTGACTCCTCGTCATCCTCCTCACTAAGTGTCCCCTGCCTGGGCCTTTGTGTGGAAGCACGTTGCGCAGACTTGCCAGAAGCAGATGGCATTTCTGACTGCTCATCCACGACCTCTTCAAAAACCTCCTCACTTAGTGCTTGTAAGGTTTTTTGAAGCAGACAGATGAGGGGGACAGTCATGCTGATTAGTGCATCATCTGCACTGGCCATCCGCGTAGAGTCATCGAAGGCACACAAAACTTGGCAGATGTCCCTCATAGTGGCCCACTCAGTGGTGGTGAAGTGTGTCCGGCGCACAGTGCGACTTGTTTGTGCCTGATGCACCTGGTACTCCATTACTGCTGCCTGCTGCTCACACAACCGCTCCAACATATGTAACGTTGAATTCCACCTGGTGGGGAGGTCACATATGATGCGATGTTCTGGCAGGTGGAATCGGCGTTGCAGAGATGCAATGCGCGATCTTGCCATGCTGGAACGCCGCAAGTGAGCACACTCTAGGCGAACCTTGTGCAGCAGTGCATCAAGATCCGGCTAGTCCCTCAGAATTTCTGCACGACCAACTTGAGCACGTGTGCCAGACATGGTATGTGAGTGAGGTTGCCTAGGCCCAGAGCTGCCACTAGATTTCGGCCATTGTCACTCACTACCAAACCTGGCTGGAGATTCGCTGGCACAAACCACACATCGCTCTCCTGCTTGATGGCATTCCAGAGCTCCTGTGCTGTGTGGCTCCGATTCCCCAAAGAAATTAATTTAAGGACGGCCTGTTGACGTTTGGCCACACCTGTGCTCATATCTGGCCTAACAGGCTCACGCAGTGCTGATTCCGAGGAACTAGAGTAGGAGGAGGACTCAATATGTACAGACTGCATTCCTGCAATCCTTGGAGTTGGCAGAATATGTACAGAGCCACTCTCCAGATCTGTACCCAGCTCCACAACATTGACCCAATGGGTAGTGAGGGAAAGATATCGTCCCTGTCCATGGCTACTGGTCCACGCATCGGTGGTCAGGTGGACCTTGCTACTGACGGCATTTAGTAGCGCATTTTTAATTTTTCCCTCCACATGCTTTTGCAGGGCAGGGACGGCTTGCCTGCTGAAATAAAAGCGGCTGGGCACATTGTATTGTGGAACTGCCAATGACATAAAGTTCCGGAAGGTGTCAGTCTCCACCAGCCTGAATGACAGCATCTCAAGGGCCAGTAGTTTGGCAATGCCGGCATTCAGAGCCAGTGCTCGGGGATGGTTTGCCGAGTATGGCCGCTTTTTCTCCCATGCCTGTGCTACCGATTGCTGGTGAGTGGCCTGGGAGTGTGATGATGACTGCGAACGTGGTTCAATGGGTGGAATTTCACTGGGTCTCTGGACAACAGTGGCAGTGGTTTTTCCATGGTGTTCCAGTGAGGAAGCCGAACCAGCTGTGTGTGAGCTGGAGGAAGAGGCCCCAACACGAGCTGAAGAGGTGGTAGGTGCTGCTGAAGGTTGGCCTACATCTTCAGTGTGTCTGTGTAACTCCACCTCGTGCTTGGTACGCACATGTTTCCACATATTTGTGGTATTGAGGTTGCTCACATTTTTCCCTCGTTTCACTTTCAGATGACACAGCTTGCATTTGACAAAGCAAATGTCATCTGCAACTGTGTCAAAAAAAGACCACGCACTGCAAGTCCTGGGAGCACCCGTTTTGTGTTTTGGAAGAGGATTGCTCCTCACGGGTGCCAAAGTGGAGGCTACAGGCAACCAAGTCTGCCCCCGCCCTTTCCCTCCTCTTTTGGCCGTTCGGGGAATCTCTTCCTCAGAGCTGCTTCCACCACCTTCCTGTGGCTGACGCCATGATGGGTCAAGGACCTCATCATCTCCACTCCCCTCTTCAAGCACCGGCTGGTCCTGGGTTGTCTCGCCAGCACCGTACGCACCAGAAATTGGCAACTGAGTCTCATCATCATCAGATGAGCACTGAGGTGTGCTGACAATAGGCACTGGCCCACCCGCCTCTTCTGATTCAGAGGGACAAAGCAATTGCGCATCACTGCATACTCCCTCTTCTTCATGCTCTAGAATGCTGCTTGGCTGGCCACCTCTTTCCAAGCCAACAGATTCTGAGAACAGAAGTAAAGATTGAGATGGCTCCTGTCCTGGGCTCTCAGACTGCCTGGGCAATTTGGCAGGTGGTGAAGAGACAGATGGTTGCTCTTCAGTGCTCTGGCCTTGGGAGGATGCGGAAGTCATTGAAGTGGATGCGTTAGCTGCCATCCATCCGACAACGGCTTCAATTTGTTCGTCACGCAGCAGTGGGGTACGGCGAGGTCCTACAAAGCTGCGCATGAAGGACTGTTGCCTGGTAAAAGTGGGGGATGCCAGGTCACTGGTGGCCGCAGCAGACACCGAATCCCCACGTCCTCTCCCTGCTGAATCCCCCCGTCCTCTCCCTGCTGAAACTCCACAGCCACGACCACGTGCCTAACTCCCTGCCTTCTTCATCTTGGTAGACTGATAGATAGGCAGAAAAGTAAAAAAGGGGTGGCTTAGTGTTCTTATTCCTGAACACCTGCTAACCAGTATAAGAAACATTAATTTGGCTAAGAGTGTGTGTACTACACTTTAATATGATCTAATGTGGCCTAGACAACTGTAAAGTGGAGTGTTTGGTGAACTTTATTTCCTCCTTTTTTTTTGGGGGGGGAAAGAAAAGGATGTGACCAAAGTTTGAAAGCTATAGTATCACAAACTTTTTGGAGCGATTACAATGCAGGAAGCTAACCTACAATGCAATTGATGAGGCTCCAAAAAATAGGGTGATACTAGTCTGTCTGGCTGGCCCTGAAGGGCACAAGCCAGCAAAAAGGCTCCTCTATCTAATCCTATATAGTGTTTGCAACCAACCAATGACAATGGATGCGGTTGGAAGCAAACTAATATAGGAGCAAAAATCTGGCTAAATTAGCTGCAAAAAAGGACTATGTATGAGGCAGTGACGCACGCTGAGCGGACTACAGCTAGCGGTGGCTGTAGAACACACTGCAACGTGAGCTGCACTCACACACAGAGAGACCTATCAGACAGCCAAAAACAGTGCAGAGAAATGGGCTATAGCACTGAAAGGCTGCTGAAAGGCTCCGCTGTCCACTCCTTTAGTGTTTGCAACCAACGTATATGGATAAGTATGGAAGCACACTATACAGGAGAAAAAAAAAGCAGCAATAAAAGAAAAATGTGTATGAGGCAGAGACACACGCTGGGCGGCCTACAAGCAGACGTGCCTGCAGGACACACTACACAGCGTGGGTCTGCACTCACACAGCCCTTGCAGACAGCTATTAAAACAACGCTGCTGGGCTACAAAAATGCTACAGTGGTGGATTATGTAGCCTGGGTAGAGCAATAGATATTTTGGATGATCGCTATTTCTAACTGTCCCTCACAGTCTTCAACAGCAGCCTGTCCCTAACTGAATTCACAGCAGAGTGACCAGAAATGGCGGCTGCAGCGGTTTTTATAGTGCATCATGACATCATTTCAGCAGCCAATCACAGCCATGCCAGTAGTTAACATGCCTACATGCCTAACAGGATGTGCCCACACTTCTGAGGATCCCCATTGGCTGAATCAAATCGAGCGGGCTCCTAGCATTATGGGAACTTCCGATTCCGGTATTCGATATGAAAAAAGTATCGGAACTAAGTATCGGAATTCTGATACAGCTAATAGCGGCCGATACCCGATACTTGCGGTATCGGAATGCTCAACACTAGTCTTCACTGAACTGTACTATGTCCAGTTACCTAAAAGAAGCGGGTCCCTCTCTCCTGTTATCTACTGTTATCTGTGCTGGGGCAGGTTGTGCATACTGCAACATGCAGTTCCAGATACTTTCTTAAGGCTGGGATGACACATGCGAGAAACACGACCGAGTCTCTCATGTTAATATCCAGCACTGCCACCAGCACTCGGATCAGAGTGTATTGCCAAGTTTTCAACACTAAGGTTCGGATATGGCTTTAAAGAAGACTACTGCTTGCTAGAGTTGAGCGAAATGGGTCGAAAAATTTCAAAAGTCTCCGACTTTTGGCAAAGTCGGGTTTCATGAAACAAAACCCGACCCTAGGATGAGGTCGGCCACGAGGTCGGCGACTTACGCGCCAAAGTCGCGTTTCAAAAGTTTGTTTTGCGCTCTTTTTCAGCTAATCAGGATCCACGGACATTGTGGGCAACGTGATGACATAGGCACGGGTCACCACCATCTTTCAGAAGGGCATGCAAGTGATTGTCTTGCTTTGGTGGGCGTCACAGGGGGTATAAAAGGGCGTGCACGCCGACCGCCATCTTACTTCTGCCGATCTTAGCATAGGGAGAGGTTGCTGCTGATTCTGTAGGGAGAGCGTTAGGCAGGGAAGAAGAAAAAAAAACTGCTTCTGCTGCTAGCGATTGTGCCTGTACAACACACCAGTCACTGTGTGTGCAGTGCAAGGGGAGGCTATATTGTGGTGTATCAGTGGTGTTGGTTGTTGGGCTGCCTTCTAAGGCTTCCTGACCGCTGCATTGCTGTTTACCCACTGCTCTGCAAACTGCTTTTTTAAAAGCAATCCAATCTCCCTTATCCTCTAGTCACTTTTGTCACAGCTGTGCCATCGAGCCTGTGACATAGCGCTCAGATATCAGTGGGCCTCACACAATCCAAAAGTGTCCAGTGTCCACAAGTGTCTGCAGAAATTCAAAATCTCCCTTATCCTTTAGTCACTTTTGTCACAGCTGTGCCATCGAGCCTGTGACATAGCGCTCAGATATCAGTGGGCCTCACACAATCCAAAAGTGTCCAGTGTCCACAAGTGTCTGCAGAAATTCAAAATCTCCCTTATCCTCTCGTCACTTTTGTCACAGCTGTGCCATCGAGCCTGTGACATAGCGCTCAGATATCAGTGGGCCTCACACAATCCAAAAGTGTCCAGTGTCCACAAGTGTCTGCAGAAATTCAAAATCTCCCTTATCCTCTCGTCAATTTTGTCACAGCTGTGCCATCGAGCCTGTGACATAGCGCTCAGATATCAGTGGGCCTCACACAATCCAAAAGTGTCCAGTGTCCACAAGTGTCTGCAGAAATTCAAAATCTCCCTTATCCTCTCGTCACTTTTGTCACAGCTGTGCCATCGAGCCTGTGACATAGCGCTCAGATATCAGTGGGCCTCACACAATCCAAAAGTGTCCAGTGTCCACAAGTGTGCGCAGAAATTCAAAATCTCCCTTATCCTCTAGTCACTTTTGTCACAGCTGTGCCATCGAGCCTGTGACATAGCACTCAGATATCAGTGGGCCTCACACAATCCAAAAGTGTCCAGTGTCCACAAGTGTCTGCAGAAATTCAAAATCTCCCTTATCCTCTCGTCACTTTTGTCACAGCTGTGCCATCGAGCCTGTGACATAGCGCTCAGATATTCAGTGGGCCTCACAATCCAAAAGTGTCCAGTGTCCACTAGTGTGCGCAGAAATTCAAAATCTCACTTATCCTCTAGTCACTTTTGTCACAGCTGTGCCATCGAGCCTGTGACATAGCGCTCAGATATTCAGTGGGCCTCACACAATCCAAAAGTGTCCAGTGTCCACTAGTGTGTGCAGAAATTCAAAATCTCCCCTGTCCTATAGACACCTTGTACCTTGTTTTACATTACTATATAGTTTGTTGGATTTTGTCTACATTTCTACAAAAAATGAGGAAGTCTGGTGGAAGAGGCCGTGGAATTGGGCGGGGGTTGGCAGCTGGTAGTGATGGTGTTGGTGGTGGATCTGATGGTAGTGGCAAGAGCAAAATAGGACCGAATGCAGGAGGTGTTGAGCCTGCGTCATCGTCTGGCTTCATAAGGCTTCGAAGGCTTAGTTTTCTAGAAGTTGGCAAACCGCTTTTAAAGCCAGAGCATCAGGAAAAAGTTTTGTCTTACATTGCTGACTCAGCCTCCAGCTCTATCGCCTCCTCTTCTTCAGTTGTAAAAAGTAAAAGCACTGAGTTGTCATTGGAGGCTCATGTTCATGAACCACACCTTTCCTTGTGTCCTTCACCCCAACCAAGACTGAAGGATGACGCAGGCCATACTACTGATTACTCCATGGAGCTGTTTTCACATACCATGCCTGGATTATCAAGTGAAATGGTGAATTACCCAGGCCAAGATGAATCTGACATGGAGTGCACTGATGCACAGCCGCTGATGGATGATTCTGCTGGTACATTCACTCAGAGCACTACATTGTCCTCGCAGTGTACAGAGCCAGATTCTGACGCTGATGAGACTCAGGTGCCCCTTCCCGCACACTATACCACCATACACGGAGACACAGAGGAAGGTGCACATGACATTGAAGAGGAGGTGATGGATGACCCAGTTGTTGACCCAGATTGGCATCCATTGGGGGAAGAGGGTGCTGCTTACAATAGCTCAGATGAGGAGCATCCACAGCAGACATCGACATCGCAACAGCTGTTATCTGGCAGGCCTGGAGCACTCCAAAGACAGGTTCCAAAAATCAAAAGAGTTGCTGTAAAGCTTGTCCAGAGGGTCAAAAGATCACAGTGTGCTAGGCCGCAAAATGTCTGCCAAAGTAGGAAGAGTGCAGTGTGGCACTTTTTTGAACAAAATCCTCATGATCAGGCCAAGGTTATCTGTAAGAAGTGCGCAAAGACCTTTAGCCGAGGGAAAAATCTGAAAAATTTGAATACCAGTTGCATGCTTAGACATTTAGCCACCATGCACTTGCAAGCGTGGACACAACACCAAACCTCATGTGCAACTGATCACAACGAAGGTAGTCAGCAACGCTACATTGTTTCCCCCACTGTAAGCCCACCGGTTAGCACAGCAGCAAATGTTGAGGTGTCGTTGCAAGGCCACAGCAGTCAGGGAATCCCACTGTTATATCAATGAAAGACTGATTCTAGGCCATCAGAAAGAACAACAACTCCATCACCATCATCAACCCTCTCTCAGTCCGCCCTGTCCACCGCTACTTCCACCATATGCAGCTCTCAAGTCCAGCTCACCCTCCCAGACACTATGAGTAGGTCAAGAAAGTACTCAGTCTCTCATCCGTGTACACTGGGTTTGAACGCCCACATTGCCAAACTAATCTCGTTTGAGATGATGCCCTTTCGGTTGGTGGAAAGCGCAGCTTTCCGCGAACTCATGGCCTATGCAGTACCACGCTATGACCTACCCAGTCGCCACTTCTTCTCTCGCAAAGCCATCCCAGCCCTCCACCATCATGTGAAAGACCGCATTGTCCATGCACTCAAGCAGTCAGTGAGCGGAAAGGTGCACCTCACAACTGATGCATGGTCCAGTCGGCATGGCCAGGGCCGTTACGTGTCCATCACTGCGCACTGGGTTAATGTGGTGGATGCAGGGTCCACAGGGGACAGCGGTGGTGGGACAGTGCTGCCTAGCCCACGGTATAGGAAACAGTTGGCTGTAGGCGTTCGACCCTCCTCCTCCTCCAGAAGCGAAAGCTCGTCCACAGAGCGCAGTTGTACGAGCACTCCATCTGCAGCTGCCACTGTTGCACACGAGGTGTCCCCCTATCGAGCAGCAAGTGGAAAGCGTCAGCAGGCTGTGTTGCAGATGATGTGTTTGGGCGACAGACACACCGCCGAGGTGCTGGCCGAGTACTTGAAGCGACAAACTGAGTCATGGCTGGGCAGTGTATATCTTGAGGCAGGCAAGGTAGTTAGTGATAACGGCCGTAATTTTGTGGCAGCCATAGCCCTTTCAAAACTCAGCCACATACCTTGCTTGGCTCACACCTTGAACCTGGTGGTGCAGTGCGTCCTCAAAAATTATCCGGAGTTAACAGCCCTGCTCCAGAAAGTGCGAAGACTGTGCGCGCACATCCGCCGGTCGCCTGTACACTCCGTTCGTATGCAGAAGCTGCAGTGATTGCTCCACCTTCCCAACCACCATCTCATTATCGACATTGCAACAAGGTGGAACTCCACCCTGCACATGGTGGAGCGGCTGTGCGAGCAGAGGCAGGCCATAATGCATTTGTGGGAGGATACACGGCCAGGCACTTTGAGAGCAGACATGGAGTTGACAGGTGTGCAGTGGTCGAAGCTGAAAGACCAGCGGTGATGGTTCTCACACGAGCCGTACGGGCCGGGGGCAGCTTGGCAGAGGTGTTCGTGGTGCACACAGCAGAAGTGGCGTTGGAGACAGGGGTTTCGTGACAATGTTGTGGACTGATTTTTCAAGTACCGCTCACACAACTGGTAATACTGCATCGATGGAAAGTGACAGGAGACAGCAGTTGTCAACTATGGTTACAAACTACTTTTCCTCCCATATCGATGTTCTCCCACACAGGTCATTCCCCTTTGACTATTGGGCCGCTAAACTGGACACCTGGCCTGAATTGGCACAATATGCCTTGCAGGAGCTCGCTTGCCCAGCTGCAAGTGTGCTATCGGAAAGAGACTTCAGTGCAGCTGGATCAATCCTGACAGAAAAAAGGACCCGTCTGTCAACCCAAAATGTGGATGATCTAACCTTCATTAAAATGAACCACGCATGGGTTTCCAAGGATTTTGTCCCACCTTCCCCTGATGACACATAGGGTGACAGAAAAATGGCTTGCTTTGGTCCACCTCTTCCTGGGACTTGACCTATTTCACCTTTTACATCAGCTGAATGTCCAACATCAACATATGCCACTTTCTAAAACTCCCTAACTGTGCTGCCTCCCCCCCCATGGCCGGGGTCACCACCTAGCGCACGACACCGTGCGAGTGCCGTTGCCCTGGACAGGTGGGTAGGCCGACTCTTGGGCGCGGGCACTGGCACAGGGTCCCTCATAGTGCAATCAAGTGTCTCTGACGGTGGTGGTGCACACCCGCCGTCAGACACACCGCCGTACTATGAGGGGCCCAGTGCCAGTACCGACGCCCACGAGTGGGCCCCCCTTGCTGGGGGAGGGCCCCAGCATTTGCAATCTTTACCTCTCCCTCCTTCTCCGCTGTGTAGTCTGGGCCGTCAAATCCATACTGTGCCTAACACCGTCTGAGCCTGCCTCCTGATGTATAGACATATATTTTGAATGTGTACGCTATCCATACATGTTATCCGGGGATACGGTACCCTTTCTAACCTTTGTGCAATCACGTGCAATCCATACTATGCCTAACACCGTCTGAGCCTGCCTCCTGATGTATAGACATATATTTTGAATGTGTACGCTATCCATACATGTTATCCGGGGATACGGTACCCTTTCTAACCTTTGTGCAATCACGTGTAATCCATACTGGGCGTGAGAACGGCTGGCGAGCTGTTAAGCAAGCTACAGCACCTGTGGTTTGCACACGTAAGTTTTTCATTTTTTCAGGAATGACGGTTAGGCCTAATTCCGGAACTGCGGTTGACCTGCACTTACTGGGAAATCATCGTTCGCGGGTAATAATTGTAATCACAGATCCCCATCACTAACGTTGTTCAGCGGGTTATCTGCCCCTGTAAGCGACAAACGCTGGACTTTTCAGTGTAGCGCACATGCAGCCACGGACATGTAAGGGCATGACACACCAGTTATTGGCCAATCTTATGTGCCAGAGCCTCACGTGTCCCTCTAGTAAGCCGGACTCGGACCGCGGGGCATGACGGAGTCTCGTTCGTTAACAGAATTAAGCTTGCAATGTGTGCATCTTTTCTGTAGCTGGCATGGTTGAGGTTTCCCAGGTGGAGTCGAATTTAACCGTAGGCTCTACTCCTGGTGGTGCCCTTCTGGACATTCCTTTAAGGTTCAGCTTTGCATCCATACTGCCTACGTAAATCAAACACTTTGCCTTCATGAACGCTGTTTGGAGGGTCATGACTCGTGGGAATAACGCCGCCCAATCAGTTAACCTGCTAGAGAGATCCTTCGTTGCTCCCAAGCATGACATCACACTCCCTAGGAGGAAGGTAATGCCACTGTGGCGACCGTACTCCTGGGGCGACACAAGTACACTGATGCCCAGCCACTGCTCAATGAATCTGCTGGTACATTGACCCAGACCACTACATTCCCCTCGCACGCTACACGGCCTGAATCTGACCCTGATGAAACTCCGGTTACCCTTCCCATATACAGTTCCATCTTACACGGTGACAAAGAGGAAGCTGCAGATGAAAGTGCAGGTTCGGCCCACCCGCCATCAGACCCACCACCGTACTATCAGGGGCCCTGTGCCAGTGCCGTCGCCAACGAGTGGGCCCCCCCTGCTTGCTCAGGATCACAGCACTTGCAAGGTTGAAATACTGTGCAGTGAGATGGAAGATGGGGACGACGAGGAGTCCAGACTAGTACAGGGATTCCCTAGCGAGGAGACTTATTTGATTGTTTTCAATGTTGGGACAGCAATTTTTGGGGAGCACTATACTCTGGAGAATGATAGATGGGGCAGCATTTACAGGGCCCATTATACACTAGAGCATTAGAAATGGGGCCCATTATGTTTGGAGCATTATTTGGGCCCATAAGACAGTGGAGCTTCATCCATGGGGACCAACATATACTGTAGCATTATGTGGAGCTCATCATATACTGTTTCAAACATTATATGGGACCAATGATTCTGTATGGAGAAATAGATGGGCCCCGTCATGAGATGTAAAAAGTGAAGTATTTTTCATTGTACTATACCGCTATTTCTCTGCCGTATCGGAGCATCATGAGTTGCGGTATGTGTTAAAGGGGCGCTCTTTCGCCCAGGGCACATGAAAATCTGGAGCCAGCCCTACCCCCCCACAACTTTAGCCAAATAACCCCCATTTTTCAGTGCGTAACTAGTATTATGAAGTAAATTAAGGTTGACAAGCTTAAGTAATAAGAATTGATGCTTTTGGCATTCAAATGGGCACTGTTGGTGTGTTTCCTGTCCTCCTCTCACTGCCGACTTTTATTCCCCATTGACTTACATTGGGTTTCGTGTTTCGGGACGACCCCGACTTTTCCCTATAATCGGCCGATCTTGCTCGACCCGACTTTTGGAAAAGTCGGGTTTCACGAGACGAAACTCGACCCTAAAAAACCAAAAGTCGCTCAACTCTACTGCTTGCTATATAACGCAATTTTATTTCAAGGTACAAAATTAATGGAATATTATGATTGGATAGCATGATTGTGTACACTTTTGTATATTTTAAGATACAAAGGTTAAGTACATATAAATATTGAATACATATAATGATTAAGTATATATGAAGATTAACTATATGCAGTATACTCACATCATCAATCACCAAGAGGCTTGTAAACATCATCCATCTGGAATATCAGAGAAGCAATGCCCAGACAGAGAATACCTGGAAGATTCATAACACTGCATGGGCGTCCACAATTATGCAGGTATCAACACTGTACATGTGTACAGATATCCAAGTTGTGCTTCTGTCTAAGTCATGTTTCTCTGGTCTTATATAGTAAATTTACACTTATGTGTAATACTAGTTTCATCCAACCCCTCAAGTAGCCAGCTATCAAGGTTGGATGAAACTAAGATATCATGAAATCAGCAGACAATGGTTCATAAACCCTAAGAATATAAAAGCCACAGGGATTTAGATAAAACTACCACAGACAGAGGTTAAATAAACCTTAATGTTTTACAATGACAAACAACAAACATAGATAAGCACAGAACTGTTTGTGAAGTGAAATGGCTTCAGGTAATAAACAATAGTTCTCAAGATTGTATCCCTTTGAGCATTGTCTCTGTCTGTAACTGTTTGACCAGAAATGCAGCTCTGTCATGGTCTGAATGCATTTTGTATATTTCAATATGGACTCAAAATAGCCATTTTTATATTTGCACTACAATCCATCCTTGGCTATTTAGAGCCAAACATTATTTATACAAGGTACCATATAAGTGTACACTGTATACAACAACACAAAGCAATGCATGCACAAATTATAGCAAAAATTCCTATTGTATATGAAGTTCTGGGTCATATTTTCTTCTTGTATGTCTTCATCTTGAATAGATACCCCTATCATCTTTGTCCATAACTGTAAAGGGGTTGATACCGCCACCAGACAAGTTAATAATATATTGCTAGCAGTAGTAGTTTTTGTCATACCAGAATGACTAGTGTTCATCAGCTAAGCCAAGTAAATCCATAGATTCTGTTTGGTTTTCCATAAAGCTCTATTTTCCATGGTTGGTCTCTCGGTTTTTCATCTGAAGATCTCTTGGGTAGTGGCAGAAGTTGAAAGGGCCATGACACTGTGGCTGCAACGATGCACCATTTCCAGATTCTGATCTGATGGGCAACCTTCTTGTCTGTGCCCATTGGTAAGCAGCTCTTTCTCCCAGGTGTCCATATTTCTGGTGTGCCCACTGAGTCAATCTGAGCAGTCCCTCAGTGGTGGCAGTCTTTGAACTGGATTCAGTGACTGATATTTTGGAAGGTTCCTCTGCTAAAAAGTTGAAGAGTCTTTCCAGTGTACCTGAAGCACAATAAGCATCAACATTAAACACAGTCACTTTAATTCTTTGTACAATTGGCCAGATATCTTGCCACAACTATTTCTCCACACACAGGATTGTTCCATTTAGTAATAGTAGGCACATGCACACCAGTCTCCTCCTAATACTGTAATTATAACCTTGTGCCCATTGAATTGTTCTGGATTTACATAAATTAAACTGGCCTACACCCTCCACCCTTGTATCTTCCAATGCTTTATCATGTTGGTTGTTTTTATTGTTCAGTTACTCACCAAATCTACATGGTGGCATCTATCGATTTGTGGGGCATGGCCAGCAATTCAATAACTCTTATCTTTTCTACCCCATTGATCCTCCATTTTAGATTATGACATCTTGGGAGGATAAACTGATAGCCCCTTCAGGTGGGCTTTGAATTCCTGTATCAAGGATTTCATTTCAGCATAAAGATCCTCAATCCCTGGTGCTGTGGGCTTTGAAGAAGATGGAGAGGGAGTGGGCCCTCTCTCTCCCTGTGTCCTGTCTCACCCCTGCTGTGGAGATTCAGAATCTTTTACTGTAACCTCTCTATTAAGTGAAATACCTGTCTTTTTATTAATTCCTCTCTTTTGATACAATTTCCACATCTCTCCAGTACCAATCCCATCTATTTTATCCCTGTGGACGCCATCCTTTATTAAGGCACTAAACATATATTTCCGGGTAATACGGGTCTAGGATTGTAATGACTTTTGTCACTGTAATGCTGCTCTTCAGAGGGAATATTACCTTTTTGTTTGGGACCCCAATGTCCCAGATCCCTTAACGCTCAAATTGCCTCCAATGTATTAGCGATTGTTTTCCCAGTTTGATTTACCATAAACGTCATCATGATATGTTTATAAGCTGGAAGGGCATTTCTAATGATACGATTCCTAACAGATACACTTACACCAACTTGCACATAATCATCATAGGTGTTTGCTGAAATAGCATTTTTCATTACCTCCTCCTTCAACCTCTGAGCACAATCTTTTACCATAAACCATGGTTTTTCATTGGGTGGCCAGTCCGCCTCAGATGGGTATTTATGCTGCAATGCCATAGCCACAACATCAAGCATACTACACACTACATGTGGTTGCTGGATTATCAAGGTATGGAATGCCTCCTTCACCACAGGCTCATGACTGAGTTGGACCATTTTTTTGCCATCTACACCATCCACCTGTACTTTATGAACCCCCATCTCCCATAATCTGACTGCCCAAGCTACCAGGGATTCATTTGACTTTTGAGAAAAACGATCATGAAGATCATTAAGCTCCTGCTGACTGTAATCCTCTACCACATTGTCACTCCTTTCACCTGTCGATGTCTCTACAATCCGTCTCCGATATATAGGATGAACTTTCAATGGGTTGAGGAGCAATTTCCCTCTTTCCATGGAAATGTTCATCCTCAGACTTGGAATCGGTGATGTTTTCGGAGTCAGTTGAATTACACACATCACCATCCCACTGATCAGGGTTCCACTCTATCTCTGCTTTGGCTATGGCCAAAGCTACTTTCTTTTTACTCACCTTGCCTTTCCACCTTCTGTTCTTATACGCTGCTACACGTACAGCTGCCTTTTCGGCAACATTTATCCATTAATATCTTATTCTGACATTGTGATATAACCAATGTATTCTGGGCTTCACACAACTGTTTTTCCAATTCCTTTACTTTTGTTAACATACATATTCTTTCCTTATGCTGTTTTCTATATGCAGGCAACAATATCCATCCGTGCCTACCAACAGCAATCAACTCTTTACCTTTCTCCACTTTCACTTTCGCTAAGCATGCAGCCACATCAGCAGGTTCAGCCTCCTTCAAACATTTGTCCCATGCTTCACCCAAAACAGCACTGTGCGACCACTTGGTTGTCAAAATATGATAGGGAACCTGTTCCTAGCCTGGAATCTCAATAGATTCACACACAGACACCTTTTTCTTAAAGACAGGCATGTTTTACGCAATTTCACACCATCACACAGAGTCCTGTTAATATTAATAAAAAAAACAACTTCTGAGCCTTCTGCATATCGTGCCGATTATGCCAATTATGTATTGCCAAGTTTTTAACACTAAGGTTTGGATGCGGCTTTAAAGAAGGCTACTGCTTACGATATAATGCAATTTTATTTCAAGGTACAAAATTAAAGGAATAGTATGAGTGGATAGTATGATTGCGTACACTTTTGTATATTTTAAGATACAAAGGTTAAGTACATATAAAGATTGAATACATATAATGATTAAGTATTTATGAAGATTAACTATATGCAGTATACTCACATCATCAATCACCAAGAGGCTTTTAAACATCATCCATCTGGAATATCAGAATCAACGCCCAGAGAACCCCTGGAAGATTCACAACACTGCATGGGCATCCCCACTGAGCATGCCCGTGGAGTGATCTCACATTGAAGATCGAAGGTCACATGCTCAGGTTCTGCTCCTTTTCAGATTGTCCCATCTAAGAAGCCAGGAAGCTCCCAGACGCTCACGGCTATAAAAGATTTGCATGGCCGCTCGGCCATGCGCTAGGATAAGACTGTATTTACAGACTATGTGGAGTGAGTGATGTATGCACGCATGAATGTCTCTGGTGAATGACTCATTAAGAAACCCCTACCCTTGGTACGCTTGTGTTGTGCAGCCTAGCCTGCTAGCGCCCAGGCTTAGGCGTAGGTAGGACAAAGGTTGAGTCAGGCATCAGTCCTCACCAGGGACTTGGCACGCCTCAGTGCACGTGCTCCATAGCCAGCGTCTATAGCAGCGTTCGCGGCAGCAACGCCACACGTTCAGTGGGCCTAGAAGGACTCTAACCCCATGTCCTTGGGGTAGAGTTCTGTGGCCGTACACTGTGCGCTCTTTTGGCCAGGCTCTGTGAGCTTAACAGGCTCCAGCATCTACATTCAGCGGTTGCACGGCTCTGTGCATTAACAGAGTTCGCCCCTGTTCACATTGGGTGATGTAACCCACGTGTGACTGGTTTCACACCGCTTAATTCTTCCACCATAACTTAGCAGCAGTGTACCACCTCTGCACAGTGGACCCCGGGCTGCGAGCGCACCTACTATTATTTTATAATTTGGTGCGTTCCGCCAGACCTAACGCATAGATAAATATAGAACTGTTTGTGAAGTGAAATGGTTTCAGGTAATAAACAATAGTTCTCAAGATTGCATCCCTATGAGCATTGTCTCTGTCTGTAACTATTTGACCAGAAATGCAGCTCTGTCATGGTCTGAATGCATTTTGTATATTTCAATATGGACTCAAAATAGCCATTTTTATATTCGCACTACACAGAGTGTAGGGCCGCATAGCAATACATGCAGCACACGCTCTGCTCCCGAGTACTGGCGGCAGTGCCGGGTATCCATTGAATGTCAGCAAGCAGTTAATCGTGAATGCTATATATGTGTTTTCAACTATGAAAGCTTATATCTGGTAACCAACTCTTTCAATCTCTGCTCTGAATCAACCTGTGTTTCTCCACTCCATTCAATGTCAGCAAGCAGTTAATCCTGAATGCTATATATGTGTTCTCAACTATGCAAGCTTATATCTGGTAACCAGCTCTTTCAGGCTGAGTGCAGACGGACTTTTTAGCTCTGCGGATTTTTCCGCGCAGAATGGAAGAAATCCGCGGGTCAAATGACCTACATTTTTCCTGCGCATTTCTTCCATTTTTCCTGCGGTTTTCTTGCAGTTTTTGTGCGGTTTTCCACTACGGTTTTCCCCCGGCAGATTTGGAGACGGGGAGGTGGAAAACCGCACAAAAGAAGTAACATGCTGCGAATTTTGTAGCGCAGGAAAACCGCGTGGAAAAATCTGCAGCGTCTGCACAGCATTTTTTTTTTTTATTGATTTTAAGGCTACTGTACATCACAATGCGGATATGCAGCGTTTCTGCATATATCTCTACTCCCTGTACAATAGGAGTACAACAAATATATACCATATGCATTTGTGTAATTTATGTCCTGGCCGCTGCATTCACACACATCCACCGCCCTGGCATTAGCTCTATACACTCTATCCATATCGGCCTCTCACTCCTTTCCTCTCCTATGTATAGCACTCATGCTCTTTTCACATTGTTAAATTGCACAGATACAGTCAGTCCCACCATTCAACATAAGAGACGCCTTCACAAATTACTTAACCATCTGCTCACTCTTTCTATCCTCCTTCTCCTAGTCGCAGGAGACATTGCTCCCAACCCTGGTCCCCCATGTTATAGAAAGTCAAACCCTCCAACTGCTACACTCAGAAACCCCTCTAATCTTATCAATATTCCCTGCCTGCCATCTGTCTCTCTTAATTGTGCACTTTGGAATTCTCGCTCAGTGTGTCACAAACTCTCCTTCACTCATGACTTTTTCCTTTCTAATTCTCTTAACCTCCTGGCTCTTACTGAAACCTGGATCCAGCAGTCAGACACTACCGCTGCTGCTGCTCTTTCATACGGGGGACTACACTTCTCTCATACCCCAAGATCAGACAATAGAGCAGGTGGAGGTGTTGGTCTGCTCCCATCACCAAAATGTACCTTTCAGGTTATCCCTCAACTACCCTCACTAGTCTTCTCTTCTTTTGAGGTCCATGCCGTCAGACTCTACACCCCCTTCTCCATGCGAGTGGCGGTGGTGTATCGTCCTCCCGGCCCCTCCCATCAGTTCCTGGATCATTTTGCCACTTGGCTTTCACATTTTCTCTCCTGTGACATCCCTACCCTCATCATGGGAGATTTCAACATCCCCATTGCTCTTCCCCTCTCCCCATCTGCTACTCACCTTTTATCTCTAACCTCCTCATTTGGCCTTTCGCAGCTTACTAATTCTCCAACGCATGAAGACGGAAACTCCCTCGACTTGGTCTTCTCTCGGCTTTGTACAGTGGATGATTTTGCAAACTCCCCTCTCCAGCTCTCTGACCACAATTTTCTTTAATTCTCTATCAAGAACTGCCAGGCTGCTCAGGTCACCCCCACTGTCCATATTTATAGAAACATACAGGCCATTAACACCCAGAAACTTTTGAAGAACTTGCAGTCTTCATTGGCCCCTATCTCCTCCCTCTCATGTCTTGATTCTGCGCTGAAGCATTACAACGAAACACTTCAAAGTGCCCTGGATGAATTTGTACCCCCTATAAATAGAACACCACAACACAGATGGCAACAACCCTGGCACACCCTGCAAACACGTTTCCTGCAGCGGTGCTCCAGGTGCGCCGAATGTCTGTGGAGAAAATCCAATCTACACGAAGATTTCATCCATTATAAGTTTATGCTTCGAACATACAACACTGCCCTTCACCTCTCCAAACAAACCTATTTCAACACCCTCATCACCTCACTGTCCAATAACCCGAAACGTCTCTTTGACACTTTTCATTCTCTACTCAACCCAGGAGTACCGGCCCCAACCACGGAGCTCCGAGCTGACGATCTGGACAATTACTTCAAAGAAAAAATTTACCAGATTCGACAGGAAATTATCTCCCAATCACCTCATACCATGCACTGTCCTCCCTCCCCCACTGCATCTAGCTCACTCTGATTTTGAACCAGTCACAGAAGAAGAAGTAAGCAGGCTCCTTGCAACTCCTCGCCCAACCACTTGCACCAGTGACTGATTTCCGTCACATCTCCTCCAGTCCCTTTCCCCTGCTGTCACCCCTCACCTAACTAAAATATTTAACCTATCTCTCTCTTCTGGTATCTTTCCCTCCTTATTTAAGCATGCCATCATACATCCACTACTTAAAAAACCATCCCTCGACCAAAACTGTGCCGCTAACTATAGTCCTGTCACTAATCTTCCCTTCATCTCTAAACTCCTGGAACGCCTGGTCCACTCGCGTCTTATCCGCTATCTCTTTGATAACTCTCTTCTCGACCCTCTCCAATCCGGTTTCCGCTCCTTACACTCTACTGAAACTGCCCTCACTAAAGTCTCTAATGATCTACTAACAGCTAAATCAAATGGTCATTACTCCATGCTAATTCTCTTGGATCTCTCTGCAGCATTCGACACTGTGGATCATCAGCTCCTCCTCACTATGCTCCATTCCATTGGCCTCAAGGACACGGTTCTCTCCTGGTTCTCCACCTATCTCTCTGACCGCTCCTTTACTGTATCTTTTGCTGGCTCCTCCTCCTCTCACCTTCCCCTTACTGTTGGGGTTCCTCAAGGATCGGTTCTAGGCCCCCTCCTCTTCTCCTTGTACACTGCCCCTAATGGTCAAACAATCAGTAGATTTGGTTTCCAGTACCATCTCTATGTTGATGACACCCAATTATACGCTTCTTCTTCTGACATTACGCCAGCCTTTCTAGAAAACACCAGCAATTGTCTAAACGCTGTGTCTAACATCATGTCCTCACTATATCTGAAACTGAACCTATCAAAGACTGAACTCCTTGTGTTTCCTCCCTCTACAAATGTACCTATACCCGACATTGCCATTTCTGCGTGTAGTTCCACTATTACTCCCCAGCAACATGTCCACTGTCTTGGGGTCATACTTGACTCCGAGCTTTCCTTTGCCCCCCACATTCGATCACTGGCTCGCTCTTGTCATCTGATGTTGGTGATGTTAACCCGCGTGTGACCTTTTGTATACTGCTATATACATCCGCCATTACTAAAACACAACAAGAAAACACAAAATGACAAATTTGCAAAAATACTCTGCAGTAAAAAATATGACAGTAATCAGCAAGTGCTGGATAACAAATACAGGGTATTTAGTAGATACATTTTTTGCAAAAACTGTATAGCAAGCTGCTCCACCACATCACGGTAACCCTTCACGGAGCAGTCCCTATCTAATGTATTTAAAACCTGAACATGTGAACAGTGTCTAAATGAACAGGATACAGACAGGCGCCCCCCAGTATGGGCTCATGGTGCAAGACAGCTCATTTATGTGCATGTCACACAAGAGAGGGGTGGGGTCTCCCAAACCATGCTGAGCAAGGAAAAAACAGAATAAAAACATATGTGACATGTACAAGTGTGAACAAGTTGGTCAGACAGTGTTCACGCCACTCGCTGGCTGAAACACAACAAGAAAACACAAAATGACAAATTTGCAAAAATACTCTGCAGTAAAAAATATGACAGTAATCAGCAAGTGCTGGATAACAAATACAGGGTATTTAGTCGATACATTTTTTGCAAAAACTGTATAGCTAGCTGCTCCACCACGTCACGGTAACCCTTCACAGAGCAGTCCCTATCTAAAGTATTTAAAACCTGAACATGTGAACAGTGTCTAAATGAACAGGATCCAGGCAGGCGCCAATACTAAGCAGCAGTTTACCACCTCTGCATGGTGGACCCTGAGCTGCGAACACACCTTACAATAATTTACTATTTGGTGCGTTCCACCACCGCTAAGGGTATGTGCACACGCTGCGGAATGCTCTGCGGATTTATCCCTGCGGATTTAGTAAAATCCACAGGTAAATCCGCAGGTCAGAAGACCTGTGGTTTATCTGCGGATTAGCCTGCAGTTTTGCCCTGCGGTTTATCATCTCTACAATGGAGAAGATGGCAAACCGCAGCGGAATCCGCAGAAAGAATTGACATGTCAATTCTTTCTGTGGTTTTGAAACCGCAGCAAATCCGTGTGGAAAATTCCGCAGCATCTGCACTGCGGTTTTCATTTTGCATAGAAAATAAAGGTACTGTACAACGCAGCAGAAACTGCTGCGGATCTGCGGGGCCAAATCCGCTGTGGATCCGCAGCAGAATCCACAGCGTGTGCACACACCCTAACAGTGCACCAGTGTAGTCCTGTGAGGCTACTGTGCAAGCTCTCAGTTTAACAGCCTACTTTGCTGATGCCCAGGGTCTGTGTGTCTTCCCTAACTTGAGGCTTCATGATTCCAAGTTGAGCCTAATAATCACTTTATATTTCACTTTGAGAGTCAGTTTTTATTTTTAAACACTTTTGACTATTAGGTATAAATGGCATGTTAATCAAAAATACCTAGTCAATGTAAATACAACAAAAAAAAATAAATTTAATATATACACATAAATACACTGATCATAAATATAATCAAATAAATATTTGTATAAAAGACTTTCAAGTTTCCCTCACGGAAGAAAAATAACACTAAATAAAATATATTATATTAAAATATACAAATGCCAGAATATAGAAACAACTAGTATCTCGTATTACCAAAGTAGTATGGTATGTGCAAAAGAAAATGTCCAAATGATGACCAATGAAGGAAAGAAAAATATTGAAAATTTTCACAAACAGAGAAATAGAAAAATTATATAAAAATATTGGTACTTGAGAAGCATTATAAATCAGAACTTGGTCCCGTATAAGATGCAAAGGATCGCAATCCAATTGATGGTCTTAACGCTGTTTGTATGATGATAATTTCGCTGAAGATAATTTAGCTGAAGATGATATAGAGTATAAATAATACTGTATATACTCGTGTATAAGCTGACCCGTGTATAAGCCGACTCCCCTAATTTTGCCACAAAAAACTGGGAAAACTTATTGACTCGCGTTTAAGCCTAGGGTGGAAAATACAGGAGCTACTGGTAAATTTCAAAGATAAAAATAGATACCAATAAAAGTAAAATTAATTGAGACATCAGTAGGTTTGAATATTCACATTGAATCAGGAGCCCCATATAATGCTCCATACAGTTCATGATGGGCCCCATAAGATGCTCCATACAAAATACACCCCAAATAATGCTGCACAAAGGTTAATAATGCCCCCACAAGATGCTCCACAGAATAATATGCCCCATATAATGCTCCATAAAGGTTATGGCTCCATAAGATGCTCCATAGATTATGCCCCATAAGATGCTCCATAAGATGCTCCATAGATTATTCCCCCATAAAATGCTCCATAGATTATGCCCCATAAGATGCTCCATAGACTATGCACCCATATGCTGCTCCATAGGATATGCCCCCATATGCTGCCCCATAGGATATGCCCCCATATGCTGCCCCATAGGATATGCCCCCCAATGCTGCTCCATACAATATGCCCCCATATGCTGCCCCCATAAAATGCTCCATATATTATGCCCCCATATGCTGCTGCAAAAAAAAAAAATGCTGTACTCACCTCTCCTGCTCAGGACCTCACCTGTCTGGGGGCCATCGCTGCTCACCGCTGTTTGCCATGTCATCTGTCAGTGATGTTCAGGCAGCAGAGGGCACGGCACACACTAACCATGTCACCGCGCCCCCTGCTGCTTAAACGTCACAGACAGAGGATGCAGCAGACAGCGGTGAGCAGCGATGGACGCCCCGGACAGGTGAATATCGCTATACTTACCTCCCCTGGCACGGTCTCTGCAGGGGCAGCACCGCTTCTCCATGGTCTCCCTTCCTGCCATCAGCGGTCACGTGGTACCGCTCATTACACTCATGAATATGTGCATATTCATGAGTTTAATGAGCAGTACCATGTGACCGCTGAAGGCAGGAAAGGAGACCCTGGAGAAGCAGGGGGGCTGCAGAGACCGCGCCAGGGGAGGTAAGTATGATCTCTGAAACCCCCGTCCCCCTCCTTCGCCGACCCCCAGGTATATGACTCGTGTATAAGCCAAGAGGGGGACTTTCAGCCCAAAAAAATGGGCTGAAAATCTCTGCTTATACACGAGTATATATGGTAGGTAAAATAGCAACAATACCACAATATTAGAAATATGGGTGTATCTCATTGGAAAAATTCCAGCAGTCAAGAACATGTTTGGATAGTCCAGGCACCTGTTTCTATGCACAACAAAATCAGGTGATTTTCCACTGTAATCAAGCTAATATGCTCAAGGGAGGGCTTAAAATAGATTAGGGAAACCATGGTCATCAGGACCCCAGCAACACACATGCATAGTGCTGCACTTTCTTGAGAAAGTACGGGCCTGTGGCTGGTGTACATTTGAGACCATGATTTTTCCCATATAGTACAAGCAATCACATGATCATAGGTTCAAGTCCCCTATAGGGTCTACAAAATAACAGAAAAAATTTTAAAAAATTGTTTTTAAAAATAAAAAAATTAAAGTTTAAAAAAATAATATTGTCAGATGCATCAAAATCTAAAAATAATTAATAGTGATGAGTGAGTGTGCTCAGCACTGCTCGATACTCGATCGAGCATCAGGTTGCTCAGGGCACGCTCGATACTCAATCACATATCCCTGGTGCTTGTGCACATGCTCAAGTCCCCATTTTGCATGCACTGCTGCTGTTTTTCAGCCACTAAACATGTGGAGATTGCTTGTCAATCATGGTAATACTGTAGCCATGTTGGAGTTATTTAAACTGGAGGATCTATGTGGGAACGCACATGTTGCCTGGGCCTTAGAGCTGTTATCCTTATGATCTTTTTGGTCCCGATTAAAGGAATTCACTGATGAACCCCTGAATGACCAAAGTGGCTGATGACACACTTCTACTGCACGTACAGCCAGTTAAGTGCATGGTGCGTTTCAATATAGTACACTTCAGCTTCAAGCATGTAGATCGAATGGTGCATTCCACTATCATTCAGGCATTACATCAGGTGACGCATTTCTGGCCAGTGAAACGCATAATGTGTTTCAATAGGATTTAAACATCACATCTGCGGATGAACTTCCGGGATAGGAGCAGGACTTTCACCCGTTTTTTAAGGAATTTATTGGACACTTCTCTGGTGGGTTACTTAAACTGCAGGATCTATGTGGAAACAAGCATATTGCCTGTGCTTGAGAGCTGTTATCCTCATTGTATTATGGCTTATAAAAAACGAATATGAACTGAGAAAAGTAAGTTAATGTGTATAGTGGTGTAATGACCACTGTGTCCACTAGGGGGTGCTGTGTGGATGTCCCAAGAGAACGGATGAGTGGCAGAATCCTGAAGGATAGTTAAGTTATGTATCTCAAAGTGGGATGGAGACTTGTGTATGTGTGATCAGCAGTATCATTGCTGAGGTGTTTCTAAGTATAAGGGAGAAGTCTTCAGGTAACTAGAGAGATGGGCGGGTTCTGGTTACCTACAAACCCACCCAGGGGGGTGTCTGAAAACACCTATAGTAAAAGGCTTTGTAAGTGTGTGAAGGACCTGTGATGAGGTCATAGCCATGTGACCCAGGGGGCGTGGCTACGGACCATATAAGGTGGCCAGGGTAGGTCACAAGGGGTGAATGCTGGTACCTGATTGGTCCAGTTTGGATGGTCCCGTGAGGAGAAGGATATCCTCACTAACAGCCTGTGGAGCGGCTGTGTGTGTAATGGCGGCCAGCTTCTGAGAGTCCCTGAGGAGTGAGTGGAACGTAACACAAAGGACACAGTTCAGACAGGGTCAGGTTCAGGAACAGATCCAGGATTCAGGAAACAAGACACAGCAGGGAACAGATACAAGGCAAGACTCCAATCATTAACACAGGGACCAGGATATTCTGCGAACGCACCCCTTATATTATTTCATCTTTATTTATTTGGTGCGTTCCACCAGCCCGTAACACCTTTTAATCCACGGATAGCTTTCCACAGCGGCAGCCAGGGACCGCACCAACGCGTGGTCATGCAGAGTAGCGGAGCCACACACACATGTATGGCTATGCAGCGGAGCAGGGAACTGAGTAGCATCCATAAAGGTAACAGACAACAGTATCCCTGCCAGTTAAGTGGAAAGGAGCAAAGGGTTAATGCAGAGACATGCAGAGTAATTAGGTACTTTATCAAATGCTTTGCTGAAGTTGAGATATACTATATCTAACACATTTCTGTCATACACCCAGTCAGTGATTCCATCATTGAAGGATATTAGATTAGTTTGGCATGATTTGTTTGCTACAACCCCATGCTGGCTCTGGTTAATTATTTTGTTCTTAACCAAGTATTTACATACATACTGTTTAATAATTTGTTCAAAGATCTTTCCTAGTTTAGAAGTAAGACTCACTGGCCTGTAATTTCCTGGCTTTGTCTTCTTTCCTATTTTGAAGATAGGGGCAACATTTGCCCTTCTCCTGATTCAAGGAATTCCCTGATGAACCCTTGAATAACCAAAAAAGGGAGTAAATGCATAAGAAGAAGATGTCATTAAGCACATTTTTTCAGACATTATAGGATCTAATTAAAGGAGACTCCATGTCTATAGAAATGTCTCTGTGAGGCACATGGGGATTTTGTGGCTTTCAATTGCACTACCATAGGACAGGCCATTTATGACTGTGTTTTTTATGTCTAATAAGGACTTGGACTTTTTAAGGGGATTTTTTTATTTAGATTTCTGAAAAATAGTTATGATACATCCCTTAGCCCATCAGCTGCTGTACAGGAGCAGTTGACATTGAGGAGGAGCACCCGGTCTTTTCAAATTAGCGTGCCAAGGGAATTGTGAAGGGTTAGACCCTAATTTTCCTCATTTCTGCTCCTCAAATCATTATTTTTGGCGCAAACAAGTTTTCAATTATGTGTCTATGTGAATTGGCTTTTAAACTATTCAAAGAAAATATATATTTTTTTGTTATGGTTCACATGTAAAAGGGCCCCATATGTTGATCGCTTTGGTTTTGATTAATATCCGAAAACCAATAGTCCTTATCAGGACTACATGTATTATATTTAATATAGCTTTTAGCTGTACTATTTAGTGCAAAGACAGCTGCTGGAAATGGGCTTCTAGTGCATTACAGGCCTTGCTGCAGAAGTTAAAAATCTAACTCCTTATCAGGCCTACATCTATTGTGTTCAATATAAATAATGCTGTTAGCTGCATTTAGTGTACGGATAGCTGGATATCGCTGATCGCGCTCAAATGCCCTGGGCCATTTTTTCGTCGTTGGCATCCGCTGGCACCGACTAGTGACGCATGGACGCAGGTGGAAGTTATCATCATCATCGTTGCTGTGTGAAAGGTAACAGCGACCGCCGATGGATCGCTTATCGCTGCTGCGTTGCTGGTGAGATCTGCCTTTTTGGCAGCTCACTAGCGACCATTTAGCGATGCACCAGCGATCCTGACCAGGTCGCATGGTTGACGGGATCGCTGGTGCATCGCTAAATGTAACGGGACCCTTACAGTCCTTGCTGCTGAAACCATGATTATCAGGGCTACATCTATTCTATTCTAGTCCCTATTAATAGCACTCGCTGCATACCTAATTTAATATGATCCTCCTTCCTCCCACCATGGCAAGTCTTAGGAGACAAGTGATCTCACACTCGGACGCTTCGAGGAGCTCTTCACATGTTCATTGATTGAGTCTGGCCTCTTGCTCTGCATGTTTCAAGAGGGACATTAGGAGCTAGCTCTTTTGCAGTGATGCATAAATATTTGAGCACCCATGGTAAGTAGAAGATGACGGTGGGTACGGCAATTAGTGTCACAAGAAGTAGATGATGATGAGACACAGTTGTCAACAAGTGATGTTATTAATTTCATGCAGAAGTGGAAGACAAGGTGGTGGACGATGAAGTAAGTGGCCCAAACTGGGAAGCTGCTATGCAGAGTGAGACAAACAGCGCAGAAGAGGAAGGATCTGCAGCACCACAACAGTAAGGGTCCCATCACACACAGCGATCTCGCTAGCGAGATCACTGATTTTGTGACACATCAGCGATCTCACCAGCGAGATCGCTGTGTGTGACGGGGATCAGCGACCGGCCCCCCTGCTGGTTATCGCTGATCGTGCTCGAGCGGCCTGGGCCATTTTTCCATTGCTGGTCTCCTGCTGCCCAGCATGCGAGACCAGCGACGCTGGACATTGGTTTCTAATGTAAACGTCGGGTATCCAGGAGCTGCGGCTCCAGGATACCCGCTGTTTATCTTGGAAACCGGCGTACATGCTGGTTTCCAAGGTAAACAGCGGGTATCCAGAAGTCGTGCGGCTCCTAGATACCCGATATTTACCTTGGAAACCAGCATGTACGCCGGTTTCCAAGGTAAACAGCGGGTATCCAGGAGCCGTGGCTCCTGGATACCCGACGTTTACATTAGAAACCACCATCCAGCATCACTGGTCCTGATCGCTGGGGCTGTCTATGTGACAGCTCACCAGCGATCAGCCTAACGGTGTCCCAGCGATCCCATCCATGTCGTATCATTGGTGGGATCGCTTTGACATCGTTATGTGTGATGGGGGCTTAAGGAAGAGGCAGTTGGGTGGCTAGAGGGAGAAGGTGGGAATTGTTCCCCAGATCATCCATACATGTGAAGTTCCCAGGCCAAAGGTTGTGTTTCCTAATCTGGAGATTTTTAAAAGAAAGTGAAGACTATAAACGAATGATCATTTTTAACCTGTGCCATTCCAAGATCAGCAGGGGCCTGACCACTACCAGCCTGATTGTCACCCGCATGCTCAGGCACATGTCGTCCAAGCACTAGACTAGGTGGGCCATAAGCCTTGGTCCACAATCAGTGTCTGTGGGTGACACCACTGCCTCTTCCCCTTTGCTACCTGCTTGCTAATCCCCTGTCCAGGATGTAGGTGTAGATGCCTCATGCCCTGCACCTGTCATTGCACATCCGCAACCACCAGCAGCAACCAGGTCCACTTCCTTTTCCAAGCACATCATTCAGCTGTCCCTACCCCAGGCCTTGGAACACAAGCATAAATACGCAGCCACCCACCCACAGGCCCAAACACTGAAAGGGACACATTTCCAGACTGCTTTCCATGGAAATGTTGCTGTTTAGGTTTGTAAACACTGAAGCTTTTCATAACCTCTAGGCAGCAGCTGTCCGTCTATACTCAATACCCAGACACCACTATTTTTGCCGGTGTGCTGTCCCAGCCTTACACAAGCGTGCGTCCCATAACATCACCGGTGCTCTGACCAATGCAGTTACTGGGAAGGTCCACTTAACCTCCAACATGTGGGCAAGTGTTCGAGACAAGGGTTGCTACATTTCCCTGACAGCAGACAGACAGACCTGTGGCTGTTGCCACTGAACCTACAACCATGGTTGAGTGTGATAATGGCTGTAACCTGGTGGCGGCTCTAAATATTTGCAAGCTCACGTGCACAACTTACTGGTTCAGTGCTTTCTCAAAACCTACCAAGAGTTGCCTGAGCTACTTGTGAAGGTAAGCCACTTGTGTGCCCATTTCCACAAGTCATCTACAGCTGCTGCAGGTCTGGCAAGTGCCACTTCACCAACTGGTTTGTGACTTGACCATTCTCTTGAACTCAACATTACTTCTGTTGGCAAGTCTTTGCAAGCAGCAGAGGGCAGTAGTTGAATACTGGTTACAACATGCCCATCGGTATTGCCGTCAGCCTCTGCACATAAGAACCGACGACGACGAGTGGGCATGGATATCTGACATCTGTGCGGTTCTCTAAAACTTTGAGAAATCAACCAAGATGATGAACAGCGATGATGCCATATTGAGCTCGACAATCCTGCTTCTGTGTCTACTCAAATGCTAGCTTAAAAAGGAAGCTTTGCAGGAGGAGATGCAGGAAGAATGGACACACAGTGATGCTACCTATCCCACCCTCATCTCATCTTCTTCTCAGCGTGGATTGAGTGATAATGAGGGGGCAGAGGAGGAGGAACAGAAGAAGGTTTCCTGTACTACAGTGAATACTACCAACAGCAGCATCTCATCTAGTTGGCCTGAAGAGGAGGAGCAGGAGGAAGAGAGGGAGTAAAAGGAGGAGATGGAGAGTTGTCCTCCCGGTGGAGACAGGGAAATCTTGCCTGTTGGGAGTCTGGTACAGATAACAAACTTTATGCCTTTCCCATGACCCTCAAGTTATATGCATTTTGCCAACAGTGATTACTGGTTGTTTACCTTTCTCAACCCATGCTACAAGGAGAACTTTCCATCTGTCCTTCCTACGGCGGAGAAAGCTATTAAAAAGGTGCAATACCAGAAGGCTCTATTTGAACAATTAGTGAAAAAATTCCCATCTGACAATGCTGGAGGCAGAGGTCATAGTTCTTTGTACAACCAAGGAGTAAAGATGGGGGAGACACACATGAAGTCGAACAGAGGCATGGGAACACTATAAAAGATCTGGGATAGTTTCATTAGACCCTCCCAGTGCCCAGGGTCTGATGTGTGGGGTACTCTAACAAGGCCCTGATGCTTGGGATTCTCTAGCAAAAAGGGAAAAGTTTGAGGATGGTGAAGCAGTACCTTGCTGACCCAACCAGAGTGCTCTTTAATTCCTCTGTGCTGTAGAACTATTGAGTATATTGGACACGTGATATTAACTGTCCCTCTACACCTTGGAGGTGCTGGCTTGCCCTGCGGCTAGCATTTTGTACAGAGGGGCTGATGTGTATGAATCATGATGGAGGCTGGATGGGGCAGTGAATGTTGATGGCAAGGGAGCACAGGAGGATAAAAATAAAGCACATAGCTAAAATGGAAAGCAACATGTTAGTTACATGTGTCCTGCCCTGACTAACTGCTATGGATTAACTGCTTTTTCTAGATGCTTTGCTGAGGGGTTGCGTGCAACCCACACTGCGTGCACCCCTTAGAATGCTTCTAAATTTATTGGCCACACTGCAGGGTCAGGAGAGAGGGATTGTGGGAGCTGGTTTGGAATAAATTAGCAACAGCTGCTCTACACATCCTGGTGTGGATAGATGGTCAAATACACTAGTCTTGACTCCATCTCTATGCTATAACACCTTTCCCAAGATAATATCTACAGTGACTCCCTAACCATGGATATACAGCAGTGAGTATTGAGTACAATGCAACAGATGAATTATAGCAAATGTTCAGTAAGCAGAGTTCATTAAAGTATATTGCAGGGTGATAGCAGATGAGAGAGGAAGCACTGCTGCTCGCTTTTGAAAAACACCCATGGAGTCAAAATTGTCACTATTCCTGTAAATAAACTCCAAAAAGGGCATATTTTCCAAAATGGGGTCACTTGTGGAGGATTCTGCTCTTCTTGCACTTATGGATTTTGTACATGGAGTCCACAAACTATTCCAGGAAAATGTATGCTCCAGGAGGCAAATAGCGCTCCGCCCTTCTCGAGTCTCACAATATGGCTAAGCAGTAATGTAAGGCCACATATGGGGCATTTCCACATTCATCGGACATTGTGGGACAAATTTTGGTGCATATTGAGGGACAAATTTTGGTGCAATTTTTACCTATTATCCAGTGTGAAAATGTGAAATCTGGGGCTAAAACAAAATGTTGGTGATAAAAATTTAATTATTATTTCTTCACTGCTCAATGGTATAAAATTTTGTGACACACTTATGTTGTCAATATGATCACTGTACCTCTAGAGTTTGTAAAATGGCATCAATTATGGCACCTTGGGGCTTTTCCAGTGGATCATGTCACCAGGAAACAATAAGGCTGGAGTCACACACAACGATTAAAAAATCGTTCCGATTTTAACGGTCCGAAATCGCACAAATGTTTCTTGACCAGTGATCCGTTTTTGATGCGATTTTTCTTCATTGATCCGATTTTAATCGCACGTAAGCATCCATTTGACATCCGTCTGGCAATTTTTTTTTCTGACCATTCCAAAATTGACAAATAACGGTTTTTAGGCCTGAAACTCATTTAAAAAATGATCACGCCCCATATTTATGAGCTCTCCAACAGGTGTGAGCCTGCTACCTTTGACATACAGTCAGTGCTTGGATTTGGTTAGCTCTGCTTTGTGCTAAACATGACAGACAGGCTCACTTTTAACACCACTGAGCGTGTTCTTTTCTATTGGGTTATATCCCGACGTTTTGGGGAGCAATACCCTGTGATTGTGGATCCGAGGAGGAGGCGTAGACGAATGTGGGTCCATCCACTTTTGCTCCGAAGGATATCTAAAGGCCATTTCCACCGTCTCTATACATCTCTGCGTAGCCATCCGGAGAAGTTCTATCAGTATTGTTGGATGAGCCTTGCTACCTTTGATATTTTGCTTGAGATTGTGCGCCCTGGGATCACGTTTCAGGACACGAGGATGCGCAAAGCTATTTCCGCAGAGGAGCGTCTACTCCTCACCTTACGGTATGTCTCAAACCAATATGTTGATGATGTGTGAAGCAGCATATTTATTTAACAGACCTTGAACCTTATTTCTTATTGCCCTATTTTCTTAAATTATTTCCACCACATTTCCCCAAAACATTTATATGCTTGTGGCTTACGAACCAAGCCATGGCATGTAATTTAATGTTCATCATGCCTACTTTAGAATTCCTCGACTTTAAATGTGTTTGAAACTTTATCTGTTGTTTGTTGGGCTGTGTACTCATGTTTTTTTTTTTTATTTATTTTAGATTCCTTTCAACTGGCCTTTCATATGCTGGTCTGCATTTAGAATTTTTAATTGGGAAATCCACAATCTCTGGCATAGTACGGTCTACATGCTCCCAAATCTGGACCAGACTCCATCATGTGGTAATGCCGGAGCCCAAAATGCCTGACTGGTTGCGTATCTCCCGTGGATTTGAGGACACATGCCAGTTTCCACAATGTATTGGAGCCCTAGATGGGAAGCACATCCGTGTGCGTAAGCCGCCGAACTCAGGGTCCCAATTCTATAATTATAAACAATATTTTTCTGTAGTATTGTTAGCTTTGATTGACACTTACTACAGGTTTATAATTGTAGATATTGGGGCCTATGGAAGAACTGGAGACTCCAGAGTCTTCAATTCTTCCATTATGGGTCGGCGGCTGCGTAATAATGAGCTTGACCTACCACTACCACGTCAGCTTCCCAACTCAAATCTGGAACCGGTGCCTTATGTTCTTGTAGTAGATGAGGCGTTTCAATTGAGCAGACATGTCATGAGGCCATATCCACGACGAACCCTTCACAACCAGCGTAGAATATTTAACTTTCGCCTATCAAGTGCTCGGCGACTGGTGGAGTGTGCCTTTGGTATTCTTACGGCCAAATGGAGAGTCCTACATTCCGCAATTCAGCTGAGTGAAGCTAATGTCAATGAAGTTATTAAAGCCTGTGCTGTCACACATAACTTCACAAGAATTCATGACTGCCCCTCACATGATGATGCTGAAGTGGAGTCTGCTAATGTGTCTAGGCCTAGGACACATGTAAACCCACCACGTCGTCCAATTTCCGGACTCAAAGTACGTGACGTGTTTGCAACTTATTTTCTAACACCTCAGGGTGCTACTCCCTGGCAAGATGATGCCTTATCTATGTAGTGCTTTGGTTGTGTTGGGTTCTCATAAAGATTGTTTGCTTGGCCTTTTGTTTTGTTTTTTTTAAACAGTACTTTTTACTATATCTATCTAACACATTACAGAACATGTACGAACATGAACAGACACACATTGTGAATGTTAACAAGTTTATTACTTGTTTTTTTTTTTTTAGTATTGCCGTACCAAATAACCATAGTAATGGCATATGGCTTAATGTTATCAGCACATTAGTATTTAACAGTCCAAACCAAAAATGAAACATCATGTATAAAACACAAAACATTACATCAAGGAAAAAACGAAAACCTACAAGTCATGGTAGGTTGGGGGTGGTAAAGTTGGGGGGCCTGTTTGGACATTTGGACTTGGTTGCTGGGCCACATCTCTGTCCCCCTGTGCGCTGGCAGCTGGCTGTGCCATCTGTTGCATCCTGCCAGGATCAATTTGTGGGTTTGAGTATGGCTAATTTTGATATTGGTGTGGGTAGTCTTGGTAGGGCTGCCCTAATTGCCCATATCCCCCAATATGTCCATGTCTAACATACCCATGTTGTGGCCACCCACCAACATTGGGTATGTTAAAGTGGCTATATTGGGCATGTGCGCCCTGGCCCATATATTGGACCTGTGGAGTCACATTGGGGATGTGTGCAGGCTGAGGCGGAGGTGTTGGCACCCGTGGAGAAGGAGGAGGAGGAGGAACACATTCCATGGATGGTTGACTAGTCATATCAAGTCCAACCAGCCTATCAATTTGATTCTCATCTGACAGCTGCCACCTTTCAAGAAACTGAAACACACTGCGGGGATTATTGGGTGGTGTGCTGGCACCCAAAACGATTTGGAGATCCCCTCTCGTACGCAGCCTGTACCCACGGGGAATTGCCCTCAAATACTGTGCCAGACTGCGCCCATAAGCCTCCTCCCCAGCATCATGAGCAGCTGTGGACAAGTAGTCCAATACTCCTCGGTCCACCTGCATTCTTGTTCCCAAAGGTGCTCCTTCTCTCCTGCACCTGCCTCGTCATGGTAGGGCCGAAGGCTGAGGAGAGGTATCCATTGGCATGGTGGGGCTGCTACTGTTGCTCTGGTCATCATGCTGTGCTGCCTGGCTAACAGATTCTGGTGGTGGTGATCTTGGTGGTGTGGCTCTGGGAAGTCCTGCAGATGGGCCGGACCCTGCAGCAACATCCGACTCAGTATAGAATCATAGAATCATAGAATCATAGAATCGTAGAGTTGGAAGGGACCTCCTGGGCCATCTGGTCTAACCCCCTGCTCAAAGCAGGATTCGCTAAATCATCCCAGTCAGATGTCTGTCCAGCCTCTGTTTGAAGACTTCCATTGAAGGAGAACTCACCACTTCTCGTGGCAGCCTGTTCCACTCATTGATCACTCTAACTGTCAAAAAGTTTTTTCTAATATCTAATCTGTGTCTCCTCCCATTCAGTTTCATCCCATTGCTTCTAGTCTTTCCTTGTGCAAATGAGAATAAAGTTGATCCTTCTACAATGTGACAGCCCTTTAGATATTTGTAGACAGCTATTAAGTCTCCTCTCAGTCTTCTCTTTTGCAAACTAAACATTCCCAAATCCTGCAACCTTTCCTCATAAGACAGGGTTTGCAGACCGGTCACCATTCTGGTCGCTCTTTTCTGAACTTGCTCCAGTTTGTTGATGTCTTTTTTAAAATGTGGTGCCCAAAACTGGACACAATATTCCAGATGAGGTCTGACCAAAGAGGAGTAGAGGGAAATAATGACTTCACGTGATCTAGACTGTATGCTTCTGTTAATACATCCTAGAATTGCATTTGCCTTTTTTGCTGCTGCATCACACTGTTGACTCATATTCAGTCTGTGATCTATTAGTATACCCAAGTCTTTTTCACATGTGCTGTCACTTAGCCCTATTCCTCCCATTCTATATATGCTTTTTTCATTTTTATTGCCCAGATGTAGTACTTTGCATTTCTCCCTGTTAAAAACCATTCTGTTAGTTGCTGCCCACTTCTCCAGTTTATTTAAATCTTTTTGAATCCTCTCTCTCTCTTCTCTAGTATTAGCTATCCCTCCTAGCTTTGTGTCATCAGCAAATTTAATCAGTTTACCCTCAATTCCTTCATCTAAATCGTTGATAAAGATGTTGAACAATACAGGGCCCAGGACAGAGCCCTGTGGTACCCCACTTGAGACATTCTTCCAACTGGATGTGCAGCCATTTACGACCACTCTTTGGGTCCGATCACTAAGCCAGTTATGAATCCACCTAACAGTTGCCTTGTCCATTCCATACTTAGTCATTTTTTCAATAAGGATTGTATGAGAGACTTTGTTAAATGCTTTGCTGAAGTCAAGATATACTATATCTACAGCATTTCCTTGATCCACCCAATCAGTGATACCGTCATAGAAGGAAATTAAGTTAGTCTGACATGACTTATTAGTTACAAACCCATGCTGACTCTGTTTGATCACTTCATTCTTATCCAGGTATTGACATACATGTTGTTTAATAATTTGTTCAAAGATCTTTCCTGGTATAGAAGTCAGACTCACCGGCCTATAGTTGCCGGGGTCCACCTTCTTCCCCTTTTTGAAGATAGGAACAACATTTGCTCTTCTCCAGTCTTCTGGCACTTCTCCTGTTCTCCAAGAATTTTCAAAGATTATGGAGAGGGGTTCAAAAATTTCTTCTGCTATCTCCTTCAGTACTCTGGGGTGTAATTCATCTGGACCTGGAGACTTGAATTCATTTAGGTTAGCTAAGTGTTTCCTCACTATCTTTCTGTTTATAGATATCCTGGATTCTTCTATTCCCTTAATAGGACAGTGAATAACAGTTGATGTTACATTTCCTTTCTGAGAGAAAACAGATGCAAAATAGGAATTTAAAAGTTCAGCCTTCTCAACATCCTGTCTTACCATTTCATCATTTTCATCCTGTAAAAATCCTATAGCATCTTTGACTTTTCTTTTACTTTTGACATATCCCCAAAATCCTATATTATTGCTTTTGACATCTCTTGCAAGCCTCAATTCATTTTCAGCTTTAGATGATCTGATTTGTGCCCTGCAGGTTCTGCAGACAGCATTATATTCTTCTTTAGATATGCCTCCCTCTTTCCATTTTATAAACATTTTTTTCTTCCTTTTTAGCATGTGCTTAAGTTCTGTATTCATCCATCCTGGTTTCCTTAAATGCTTCCTATTCTTCCCTCTTTTCGGAATTGTTAACTGTGCTTTGAGAATTTCATTTTTCAAGATTTCCCATCCTTCCTGGACATTTTTGTCTTTAAGGATATCCAGCCATTGGATCCCTCCAATTATCTTTCTGAATCCCTTAAAATCTGCCTTTCTGAAATCTAACCTTGACGTCTGAGTCTTCACAGGTCTTCCACCTCTAGTTATCCAAAATTCTAAAATAGCATGGTCGCTATCTCCTAGGGTTCCAGCCACTTTTACCTCCTCAACCATTTCCTCCCTGTTTATAAGGATTAGATCCAAGGTAGCAGTTCCCCTTGTTTTCTCCCCTACCTTTTGGAAGATAAAGTTGTCAGCAAGAGAGGATAAGAATTTCCTTGACCTGTTAGTTTTGCCTGAGAGAGATTCCCAACAAATGTCTGGATAGTTGAAATCTCCCATGACAACTATGTCATATTTTTTGGAGAACTTGGCCATTTGATGCATAAAGAGTTCATCCATATCTTCAGCTTGCACAGGCGGCCTGTAGTAAATGCCTACAATGGTGTCCTTTCCATTGTTCTGTCCTTGTATTCTTACCCAAACAGTTTCCACAGAACTCCCAGTCTCTGAAGCTTCAATCTCTGTGCAGATATACGTGTTTCTAACATACAATGCGACACCCCCTCCTCGTTTATCAAGTCTGTTTCTTGCAAATAAGTTGTTTCCTTCTAGTCTTGTATTCCAATCATGTGTATTGTCCCACCAAGTTTCAGTGATTCCAATGACATCATATTTCTTTTCCTGTGTTAGTAGTTCCAATTCTCCTTGTTTGTTGCCCATGCTTTGTGCATTAGTATAGAAACATTTTAGTTTGTGATTGGTTTCTCTTTCTCCAATATTTTTATTAATTAGATTCTTTCGTCTTTGTTCTTCCTTTCCACTTCTAATAGCAGAGTTCTCAATAGCATTTGTCAGGTGTATGGCTTTTTCTGGTCTTTTGCTTCCCTTCCCATCTTGTTCTAGTTTAAAGCTCTCCTTACAAGTGTAGCAAGGCGACTTCCAAATACATGCTTTCCAGTCTTCGTAAGGTGCACCCCATCTCTAGCAAGTAGTCCATCTCTAGCAAGTAGTATCAATCACCACCTCAGAGTCGGAACCCGTCTCCCTCTCTGTGAGGTTTGACTCGGTGCTACAATGGAAAAAATAACATAAATTAAATTTTGCATAGAGAATATCCAAAGTACTACATTAAACCATGCACTTACGGTCTGAGATCCATCACAGGAGCAATGAAATGTAGGCGGTCGAAGTACAGGTATTTTCTCTTTGTGGTTCCGGCCGCTCCACTACGGAACCTCAGCTGTCTCTCCATCCTGTATGTGTCCCTGCAGCTGCGCCAACGCCTTGTCACATCAGTCACTACAATGTGAACAAAAACAGAGGAATTTGTTACACCACACATATGGCTATGGTATCAAGGGTTTACCTATGCTTAGGCACACATTTTACAAATGATATGATTTATATTCCTGTTGGCTCCACACCAATCAAGAAAATAAGTAAAAGGTTGAGGCATACTACAAAGGACCTTCTAACCAACAGAATTGCTAACAAAATTTAGAAAAACCTGTGGTAATAATGCGAACATCTATGATGTTTTGAGTCAAAAAACAAAAGTTATATAGTGGCTAAGACACGGGAAAAAAACAAGGAGAGCACTGCATTTGGTGGCAGAACAATTAGATAAATATTTCAAATTTTGGTAAGGCAAATTCGTCATGGTGCCACCAGTCAGGGAGTTGTAATTTAGATGTTGTAAATATGCACACAATAAAAATGGCGGAGTAATTATGTCCAGATATCTGAGCAATGACGACACATATTGGGACTTACATTGAGCAGATTAGATTTGGAGATTTGATTATGTGTACACATTATTTGACTTACTAATTTGCTCCCGCTCCTCCCGAGGTCTTGCCGCATATCCAGTGAACATCTGGGCACAGATTCGTCTCCACGCTGCCTCCCTGCATGTGCGGTCAGCATAGTGGGGATCTCTCTGGTCCCATAGTTCTGGCCTCTCCTGGACCAGAACTATCAGCATTTCCACATTGACTGGCGTGGACATGATGGAGGACTCCGTGGAGGCGTTCTTCCTGGTTTTTTTTTTATGCTGCAAGAGAAATTTGCATCCCAAAGCTTCCTGGCCATGCCTCCTGCTATTTCCTGTTGACCAGGAGAAGTCGTGCGATTTAATCACAAGTCACACGTGTGGTGTGTTTTCAATGCGATTTTTAATCGCATCCATAGACTTGCATTGGCAAATCCGATCCGAAAATTGGTGACAATCGCAGCATGCTGCGATTGTCTCAGTCCGAGGAACGGATCCAATAAAAAAACGCATGATGGGAGCTGCCCCATAGAATAACATTGGGACGAATGCAATGCGTCCCCTGCTGCTGCTGATTCTGTAGGGAGAGCGTTAGGCAGGGAAGAAGATACAGAAAACTGCTTCTGCTCCTAGCGATTTTGCCAGTTAGTGTGCAGTGCAAGGGGAGGCTCTATTTTGGTGCATCAGCTCTGTTGGTTATTAGGCTTCCTTATAAGGCTCACTGATAGCTGCATTGCTGTTTTCACACTGCTGTGCAAACTGCTTTTTTAGTTACCAAGCGTTCATTTTTCCACACTTTTGTGTGCAGCAGTCCTGCTTATTAGGCTGCCTGCTGCCATACTTGGGACTGAGAGCACCATTGCCAGCTTGCTAAAATCTCTAGGGAGATTCAAATTCTCCCCAGTCCTATATAGACATTTTATACACCATCCAAATTCAGCCTGTTATATTGAGGTGTAATCTACACTGGGCCTGAGATAATAGTTCAGTGTCCTCAAGTCTGTAGGGAGATTCAAATTCTCCCCAGTCCTATATAGACATTTTATACAGCATCCAATTTCAGCCTGTTATATTGAGGTGCACTCTACACTGGGCCTGAGATAATAGTTCAGTGTCCTCAAGTCTGTAGGGAGATTTAAATTCTCCCCAGTCCTATATAGACATTTTTTACACCATCCAATTTCAGCCTGTTATATTGAGGTGTAATCTACACTGGGCCTGAGAAAATAGTTCAGTGTCCTCAAGTCAGTACAGAGATTCAAATTCTCCCCAGTCCTATATAGACATTTTATACACCGTCCAATTACAGCCTGTCATATTGAGGTGTAATCTACACTGGGTCTGAGATAATAGTTCAGTGTCCTCAAGTCTGTAGGGAGATGATGGTGTTGGTGGTGGTGGTGGATCTGCTGGTATTGGCAAAAGCACAATAGCACCTAATGTAGGAGGTGTTGAGCCTGCATCATCATCTGGTTCCACAAGGCCTCGAAGGCTCCCTTTTCTGGGAGTAGGTAAACTGCTTTTAAAGTCGGAGCTTCAGGAACAAGTTTTGGCTTACATTGCTGACACAGCCTCCAGCTCTATCGCCTCCTCTTCTGAAGTTTCAAAAAATAAAAGCACTGAGTCGTCATTGGAGGCTCATGGTCAGGAACCACAATTTTCCTTGTGTCCTTCACCCCCACCAAAAGTAAAGGATGCGGCAGGCCACACTACAGATTACTCCATGGAAGTCTTTTCACATACCATGCCTGGGTTATCAAGTCAAATCGTGAATTACCCAGTCCAAGATTAATCTGACATAGAGTGCACTGATGCACAGCCACTGCTTGATTTATCTGCTGGTACATTCACTCAGAGCACTACATTGTCCTCGCTGAGTACTGAGCCAGAATCTGACCCTGATGAAACTCAGGTGCCCCTTCCCTCATACTATACTACCTTACATGGTGACACAGAGGAAGGTGCACATGACATTGAAGAGGAGGTGATGGATGACCCAGTTGTTGACCCAGATTGGCATCCATTGGGGAAGAAGGTGCCGCTGCCAATAGCTCAGAAGAGGAGGAGGACCATCCGCAGCAGGCATCGACATCGCAACAGCTGTTATCTGGCAGGCCCGGAGCAGTCCAAAAACGGGTTACAAAAACCAAAAGAGTTGCAGGAAAGCTAGGCCAGACGGTCAAATTAGCACAGCGTGCAAGGCCTCAAAATGTCTTCCATAGTAGGAAGAGTGCAGTGTGGCACTTTTTTGAACAAAATCCTAATGATCAGGCAAAGGTTATCTGTAAGAAGTGCGCAAAGACCTTTAGCCGAGGGAAAAATCTGAGAAATTTGAATACCAGTTGCATGCTTAGACATTTAACCACCATGCACTTGCAAGCGTGTACGGACTACCAAACCTCACGTACCACATGTGCACCTGCTCCGAATGAAGGTAGTCAGCAATGCTACATTGTTTCCCCCACTGTAAGCCCACCGGTTAGCACACCACCAGCAGCAAATGTTGAGGTGTCGTCGCAAGGCCAAAGCAGTCAGGGAATCACAATATTATTGCTACGAAAGACTGAATCTAGGCCATCAGAAAGAACACCAACTCCATCACCATCATCAAGCCTCTCTCAGTCCGCCATGTCCACCGCTAGTTCCACCATATGCAGCTCTCATGTCCAGCTCACCCTACCAGAGACTATGAGTAGGACAAGAAAGTACTCATCCTCTCATCCGCGTACACTGGCTTTGAACGCCCACATTGCTAAACTAATCTCGTTAGAGATGATGCCCTACCGGTTGGTTGAAAGTGAAGCTTTCTGCGAACTCATGGCCTACGCAGTACCACGCTATGACCTACCCAGTCGACACTTCTTTTCTCGCAAGCCATCTCAGCCCTCCACCTTCATGTGAAAGACCGCATTGTCCATGCACTCAAGCAATCAGTGAGTGGAAAGGTGCACCTCACAACAGATGCATGGTCCAGTAGGCATGGCCAGGGCCATTACGTGTCCATCACTGCGCACTGGGTTAATGTGGTGGATGCAGGGTCCACAGGGGACAGCGTCAGTGGGACAGTGCTGCCTAGCCCACGGTATAGGAAACAGTTGGGTGTAGGCGTTCGACCCTCCTCCTCCAGAAGTGAATGCTCATCCACAGATTGCAGTCGCACGAGCACTCCATCTGCAGCTGCCAGTGTTGCACACTTGGTGTCCCACTAACGAACAGCTAGTGGTAAGCGTCAGCAGGCTGTGTTGAAGATGATGTGTTTGGGCGACAGACACACTGTGGAGGTACTGGCCGACTACTTGCAGTGACAAACTGAGTCATGGCTGGGCAGTCTACATCTTGAGGCAGGCAAGGTAGTTAGTGATAACGGCCGGAATTTTGTGGCAGCCATAGCCCTTTCAAAACTCCGACACATACCTTGCCTGGCTCACACCTTGAACCTGGTGGTGCAGTGCTTCCTCAATAATTATCCGGAGTTAACAGGCCTGCTTCAGAAGGTCCGAAGACTGTGCTCGCACATCCGCTGGTCGTCCGTACACTCCAGTCGTATGCAGAAGCTGCAACGATTGCTGCACCTTCCCAAGCACCGCCTAATTATCAACGTTGCAACAAGGTGGAACTCCACCCTGCACATGGTTGAGAGGCTGTGCGAACAGAGGAAGGCTGTAATGCATTTGTGGCAAGATACACGGCCAGGCACTTTGAGGGCAGACATGGAGTTGTCGGGTGTGCAGTGGTCGAAGCTGAAAGACCTCTGTAAAGTCCTTCAGTGTTTTGAGGAATGCACACGACTGGTAAGCGCAGAAAACGCCATCATAAGCATGAGCATCCCACTTATGCATCTGCTCATGCAAACTTTGAAGCACATTAAGTAGCAGGCGTCTGCAGCCAAGGAGGATGAGGAAGAGGAGGAGGGAAGCCTTGATGACAGTCAGCCATTGTCTGCTCCGGGACCTCTCCTGGATGAGGTGGAGGAAGAAGAGGAAGAGGAGGAGGAGGATGATGATGGGGATTATTATTTAGGGGAGGAGGATTCTTCTCGTGGGACAAGAGAAAATGTTAGCGTGGCAAGGTCTGGTACAGGGTTTGTGTGTAGTGTTGAGCGATACCACCTGATATTGAAAAATATCGGATCAGATTGGATCGGCCGATATGAAAAAAGTATCAGGTATCGCCGATTACGATCGCGGAATTCCCATTCAAGTCAATGGAACAGAAATTTCGGAATTAAAAAAACCCTTTCTTTCCTTGTAGTTTAATTCTACATGAAGAAAAACAACTAAGAATAATGCAGAATGTATTGGGGGAGGTGGAGGAGACATTAAAGGCATAGAGGTTTAGCCCAATCAAATGGAATAGCAGGAATATATTTTTTTTTAAAGATGTTCGGAGTTACAAAGATATTGACTATGTTAACCTTTTGTATATTTTGTTAGATATGTATGTTTCAGTACTTCCATGCTCGTCACCTTCTTTTTTACTTCTCCAACACTTTCTCCTTCATCATCCTCAGCAGCAGCATCTTTTTCATCAACTTCTTCTTCACCTTATTCATCTTCTTCTTCTTCACCTTCTTCCTATTATTCTTTTCTTTTACATTCTTCATATTCTTCTTATTCTGCTCTGTCCACATTCCCACTACTAGTAATGGGAATGTGGACAGAGCAGGAGACATTGCCGGACACACATCAGGGGATCAACTGACGTGACTGAGCCCCAGTAACACAAGAACAAGTGTGGATTGTGCAGACGCCACTTCAGAGCAGCAACTGGCGAGGTTGGAGGCTAGGGGAAATACTAGAGACAGTGGAGCCAGAGGCCTAAGTGGAGAGCGGTTAAAAATCAGTAGTAGTGTGACTGTGTAGGCAGCAGGAGACTTTGCCATCCACACAGCAGGGGAGCAGCTGGCATTATTGAACCCCACTGACACAGGAGCTAGTGTTTCTCTCTGTGCGGACGGCACTTCCAAGCAACAACTGGCTGTGTTGAAGCCCAGGATCAATCATGAAGCAGGCTGCAGCCTACTTGGAGCGAGTAGAAAGTAAGATGTAGTGTGATTTTGGAGGCAGCAGGAGACTTTGTCAGCCACACAGCAGGGGAACAGCTGACGTTACTGAACCCCACTAACACAGGAGCTAGTGTGCTTTTCTCTGTGAAGACGGCACTTCTGAACACCAACTGGCGTTGTTGGAGCCCAGGATCAAGCATGGAGCAGGCTGATGCCTGATGGTTTGTGAATGTGGAGGCAGCAGGAGACTTTGTCGTCCACACAGCAGGGGAACAGCTGACGTTACTGAACCCCACTAACACAGAAGCTAGTGTGTTTTTCTCTGTGAAGACGGCACTTCTGAACACCAACTGGCGTTGTTGGAGCCCAGGATCAAGCATGGTTCAGGCTGAGGCCTGATGGTTTGTGAATGTGGAGGCAGAAGGAGACTTTGTCGTCCACACAGCAGGGGAACAGCTGACGTTACTGAACCCCACTAACACAGGAGCTAGTGTGTTTTTCTCTGTGAAGATGGCACTTCTGAACACCAACTGGCGTTGTTAGAGCTCAGGATCAAGCATGGAGCAGGCTGAGGCCTGATGGTTTTTGAATGTGGAGGCAGCAGGAGACATTGTCGTCCACACAGTAGGGGAACAGCAGACGTTACTGAACCCCACTAACACAGGATCTAGTGTTTTTCGCTGTGCGGACCGCACTCCTGAGCGACAACTGGCTGTGTTGAAGCTCAGGATCAATCATGCAGCAGGCGGAGGCCAACTTGCAGCAAGTTTTATATAGGTTGTAGACTACTACTGATTGTAACCGTGCTCCACTATGGCCTCTGGCTCCACTGTCTCTAGTATTTCCCCTGGCCTCCAACCCCGCCAGTTACTGCTCTGAAGTGGCGTCTGCACAATCCACACTTGTTCCTGAGTTACTGGGGCTCAGTCACGTCAGTTGATCCCCTGATGTGTGTTCGGCAAGGTCTCCTGCTCTGTTCACTTTCCCACTACTAGTAATGGGAATGTGGACAGAGCAGGAGACATTGCCGGACACACATCAGGGGATCAACTGACGTGACTGAGCCCCAGGAACACAGGAACAAGTGTGGATTGTGCAGACGCCACTTCAGAGCAGCAACTGGCGAGGTTGGAGGCTAGGGGAAATACTAGTGACAGTGGAGCCAGAGGCTTAAGTGGAGAGCGGTTAAAAATCAGTAGTAGTGTGACTGTGTAGGCAGCAGGAGACTTTGCCATCCACACAGCAGGGGAGCAGCTGGCATTATTGAACCCCACTGACACAGAAGCTAGTGTTTCTCTCTGTGTGGACGGCACTTCCAAGCAACAACTGGGTGTGTTGAAGCCCAGGATCAATCATGAAGCAGGCTGCGGCCTACTTGGAGCGAGTAGAAAGTAAGATGTAGTGTGATTTTGGAGGCAGCAGGAGACTTTGTCGTCCACACAGCAGGGGAACAGCTGACGTTACTGAACCCCACTAACACAGAAGCTAGTGTGTTTTTCTCTGTGAAGACGGCACTTCTGAACACCAACTGGCGTTGTTGGAGCCCAGGATCAAGCATGGTTCAGGCTGAGGCCTGATGGTTTGTGAATGTGGAGGCAGCAGGAGACTTTGTCGTCCACACAGCAGGGGAACAGCTGACGTTACTGAACCCCACTAACACAGGAGCTAGTGTGTTTTTCTCTGTGAAGATGGCACTTCTGAACACCAACTGGCGTTGTTAGAGCTCAGGATCAAGCATGGAGCAGGCTGAGGCCTGATGGTTTTTGAATGTGGAGGCAGCAGGAGACATTGTCGTCCACACAGTAGGGGAACAGCAGATGTTACTGAACCCCACTAACACAGGATCTAGTGTTTTTCTCTGTGCGGACCGCACTCCCGAGCGACAACTGGCTGTGTTGAAGCCCAGGATCAATCATGCAGCAGGCGGAGGCCAACTTGCAGCAAGTTTTATATAGGTTGTAGACTACTACTGATTGTAACCGTGCTCCACTATGGCCTCTGGCTCCACTGTCTCTAGTATTTCCCCTGGCCTCCAACCCCGCCAGTTACTGCTCTGAAGTGGCGTCTGCACAATCCACACTAGTTCCTGAGTTACTGGGGCTCAGTCACGTCAGTTGATCCCCTGATGTGTGTTCGGCAAGGTCTCCTGCTCTGCTCACATTCCCACTACTAGTAATGGGCAGGAGACATTGCCTCGACGCACAGAGCTGCTTTGTAAAGCACTAGCAGCACTGCTGTCGGTTGGAATGGAGAACATGATGGACTGCACCAGTGTGTCTTGGTACTCCCGCAGTTTACGCTCCCGGTTCAACGGTGGTATGAGGCTTTGTAAGTTGTCCCAGTAGCGAGGATCTAGGAGGGTGTACACCCAATAATCAGTCGTGTTGAGAATGTGGGCGATGCGGCGTTCATTTGTCAGGCACTGCAGCATGAAATCAACCATGTCCTGCAGACTCCCAACTGCCAAAGAAACGCTGTCCCCTACTTGAGTCGTCATCTCTGCCTGCTCTGCATCACCCCACCCTCGCTGTACATACTGACTAGAGCATTGTGTACCTCCCTCCTCTGGAGAGATGTCTTCCTCCTCCATTGACTCCTCCTCACAAAGGGTCCCGTGCCTAGGCCTTTGTGAGGAACCACGTAGCGCAGACTGTCCAGAAGAAGATGGCATTTGTGACTCCTCATCCTCCACCTCTTCCAAAACCTCCTCTCTTAGTGCTTGCAGTGTTTTTTGAAGCAGGCAGATAAGGGGGACAGTCATGCTGACTAGTGCATCATCTGCACTCGCCATCTGCATGGAATCATTGAAGGCACGCAAAACGAGGCAGATGTTCTTCATAGAGGCCCACTCAGTGGTGCTGAAGTGTGACCGGCACACAGTGCGACTTGTTTGCACCTGATGCAGCTGGTACTCCATGACTGCTGCCTGCTGCTCACACAACCGCTCCAACATATGTAATGTTGAATTCCACCTTGTGGGTAGGTCACATATGATGCAATGTTCCAGAAGGCGCAAGCGGCGCTGCAGAGCAGCAAGGCGCGATCTTGCCGTGTTGGAACGCCGCAAGTGAGCACACTCTATGCGAACCTTGTGCAGCAGTGCATCAAGATCTGGATAGTCCCTCAAAAAGCTCTGCATGACCAAGTTCAGCACATGTGCCAGACATGGGATGTGAGTGAGGTTGCTTAGGCCAAGAGCTGCCACCAGATTTCGGCCATTGTCACACACTACCAAGCCCGGCTGGAGATTCGCTGGCACAAACCACACGTCGCTCTCCTGCTTGATGGCATTCCAGAGCTCCTGCGCTGTGTGGCTTCGATTCCCCAAAGAAATTAATTTGAGTATGGCCTGTTGACGTTTGGCCACAGCTGTGCTCATATCGGTCGTAACAGGCTCCTGCAGCGCTGTTTCTGAAGGACTTGAGTAGGAGGAGGAGTCAATGTGTAGAGACTGGATTCCTGCAATCCGTGGAGTTGGCAGAACACGTACAGCGCCACTCTCCAGATCTGTACCCGGCTCCACAACATTGACCCAATGGGCAGTGAGGGAAAGGTATCGTCTCTGTCTATGGTTACTGGTCCACGCATCGGTGGTCAGGTGGACCTTACTACTGACGGCGTTTAGTAGCGCATGCTTTATTTTTCCCTCCGCATGTTTTTGCAGGGCAGGGATGGCTTGCCTGCTGAAATAAAAGCGGCTGGGCACGGTGTATTGTGGGACTGCCAATGCCATGAAGTTCCGGAAGGTGTCAGTCTCCACCAGCCTGAATGACAGCATTTCAAGGGCCAGTAGTTTGGCAATGCCAGCATTCAGAGCCTGTGCTCGGGGATGGTTTGCCGAGTATGGCCGCCATTTATCCCATGCCTGTGCTACCGATGGCTGTAGAGTGGCCTGGGAGTGTGAGGATGACTGGGTACGTGGTGCTGTGGGTGGAATGTCACTGGGTCTCCGGACAACAGTGCCAGAGGTTCTTCCATGGCGATCCTGTGCGGAAGCTGAACCAGCTGTGTGTGAGCTGGAGGAAGAGGCCCCAACACGAGCTGAAGAGGTGGTAGGTGGTGCTGTACGTTGGCCTACGTCTTCAGTGTGTCTGTGTAACTCCACCTCGTGCTTGGTCCGCACATGTTTCCACATATTTGTGGTATTGAGGTTGCGACATTTTTCCCTCTTTTAACTTTCTGATTACACAGCTTGCATTTGACAAAGCAAATGTCATCTGCAACTGTGTCAAAAAAGGACCACGCACTGCAAGTCTTGGGTGCGCCCGTTTTGGCTTTTGAAAGAGGAATGCTCCTAACGGGTGCCGAAGTGGAGGCTACAGGCAACCAAGTCTGCCCCCTCCCTCTCCCTCCTGTTTTGGCCATTCAGGGAATCTCTTCCTCAGAGCTGCTCCCACCACCTTCCTGTTCCTCACGCCATGATGGGTCAAGGACCTCATCATCTACACTCCCCTCTTTAAACACCTGCTTCTCCTGGGTTGTCTCGCCAGCACTGTATGCACCAGAAAGTGGAACCTGAGTCTCGTCATCATCTGATGCGTACTGAGGTGTGCTGACCATAGGCACTGGCCCACCCGCCTCTTCAGATTCAGAGGGACAAAGAAGTTGCACATCACTGCATACTCCCTCTTCTTCAAATTCTTGAATGCTGCTTGGCTGGCCCCCTCTTTCCAAGCCAACAGATTCAGAGAACAGAAGTAGAGACTGTGATGGCTCCTGTCCAGGGCTCTCTGACTGCCTGGGCACTTTGGCAGGTGGTGAAGAGACAGATGGTTGCTCTTCAGTGCTCTGGCCCTGAGAGTACGTGGAAGTCATTGAAGTCGATGCGTTAGCTGCCATCCATCTGACAACGGCTTCAATTTGTTCCTCCCGCAGCAGTGGGGTACGGCGAGGTCCTACAAAGCTGCGCATAAAGGACTGTTGCCTGGTAAAACTGGGGGATGCTGACTCACTGGTGACAGCAGCAGGCACAGAATCCCCACATCCTCTCCCTGCAGAATCCCCACGTCCTCTCCCTGCAGAATCCCCACATCCTCTCCCTGCTGAAACTCCACGCCCACACCCACGTGCTTTACTCCCTGCCTTCTTCATCTTGGCAGACTAATATAGATAGGCAGAAAAGTACAAAGGAGGGGCTTAGGCTGGTTTCACATTTGCGTTTTTTAGCGCTGGAAAAAAACGCATACCTGCGCATGCGTTTTTTCCCCTATATTTAACATGGGTGCGCATACCTGCGCGCTGGTAAGCGCATGTATGCGATTTTCATGCGCTGCGTTTTTTTGGGGTGTGCGTTTGGATTTTCCAGACGCAGCATGTTGCATTTTTTGGCCCTGCAAAAAAGTGCATGCGCACATATGCGCACGTTTTGCGCTAAAAATGGCCATTATAGCCTATGGATGCGCATACATGCGCACTGGCATGCTCATGTATGCGTTTTTTTGCACATGCGTTTTTTTTTAAACCATGGAATTTAGGGGTTTAGGGTTAGGGTTAGGGTCAGGGTCAGGGTTAGGGTTGGGGTTAGGGTCAGGGTTAGGGTCAGGGTTAGGGTTAAGTATGGTTTGGTTAAGGGTTAGGGTCAGGGTTAGGGTCAGGGTTAGGGTCAGGGTTAGGGTTAAGTATGGTTTGGTTAAGGGTTAGGGTCAGGGTTAGGGTTAGGGTTAGGGTTAGGGTCAGGGTTAGGGTTAAATATGGTTTGGTTAAGGGTTAGGGTCAGGGTTAGGGTTAGGGTTAGGGTCAGGGTTAGGGTCAGGGTTAGGGTTAAGTATGGTTTGGTTAAGGGTTAGGGTCAGGGTTAGGGTTAGGGTCAGTGTTAGGGTTAAGTATGGTTTGGTTAAGGGTTAGGGTCAGGGTTAGGGTCAGGGTTAGGGTTAAGTATGGTTTGGTTAAGGGTTAGGGTCAGGGTTAGGGTTAGGGTTAGGGTCAGTGTTAGGGTTAAGTATGGTTTGGTTAAGGGTTAGGGTCAGGGTTAGGGTTAGGGTTAGGGTTAGGGTCAGGGTTAGGGTTAGGGTCAGGGTTAGGGTTAGGGTTAGGGTTAGTTAGGGTTTAGGGTTTGGGTTAGGGTTAAGTATGGTTTGGTTAAGGGTTAGGGTCAGGGTTAGGGTTAGGGTTAGGGTTAGGGTCAGGGTTAGGGTTAGGGTTAGGGTTAGGGTCAGGGTTAGGGTTAGTAAAGTCATGGTTTGGGTTAGTGTGAGGGGCCAACTAATGTTGGAAAAAACCGCAAACGCGGTAAAAACGCACTAAAAACGCATACAAACGCATAAAAACGCTGCGTTTTTTTCATGCATGCTCATAAAAATGCTTGAAAAAAACGCAGCAGTTGTATGCTTTTGTATGCGTTTTTTCAATGCGTTTTTTTGCGGGAAAAACGCGCTGCAAAAAAAAGCAAGTGTGAAACTAGCCTGCTTATTCCTGAACAGCTGGTAACAGGTATAAGAAACACTAATTTTATGAAGTGTGTGTGTGGACTACACTTTAATAGGAGCTAATGTGGCCTACACAACTGTGAAATGGCGTGTTTGGTGAACTTTATTTATTTATTTAAAAAAAAAAAAACCACTAAAAGGATGTGACCAAAGATTTGAAAGAGATAGTATCACTAACTTTTTGGAGCTATTACAATGCAGGAAGGTAGCCTACAATGCAAAAGACAAGGCTCCAAAAAATAGGGTAATACTAATCTGGCTGCAGATGAAGGGCACAAGCCAGAAAAAGGGCTCCTCTATCTACTTCTATACAGTGTTTGCAACCAACCAATGTAGATGGATACGGATGAGTGCACACTAATAGGAGAATGAAAAATGAGCTGCAATAAAAGAAAAATATGTGTGAGGCAGTGACGCACGCTGAGCAGCCTACAACCAGACGTAGCTGCAGGACACACTACTCAGCGTGAGCTGCACTCACACACAGTCAGAGAACTCTCAGACAGCCATGAACAGTGCAGATAAGTGGGCACTAGCACTGAAAGGCTGCAGTGAGGGTCCACTGTGTACTCCTATAGTGTTTGCAACCACCGTATATGGATACAGATGGATGCACACTAATAGGAGAATAAAAAATGAGCTGCAATAAAAGAAAAATATGTGTGAGGCAGTGACGCACGCTGAGCGGCCTACAACCAGATGTAGCTGAAGGACACACTACTCAGCATGAGCTGCACTCGCACACAGTCAGAGACCTCTCAGACAGCCGTGAACAGTGCAGCAAACTGGGCACTAGCACTGAAAGGCTGCAGAGAGGCTCCGCTGTCTACTCCTATAGTGTTTGCAACCAACGTATATGGATACGGATGGATGCACAGTGCACACTAATAGGAGAATGTAAAATGAGCAGCAAAAAATGAAAAATATGTATGGGGCAGTGACATGCTGGGCGTCCTACAACCAGACGTGGCTGCAGGACATACTATTCAGCGTGAGCTGCACTCACACAGACCTTGCAGACAGCTGTGAACACTGCTGCAAGGTAAAAGAAAGCTACACTTATTGAGAATGTAGCCTGGGTAAAGCACAATGTGATTTGTAATATCGCTCTCTAACTGTCCCTCACAGTCTTAAACAGCAGCCTGTCCCTAACTGAATTCACAGCAGAGTGAACCAGAAATGGCGGCTGCGGTGGCTTTTATAGTGCATCATGACATCATTTCAGCAGCCAATCACAGCCATGCCATTAGTTAACATGCCTACATGCCTAACAGGATGTGCCCACACTTCTGGGGATTGTCATTGGCTGAATCAAATCAAACTGGCTCATAGCATTATGGGAACTTCTGATTCCGGTATTCGATATGATAAAAGTATAGGAACTCAGTATCGGAATTCTGATACAGTGAATATCGGCCGATACCCGATACTTGCGGTATCGGAATGCTCAACACTATTTGTGTGTGACTGGAGGGATGTGGATTTGCCAGAAAGTGCTCATTCACCCAGCACTCGCAGTGCATCATTGACACCTGGAACATTGGCCATGTCAGATTATGCCTTGCAGATCCTAAAAAGGGACCCCCGCATTGCCAAAATGATGAACGATGACAACTACAGGTTGGCCAGCATCCTGGATCCATGCTATAAAGGCAAATTCCAAAACATCATGCCACAGGAGAACCTTGATCTAATATTGGCTAACAAACAATAACAAACAAGCAACTCTGGTAAACCGTTTGAGGCATTCCCAGGACACAGCAGCGGTGATAGTTCTCCAACGAGCCGTAGGGGGCAGCATGGAAGAGGTGTTCGTGGTGCACACATCAGAAGTGGCGTTGGAGACAGGGGGTTCATGACCATGTTGTGGACTGATTTTTCAAGTACCGCTTACACGACTGGTAATACTGCATCGATTGAAAGTGACAGGAGACAGCAGTTGTCAACTATGATTACAAACTACTTCTCATTACATATCGATGTTCTCCCTCACCGGTCATTCCCCTTTGACTATTGGGCCTCTAAACTGGATGCCTGGCCTGAATTGGCACAATATGCCTTACAGGAGCTTGCTTGCCCTGCTGCTAGTGTGCTATCCGAAAGAGTCTTCAGTGCTGCTGGATCAATCCTGACAGAAAAAAGGACCCGTCTGTCGACCCAAAATGTTGATGATCTAACCTTCATTAAAATGAACCATGCATGGGTTTCAAAGGATTTTGTCCCACCTTCCCCTGATGACACATAGGTTGCCATAAAAATGGCTCGCTTTCGTCCTCCTCTTCCTCGGATTTCTCCAATTCCTCCATTTGCAGCTGCTGAATGCCCAACATCAACATATGCCATTTTTTAAACCTCCCTAACTGGGCTGCCTCCCCCCCCATGGCCGGGGTCACCACCTAGCGCACGCAACCGTGCAAGTGCCATTGCCCTGGACAGGTGGGTGGGCCGACTCTTGGGTGCCGGCACAGGCACAGGGTCCCTCATAGTGCAATCAAGTGTCTCTGACGGTGGGGGTGCATACCCACCATCAGACACACCGGTGTACTATGAGGGGCCCTGTGCCAGTGCCGTCGCCAGCGAGTGGGCCCCTCCTGCTTGCTCAGGATCACAGCACTTGCAAAGTTGAAATACTTACCTCTCCCTGCACCACCGCCGTGACGTCTTCCGCATTTCCTGACAGTGACATTCTGGTCAGAGAGCGCGATGACATCACGTCTGTACACCCTCTGTCTAAACAGTCCAAGTGCAGTGAGATGGAAGATGGGGATGACGAGGAGTCCAGACAAGAACAGGGATTCCCTAGCGTGGAGTCTTATTTGATTGTTTTCAATGTTGGGACAGCTATTTTTGGGGAGCACTATACTCTGGAGAATGATATATGAGGCCCACCATACACTGGAGGATTCCAAAGGTGGACATCAGACACTGCAGCAGCATTTACAGGGCCCATTATGCACTGGAGCATTAGAAATGGGGCCCATTATATATGGAGCATTATTTGGGCCCATAACACAGTGGAGCTTCATCCATTGGGACCAACATATACTGTAGCATTATGTGGAGCTCATCATATACTGTTTCAAGCATTATATGGGACCAATGATTCTGTATGGAGAAATATATGGGCCTCATTACTTTGCATAGCACACTATGGTGGCCATAATACTGTATGGAGTAATATACTGTCCGTTTTTGGAGCTATTGGAGAATTTAAAATGGATATCAGTCATGAAATGTAAGAAGTGAAGTATTTTTCATTGTACTATACCGCTATTTCTCTGCCGTATCAGAGGATCATGAATTGTGGCATGTGTTAAAGAAGCCCCTGTGAGCGCAGCTGATCGCGATGATGTACTATCCCGTCCACGGTAATACGGGCCCGGGTCATGTGGACAGGATAGTACATCAAATGTCAGAAAGGGGTTAAGCAGGATGTGCTTAACCCAACATGTGTTTAAGCCGCAACATGTCAGCTGTTATAAACAGCTGACATGTGCCCGAAATAGGCGCGAGCGGAATCGCGATCCACTTGCGCCTATTAACTAGTTAAATCCCACGGGCAGCGGGCATTTAACTAGTGTTTCTGGCCTTTGGGTCAGAAGTGAGCGCATCGCCGACCCCATCACACAATCGGGGGTCGGCGATGTATTGCCTAGACAACCAGAGATCTCATAGAGACCTCTATGGTTGTTGCATGCATATTCCTGCGAGCGCCGCCGGGTGGTCGGCGCTCATAACAATGCAGTAAATCTGCTACATATGGGCGATTGGCTCAATGCCCATAACAGAGCCGATCAAGTGTGGCATGCTTCTAGCCTCCTATGGAGGCTATTGTAGCATGCCAAAAGAAAAAAAAAAGAAAAAAGAAAAAAAGCCTAAAAGTTCAAATCACCCCTCTTTCGCCCCAATCAAAATAAAACAATAAAAAAATCACACATACACATATTAGGTATCGCTGCGTTCCGAATCACCCGATCTATCAATAAAAAAAGAATTAACCTAATCTCTAAACGGCGTAGTGGGAAAAAAAATCAAAATGCCAGAATTATGTTTTTTTGGTCGTCATGACATTACATTAAAATGCAATAACGGGTGATCAAAAGAACATATTTGCACATTATAAAAACATCAAAACATCAGCCCGGCACACAAAAAATAAGCCCTCACTCGACCCCAGATCACGAAAAATGGAGACACTACTTGGAAAATTGTGTAAATTTTTTTATAGCAAACTTTGGAATTTTTTTTCACCACTTAGGTAGAAGAACATAGACATGTTTAGTGTCTATGAACTCGGAATGACCTGGAGAATCATAATGGCTGATCAGTTTTAGCATTTAGTGAATCTAGCAAAAAAGCCAAGCAAAAATCAAGTGTGGGATTGCACTTTTTTTGTAATTTCATCGCACTTGGAATTTTTTTTCCATTATCGAGTACACAACATGGTAAAACCAATGATGTTGTTCAAAAGTACAACTCGTCCCACAAAAAATAAGCCCTCACATGGCCATATTGATGGAAAAATAAAAAAGTTATGGCTCTGGAAAGAAGGGGAGCGAAAAACGAAAATGAAAAATTTGAAAAAGCTCCGGGAGTTAAGGGGTTAATCTTTAAAAGCAACGAGAAAGTGCAAAAAAAGCTATGTTTGAACATGGGCTAAAAGTTGGAGGAGATGTTTTTGTTTTTCTTTTCTCTTTTTTAATTTTGCCTTAAATGCAAGTCATTATACAGGAAGGAATGCTTACTAAAATTTTGTCTTGTAAAATCCATTTTATTTTTGGTTTTGGATGTTTTATTGTCATTCCGTAAAAGTAACATAATACTCTGACAACATTGCTTGCAGAAGTGACCTAGGAGTCAGAGATGCATCCAGGCACCTTCCCCAATTTGACTGCTGTCTTCTTATATTTCAATGTTTTTCCTGCCCCCGCAGGCCTCCTGCGAGGGTCTGCGGTAAAAATGCTTGAATTTCCCATTGACTTCCCCCATTCTTGCTACTCGAGTTGAGCCCATCCGAGCGTCTGATCTGCTCTATTCGAGTAACGAACACTCGAGCATTTTGGTAATCACTCATCACTAGTAATTAACCCAATCGGCCTCAATAAATGCTATAATAAAATAAAGAAAAGAAATGCAGCTTATTGGCCACCAGAACACAAAAAATGCAATAAAAAGCAATCAAATCATCATTTTTACACCCCGAAAGTGATGTCAATAACCGCGCCAGCTCAGGGCAGAAAAACAAGTCTTCACACAGCTCCACTGAATGAAAATTGAAAATGTTATGGGTTTCAGAAAATGGTGACAAGCAAATTTTTTTTATGAATTTCTAATTTTTCACCACTTAAATATGTACTGTATATATACATGCATACTTAGTATCATCATAATTGTAATGACCTGGAGAATTACATTGTCAAGTCATTTTTAATACAAAAATTTGTAAAAACAAAGCCCAAAAAACAATGGCGCAGTTGAGCTTTATGTACAATTTTGCGGCACTTGGAATTTTTTCCCTTTTTTTTCCAATGCATTACATGATAAAATGGATGGTGTCATTCAAAAGTACTATTCTTCCTGCAAAAAAAGTGTTCTAATATGTCAGTAGGGAGAGGATTTAATACTTGTCCTTTGCGAAGCACTCCTAGAACAAAAAATTTTTTTTTAATATTTTAGTTTTTTTTGCAATATATATGTTGCACAGTGTGCCTCTAATCAAATACTATCTTCTTTCCTGAGCCATTTCAATTCTCTTCTGTGACAATTTAGAGTAGCCAGCTCATACAGCATGTACTGCATGGACTGGAAGATGCTTTCTCAATGTAAGTCTATGAGGTTCACACTGAGACTCTCATAGACTTGAGTTGAAATAGCCACTCTGGTCCACACAGAAGTCACTGTGTGATGCGGCTTGTCTGAATTATGAGTATGTGGCGCAAAGTACTGGAGCAGAAGACAGCGATTACACTTTACTATATATATATACTGTATATACATATATATATATATATATATTGCTACAGTACTTATTAATAAAAAAAATATTAGATGAAATGTAATATGCTATACAAGGTGGATAGGCATAAGAAAATTTTTCTTTCTGGTCACCTTCTGATAAAGGAAAAAATATACCTAACCAATTAATTTTTCGTTAATAATTTAAATCTCAGACATAGTTTAGAATTCTGAATAAAGTTTTTATTCATGTTAAAATTCCTATGCACAATAGTAATAAGACTGATACAATGTTTCAGATTTATTTAAAGCCTAGATGACAGTTGTTTTGCATTGCAATATATCAACTTGAGATTAACTGAATGAGGCAGTTTAGTGACAGACACTAGCAATGTCAGAATTTACATTACGACACACACACAAATTCTATGGAAACGTACTATTAGCACTCACTACAAGCAATGATGAGTAATGAGATAAAAATTGACAATGTCAATAGTCATAAGCTCTTGCAATCAGAAATAATGAACAGTTTGCGCAGATATGTAAGTAGATATTAATAAGGGTAGACAATACACAATTCTGCTAAATTTAAAGTATTTTAATTAGCTTTAATTAGAAATAAGTATTATATCCGAAGAAAAATCTCTTTGACAGCTCGACTTGATAACCAGCTCTTAGTATCCCAAATGAAGGGCTTTAGTCATTATCAATAAATTTACTGTCTATAAAGCTGGCTACAAGAGATGAACATTGTACATTTTGTCTCCCTATTAGTCATTCTTATGACCAGTCACACTTGAAAAGGCGCAGGGTAATGCAGAGCCAACGTTTCCTCGAGTTGCTTTCACATTGGCAGAGCGCTGTAAAATCTTAACTGTTGATAAGAAATGAAATCTCAAATGTAGACAGAATGGGTGAGATGTTTTTCAGAAATCTAATTCATACTATTAATTTACAAAATGTGTTATTTTTATGATATTGTGCATTTCTTAAACTACACTATAGTCCATCATTTTTTCTATGGATTCACTTTCTTAACCACATCCCAAAATAGGATGGCATTGGATGCCCTATGTCAGATTCCTATGTTTGGAGGTATCTCAGCAACTGAGCTTGCAACTCCTAGTTTTGAAAAATATTGGCATCTTTCCATGTTTTTATGCCAGTTTTAGCACCATGCCAGATCTTTGCTCTTTGGTCTCCGGTGTGCCATTTCACCACCAGCTTCTGTGCGACCATTGGTCTGCCCTGGAGAGGCACCTGGCATTCATCGGGAGCCAAGTCTAACCTCACCATCAGAGGCTCTAGTGAACAGTCAGGTGATCACTTAGTCACGCCCCTTCAGGTTTTCCACAGTCCATGGCACAGTGGTTCCACAAACCACGTCCATGACAGGTAGCTACAGCAAGTTTTTGAAAAATTTATGAAACTTAGCAGATAAGGGCTGTGGTCAAGTATAGCTGATAAGCTCATCACAATTTACACCACAAAAGTGGCATAAATTAATGCAGAGATGTACTCCAGTCCATGACTATCATACATTTCTGACTATGGTGCACATCAGTTGAAAAATCTGCCTAGTTCATTAACAGCTGCAAATCTCTTATACAATTTGGTATATCCTACTCCAGTAGACTCATCATCAGTACTGGTGTACAAAATGCTAATTGCCAATCTTAATGAAAAGGGGCCAACATCTATTTATGCGTGAAGAAAGTTCCCAATATATCCATTGGGTCCAAGTCACCTGGATATGTTATAAACATGTTCTTTTAGCATATAACGGGCCAGTGTAAGTCAGTATATCTTTTAACCGATGTTTGGGCTTGTTCACACATTGAGTATTTGTAGGAGTATTTAAAGGCGTTTCTTCATGTACAAAAAAATACTGTGTTTTGCAGTACCTGCAAAATGAATGAGATTTCTGTAATGTCATGTACATCAGTTTTTATTTCCTTGAATAATTTAACCATCAATGCACTTTTCAAATCTGTAGCATGTCAATTATTTCAGCATTTTGGCAGCATTTTTTCCCCCTTTCAAATTAATGCATAAAAAATAAAGTAAAAATGCAATGATAACACAAGTAAAAATGTATCAAAAAGGCATGTGTTGTATGCTGCATTTCTCCTGCCAGAAAATAGGCTTTAGTGTTCATAAACCTACCTCCTTACCCTACAGAGTAGTCAAGTTGACTTCATTATTCGATGTATTGGCACAGTAAATAAAACATATAGAGCAACAGACTACGTTTTTTAACAATGGGATCCTACGGGGAACATGTGCCACTTTATTCTTATAGATTAGCATACTTCACAGTCTACCATGAGAGATATAGGTCTGAAAATCCTCCCAACATATACCTTTGATATAAGGTTTAAGCAATATGAAAACAGAGGTTAATCTCCTAACCTTGGTTAAATGAAATAGGTTGATGTTATAAGGCCATGTTCAGACAGATTTGATACTGTAAATGCCAAAGATTTTACTGTAGGTTTAACTCTCTACAATGCAGAGAATGAAATCCATGGCATATCCACAACCTATAAACAGGCTCACACTTGGGAAGTATACTACTTAGTTTTATTTAGGATCATACAGTGCACTATATACACTTCCCCTTCCATTTGCCTATACCGGGTGGGCCATTTATATGGACATACCTAAATAAAATGGGAATGGTTGGTGATATCAACTTCCTGTAGTATTCCCATCTTTTAGTATTATGGTAATACTGAACTGAAACTGCTGCCCGACAAATTAATCTCTCTCCTCGCTACTCCTCCTCTTCTCCCCTCTGCCAATCTCTTCACTGGCTCCCACTCCCTCAGCGTATCCAATTCAAATTAATATATAAAGTGCTCTCAGTGAGAGAAACAAAATAGCAATCTTGTGGGTATGATACCTTTTAATGGCTAACAAATAATAGTGAATGATGTTACAAAGCAAGCTTTCAAGGCAACTTATGTCTCTTCATCAGGCTGATATAACAAAATATTTGAAGAAACCACATTTATAGGGTTGAGCGAAACGGGTCGGTCACATAAAAAAAAGCCGACTTTAGCTAAAGTTGGGTTTCGCCGATCGAAACCCGACCATAGCGTGAGGTCGGCCATGAGGTCGCCGAGCCGAGCGCCAAAGTCGCGTTTCAAATAATGCTTCCAGCGCCTTTTCTCAGCCAATGAAGGTGGATGCACACTGTGGGTAATGCGATGACATGGGCAGCGGCCACCACCATCTTAGAGAAGGGCATTGAAGTGATTGGCTAGCTTTGTGTGGCATCACATGACCGCCGACCGCCATCTTACTTCTGCCAATCTTAGAATAGGGAGAGGTGCTGCTGCTGATTCTGAATAGGGAGAGCGTTAGGCAGGGAAGAAGAAAAAAAATTGCTTCTGCTGATAGCGCTTTTCTCTGTACAGTTCGTGTGCAGTGAAAGGGGAGGATTTTTGTTGTGTGCAGCAGTGCTGGTGGTGATTAGACTGCCTTTTATCGCTACCTGATAGCTGCATTGCTGTGTGCACACTACTGTTCAATCTGCTTTTTTCAAAGCACGCCAACTTTTATTATTTTGTTCTGGTGAGTTACCGAGCATTCATTTTTTCACACACCGTATAGCAGTGTACGCTCCTCACACACTACCGTGTACCGGCTGGTATCACGGACAAATAGAAGCTATCTGTGTGTGACTCTGGAAAAACAAGCCGAGGAGATTTTCCATTTTTCCAGACCTACACTTTAGAGAGCTGTCTGCTTTTTAAACAGTTTTGTATATCTGCTGTTTGAATATGGTCAAAACTAGACAGAGACAGCGTGTGTCACTCCGTATACAAATAGACGGAGATTGACAATTTTCCATACAGACACTGTATAGCGGTGTAAGCTCCTCACACACTACCATGTACCGGCTGGTATCACGGACAGATACAAGCTATCTGTGTGTGACTCTGGAAAAACAAGCCAAGGAGATTTTCCATTTTTCCAGACCTACACCTTATAGAGCTGTCCGCTTTTCAAACAGTTTCGTTTTCTGCTTCTTGATTACGGTCAAAACTAGACAGAGACCACGTGTGTCAGTCCGTATACAAATAGACGGAGATTGACAAATTTCCATACAGACACTGTATAGCGGTGTACGCTCCTCACACTACCGTGTACCGCCTTGTATCAAGCACAAATAGAAGCTATCTGTGTGTGACTGTGGAAAAACAAGCCGAGGAGATTTTCCATTTTTCCAGACCTACACCTTAGAGAGCTGTCCGCTTTTCAAACGGTTTTGTATATCTGCTGTTTGATCACGGTCAAAACTAGACAGAGACAGTGTGCGTCACTCCATATACAAATAGAAGGAGATTGACAATTTTCCATACAGACACCGTATAGCGGTGTACGCTCCTCACACACTACCGTGTACCGGCAGGTATCACGGACAAGTACAAGCTATTTGTGTGTGACTGGAAAAACAAGCCGAGGAGATTTTCCATTTTTCCAGATCTACACCTTAGAGAGCTCTCCGCTTTTCAAACAGTTTCGTATATCTGCTGTTTGATAACGGTCAAAACTAGACAGACAGCGTGTGTCACTCCATATACAAATAGACGGAGATTGACAATTTTCCAGACACCGTATAGAGCTGTCCGATTCTCAAACAGTATTGTATATCTGCCGTTCGCATTACAGTCACATCTATACAGAGTCAGCGTGTGTGTGACATTCCGTAAATACATATACGGAGATTGTTAGTTACACAAAATACGCATACAGCTGTACACTTCTGATACAGTTCTGTATATCTGCTTGTTGGATTACGGTCAAATACATACTGGGAGAGCATCTGTGACTAACAAAATATATACGTAGATTTAATTTTTTTAATACACCTTACACAGCTGGACGCTCCTCATACAGTACAATCTCTCTGCTGGTATTTTTGGTACATTTTCCCAAACATGAGGAATTATGATAGAAGAGTCCGCGGACGTAGGCAGGAGGGTGCAGCTGGTACTGAAGGTGGTGGTGCAGCGGCTGGTTCTGGCAAAAGCACAATAGCAGCTAAGGCAGGAGGTGTTGAGCCTGCGTCATCGTCTGTCCCAAGAAGGCCTGTAAGGTTCCCTCTTCTTGGAGTAGGAAAACCGCTTTTAATCCCGGAGCATCAGGAACAGGTTTTGGCGTACATTGCCGAAACAGTCACCAGCTCTATTGCCTCCTCTTCTGAACGTTCAAAACCTGTAGGCACAGAGTCGTCAGTGCAGGGTTCTGGTCAGGAAAAATACCATTCCTTGTGTCCTTCACCCCCACCAAAAGTTAAGGATGCGGCAGCCCACACTTAAGATTACTCTGTGGAGCTCTTTTCACATACCATACCTTGGTTTTCCAGTCAAATCCAGAATTCCCCAGTCCAAGATTAATCTGACATGGAGTGCACTGATGCACAGCCACTGCTAGATAATTCTGCTGGTACATTGACCCAGAGCAGTACATTGTCCTCGCAGTCTACTGAGTCAGAATCTGACCCTGATGAAATTCAGGTGCCCTTTCCCGCATACTATACCACCTTACACGGTGACACAGAGGAAGGTAAAGAGGAAGATGCAGATGACTTTGAAGAGGAGGTGATGGATGACCCAGTTCTTGACCAGGATTGGCATCCATTGGGGGAGGAGGGTGGCACTGGCAATAGTTCAGATAAGGAGAAGGATCAGCAGCACTCATTGACATCGCAGTAGCGGTTATCTGGCAGGCCCGTAGCTGTTCAAAATCGTGGAACAAAAAATAAAAGAGTTGCAGGACAGCTTGGCCAGACGATCAACTTAGCACAGCGTGCAAGGCCAGAAAATGTATACCATAGTAGGAAGAGTGCAGTGTGGCACTTCTTTGTCCAAAATCCTAGTGATGAGGCAAAGGTTACCTGTAAGAAGTGCAGAGGGACCTTTAGCCGAGGTAAACAACTCAGAAATTTGAATACCAGTTGCATGCTTAGACATTAAATCAACATGCACTTGCAAGCGTGGACGGACTACAAAACCTCAGGTATCACGTGTGAACCTGCTGTGACTGAAGGTGGCAAGCAATGCTCCATCGCTTCCCCCACTGTAAGACGACCGCCACCATTAAGCACACCACCAGCACTAAAAGTGGAGGTGTCGTCGCAATGCCAAAGCACTCAGGAAATCACAATTGTTTTACAACACAACATTGAATCTAGGCCGTCACCACCAATACCATCACCAACCTCCTCTCACTCCGTCCAGTCCACCGCTACTTCCCCCATATGCAGCTCTCCAGTCCAGCTCACCCTACCAGACACTCTGAGTAGGAAAAGAAAGTACTCATCCTCTCATCCGCGTACACTATGTTTGAACGCCTACATTGCCAAACTAATCTCATTAGAGATGATGCCCTACTGTTTGGCTGAAAGCAAAGCTTTTCACGAGCTCATGGCCTACGCTGTCCCACGCTATGACCTACCCTGTTGACACTTCTTTTCTTGAAAAGCCATCCCTGCCCTCCACTGGCATGTGAAAGACAGCATTGTCCATGCACTCAAACAGTCAGTGAGTGGAAAGGTGCATCTCACAACAGATGCATGGACCAGTAGGCATGGCCAGGGCCGTTACGTGTCCATCACTGCGCACTGGGTTAATGTGGTGGATTCACGCTCCACAGGGGACAGCAGCAGTGGAACAGTGCTGCCTAGCCCACGGTATAGGAAATAGTTGGCTGTAGGCTTTCCACCCTCCTTCTCCTCCTTAAGCGAAAGCTTGTCCACAGAGCGCAGTCGCAAGAGCACTCCATCCACAGCTGGCAGTGTTGCACACGAGGTGTCCCACTATTGAACAGCTAGTGGTAAGCGTCAGCAGGCTGTGTTAAAGATGATGTCTTTGGGTGACAACAGACACACCGTGGAGGTACTGGCCGACTACTTGCAGCGACAAACTGAGCTATGGCTGGGCAGTCTACATCTTGAGACAGGCAAGGTAGTCAGTGATAACGGCTGTAATTTTGTGGCAGCCATAGCCCGTGCAAAACTCACACACATACCTTGCCTGGCTCACACTTTGAACCTGGTGGTGCAGTGCTTCCTTAATAATTATCTGGAGTTAACATCCCTGCTCCATTTGGTGCAAGACTGTGCTCACACATCCGTCGCTCGGCGATACACTTCAGTCGTATGCAGAAGCTGCAGCGATTGCTCCACCTCCCAAAACACCGCCTAATCATAGTTGTTGCAACAAGGTGGAACTCCACCCTGCACATGGTTGAGAGGCTGTGCGAACAGAGGCAGGCTGTAATGCATTTGTGGGAGGATCCACGGACAGGCAGTTTGAGGGAAGATATGGAATTGTTGGGTGTGCAGTGGTCAAAGCTGAAAGACCTTTGTAAAGTCCTTCAGTGTTTTGAGGAATGCACACGGCTGGTAAGTGCAGACAACGCCATCATAAGTAAGAGCATCCCACTTATGCACATGATCATGCAAAGTTTGACGCACATTAAGCATCTGGTGTCTGCAGCAGAGGAGGAGGAACAGGAGGAGGAGGATGAGGGAAGCCTTGCTGACAGTCAGCCATTGTCTGGTCAGGGAACTGTCCTGGACGAGGTGGAGGAAGAAGAGGAAAAGGAGGAGGAGGATGAGGGGGATGATTATTTTGGGCAGGAGGATGCTTCTCAGGGGACAAGAGAAAATGTTGGCATTCCAATGTCAGGTACAGGGTTTGTGCGTGACTGTAGGGATGTGGATTTGCCAGAAAGTGCTCCTCCACCCAGCAGTGGCAGTGCATTATTGACACCTGGAACATTGGCCCACATGTACGATTATGCCTTGCGGATCCTAAAAAGGGACCCCCGCATTGCCAAAATGATGAAGGATGACGACTACTGGCTGGCCAGCATCCTCAATCCACGCTACAAAGGCAAATTACACAACATCATGCCACAGGAGAACCTAGAGATAATATTGGCTAACAAACAAGCAACTCTGGTAAACCGCATGTTTGATGCTTTCCCAGCACACAACAGCGGTGCTGGTTCTCCCACGAGCCATAGTGGGCACAATGGAAGAGGTGTTCGTGGTGCACACAGCCGAAGTGGCGTTGGAGACAGGTTTAATGACCATGTTGTGGAATGATTTCTCAAGTACCGCTCACACGTCTTCTAATACTGCATAGATCAAAAGTGACAGGAGACAGCAGTTGTCAACTATGGTTACAAACTACTTCTCCCATATCGATGTTCTCCCTCACAGGTCATTCCCCTTTGACTATTGGGCCTCTAAACTGGACACCTGGCCTGAATTGGCACATTATGCCTTACAGGAGCTCGCTTGCCCTGCTGCTAGTGTGTTATCTGAAAGAGTCATCAGTGCTGCTGGATCAATCCTGACAGAAAAAAGGACCCGTCTGTCGACCCAAAATGTTGATAATCTAACCTTCATTAAAATGAACCATGCATGGGTTTCAAAGGATTTTGTCCCACCTTCCCCTGATGACACATACAGTAGGTTGCCAGAAAACTGCATCGCTTTGGTCCTACTCTTCCTCGGACTTGCCCAATTCCGCCATTTGCAGCAGCTGAATGTCCAGCCTACATATCAACATATGCCATTTTTTAAACCGCCCTAACTGGGCTGCCCAACCCCCAAGGGCTGGGGTCAACACCTGGCGCACCTGAGCAAGTGCCGTGGCTCTCAACAGGTGGATGGGCCCACTGATGGCCAACGGCACTGGCACAGGGCCCCTCATAGTACAATACAGTGTCTCTGATGGTGGGGGAACCCACTCGCCATCAGACACACCAGCGAACTATGAGGGACCCTGTGCCAATACCGTCGACCACGAGTGTGACTCCACAGCACTTGCAAGTTGCAATACTTACCTCTCCCTGCTCCACCGCTGTGTAGTCTGGGCAGTTAAATCCTTCACAGGGACGGCCTCTAGAAATTTGGTGTATTGATCGATGATGGTTAAGATGTAGCTATGGCCTGTCCTGCTGGCCTCTACCTTCCGATGATCAATGGCTATAATTTGTAATGGACATCAACTTACAAGCGGATGCAGTGGTGCTTTATGATCACCTTTCACAGTTGTGATAGTCACAGACGTGTGACATTCCTGCCAGCATTTTTCAATGTCTCTTCTCATGCCAGTCCAATAGAATCACCTACACCCAGCGGCTTCTGTCTTTTGCACTCCAAAATGACCAGACACATCATGATAGGCAGTGAGGACCATGTCTACATCTCTCCCTGTGATCACAATTTGATGGAGACGAGTAACGGTGATGTGATCCGTGCTACTGCGATAAAGCAATCCTTTCTTCACAAAGAACCGTTTTTGCTGTCTCCACAGACACAGTAATTGAGGGTCTGCATCGCCTCTGCAACATCTACCGGGAGGTTTTCCCGCAATGAGTAATTCCCAAATTTCTGCTAACACTCAACTTTCCATCTGTACTTGTATCCATGTAGTTTCCAGTAGCGGAGAGTCTGGACTGGCTTTCTGAGATTGAAATATAAACAAAGATTTAAAAGTACCACAACACTGTGTACTGTTGTACACTTCAAATACCTTTCCCTATTTCTACTTTTTAAATTCTGGTGTAATACATAGTGAGCCTGTGAATGTCTGTGTCTGACTCCGGAAGTATAGTCGGAAATTTACAATTACCCCCAGACTAGATATACCTGGTATGTGCTGATACAGTACCTTTGTTAAAAATTTGTTATTACAGTATCATCCATTGGGAGTGAGCGTGTGTGGTTTATCCCTTCTATATATATGGTGAATCGGAGATACCAATTTTTACATTATACTCGATACAGCTTGTATCTTGTTATACAGTACCTTTGTTCGACATTTAGTATTACGGTCAAATCCATACTGAGCAAGTGTCTAAGGCCTGTTTCACACTTCCGTTTTTTCAAATCCGTCAAAATCCGTTGGTTTCCGTAAAAAAACGGATCCGCCATTTTTTTGCAGGATCCGTTTTTTTGTCCCATAGACTTCCATTAGTGGTTACCGCAGATCCGTCAAAAAAACGGATCCGTTTTTTTAAAACGGATCCGTTTGCATCAGTTTCCGTCAAAAAAACGGAAACGGATCCGTTTGGCGGACACAAAAACGGAAGTGTGAAACAGGCCTTAGAGTGACTACGGGACTATGTATACGGAGATTTCAATTTTACTCTTTAATATATATACTTGCCATCTTGTTATCCAGTACCTTTTTTTTACAACTTTTTTATTATGGTCAAACCCAGACTTAGTGAGCGTTTGAGGGTGACTTTGGAAATATATACCGAAATTTCAAATTTGGCCAACACTGTATACAGCTGTATGCTTCTGATACAGTAACCTTTTTTGCTATTTAGATTCTGGTGTAATCCATAATGAGCCTGTGAACATCTGTCTGTTACTCCGGAAATATATATGGAGATTTAAGATTACCCCAACACTGTATACAGCTGTACGCTTGTGTTACATTACCCATTTACAGCTTTTCATATTCTTGTGTAATCCATACTGGGCCTGAGAGTGTTTGTGTCTGCCTCCTGAAATATATATGGAGATTCCTAATGTTTACACTATACTATATATACCTTGTATCTGGTGATACTGTACCCTTTTTCAACTTTTTATTTTATTATGTACTCCATACTGAGCCTATGAGCATCTGGGTATGACTCATGAAATATATATGGAGATTTACTGTTATCCCTAGACTGTATAGAGCTGTACGCTTCTGATACAGTACCATATATCTGCTGGTATTTTGGATCCATTTTCCAAAATATGAGGAAGTATGTTGGAAGAGGACACGGATGTGGGCATGGGGGCCACCTGGTACTGATGGTGGTGGAGGTGATTCTGCTGGTAGTGCCAAAAACACAATAGCAGCTAAGGCAGGAGGTGTTGAGCCTACATCATGGTGTAGCTCTGGAAGGCCTGTAAGGCTCCATTTTCTGGGAGTAGGTAGACTGCTTTTAAAGCCAGAGCATCAGGACCTGTTTTTGGCTTACATTGCTGAAACAGCCTCCAGCTCTATCGCCTCCTCTTCTGAAGTTTAAACAAATGCAAGCACTGAGTCGTCAGTGCAGGCTTCTGGTCAGGAGCAACCCCTTTCCTTGTGTCCTTCACCCACACCAAAAGAGAAGGATGCAGCAGCACACACTTCAGATTACTCCATTGAGTTCTTTTCACATACCATGCCTGGGTTAATTAAAAATGGGGCCCATCATGTTCTGGAGCATTCCAAATGGGGGACATCAGACACTGGAGCAGCATTTACGGGGCTCATTATTCACTGGAGCATTCGAAATGGAGCCCATTATATATTGAGCATTATTAGGGCCCATCATACACTGGACCATCATCCATGAGGCCCATCATATACTGGAGCATTCCAGATGGGGGACATCAGACACTGGTGCAGCATTTACAGGGCCCATTATACACTGGAACATTAGAAATGGAGCCCATTATATATGGAGCATTATTTGGGCCCATAAGACACTGGAGCATCATCCATTGGGCCCACCATATACTGGAGCATTCTAAATGGGGCAGATCAGACACTGGAGCAGCATCTATGGGGCACATTATACACTGGAGCATTACAAATGGGGCCCATTATATATGGAGATTTATTTGGGCCAATAAGACACTGGAGCATCATCCATGGGGCCCATCATATACTGGAGCATTCTAAATGGGGCAGGTCAGACACTGGAGCAGCATCTATGGGGCACATTCTGCACTGGAGCATTACAAAGGGGGCCCATTATATATGGAGCATTATTTGTGCCCATAAGACACTGGAGCACCATCCATGCGGCCCATCATATACTGGAGCATTCTAAATGGGGCAGATCAGACACTGGAGGAGCGTCTATGGGGTAAATTATACACTGGAGCATTACAAATGGGGCCCATTATATATGGAGCATTATTTGGGCCCATAAGACACTGGAGCATCATCCATGGGGACCATCATATACTGTAGCATTATGTGGAGCTTATCATATACTGTATGGCACATTATATTTGACCAATTAGTCTGCATGGAGAAATATATGGGGCTCATTATTCTGTATGGCGCACAATGTGGTGGCCATAATACTGTATGGAGTAATATACTGTCCTTTTTTTGAGCTATTGTACAATTTAAAATAGATCAGTGATGTCATGTAAGCAGTGAAGTATTTATCATTGTACTATATTTCTGTGCCGTATCGGAGCATCATGAGTTGTGGTATGTGTTAAAGGGGCGCACTGACACTCTTTGGCCCAGGGCACACAAAAACCTGGCACCAGCCCTACCCCCCCACAACTTTAGCCAAATAACCCCCAGTTTTCAATGCGTAACTATTATTATGAAGTAAATTAAGGTTGACAATAGAGTTGAGCGAAACGGGTCGAAAAATTTCAAAAGTCGCCGACTTTTGGCAAAGTTGGGTTTCATGAAACGAAACCCGACCCTAGGATGAGGTCGGCCACGAGGTCGGTGACTTACACGCCAAAGTCGCGTTTCAAAAGTTTGTTTTGCGCTCTTTTTCAGCCAATCAGGATCCACGGACACTGTGGGCAATGTGATGACATAGACAGGGGTCACCACCATCTTTCAGAAGGGCATGCAAGTGATTGGCTTGCTTTGGTGGGCATCACAGGGGTTATAAAAGGGCGTGCACGCCGACCGCCATCTTACTTCTGCCGATCTTAGCATAGGGAGAGGTTGCTGATTCTGTAGGGAGAGCGTTAGGCAGGGAAGAAGAAAAAAAAACTGCTTCTGCTGCTAGCGATTTTGCCTGTACAACACACCAGTCACTGTGTGTGCAGTGCAAGGGGAGGCTACATTGTGGTGGATCAGCGGTGTTGTTTGTTAGGCTGCCTTCTAAGGCTTCCTGACAGCTGCATTGCTGTTTACCCACTGCTCTGCAAACTGCTTTTTTTAAAAGCAATCCCAATTTTTTTTTTTGTCCTGCTGAGGTACTGAGCGTGCATTTTTTCACACCATACAGCGTCAGTGGGCCTCACACAATCCAAAAGTGTCCAGTGTCCACTAGTGTCTGCAGAAATTCAAAATCTCCCTTATCCTGTAGTCACTTTTTTCACACCTGTGCCATCGAGCCTGTGACATAGCGCTCTGATATTCAGTGGGCCTCACACAATCCAAAAGTGTCCAGTGTCCACTAGTGTCTGCAGAAATTCAAAATCTCCCTTATCCTGTAGTCACTTTTTTCACACCTGTGCCATCGAGCCTGTGACATAGCGCTCTGATATTCAGTGGGCCTCACACAATCCAAAAGTGTCCAGTGTCCACTAGTGTCTGCAGAAATTCAAAATCTCCCTTATCCTGTAGTCACTTTTTTCACACCTGTGCCATCGAGCCTGTGACATAGCGCTCTGATATTCAGTGGGCCTCACACAATCCAAAAGTGTCCAGTGTCCAGTAGTGTCTGCAGAAATTCAAAATCTCCCTTATCCTGTAGTCACTTTTTCCACACCTGTGCCATCGAGCCTGTGACATAGCGCTCTGATATTCAGTGGGCCTCACACAATCCAAAAGTGTCCAGTGTCCACAAGTGTCTGCAGAAATTCAAAATCTCCCCTGTCCTATAGACACCTTGTACCTTGTTTTACATTACTATATAGTTTGTTGGATTTTGTCTACATTTCTACCAAAAATGAGGAAGGCTGGTGGAAGAGGCCGTGGAATTGGGCGGGGGTTGGCAGCTGGTAATGATGGTGTTGGTGGTGGATCTGATGGTAGTGGCAAAAGCAAAATAGGACCGAATGCAGGAGGTGTTGAGCCTGCGTCATCGTCTGGCTCCAAAAGGCCTCGAAGGCTTAGTTTTCTAGGAGTTTGCAAACCGCTTTTAAAGCCAGAGCTTCAGGAAAAAGTTTTGTCTTACATTGCTGACTCAGTCTCCAGCTCTATCGCCTCCTCTTCTGAAGTTGTAAAAAATAAAAGCACTGAGTCGTCATTGGAGGCTCATGTTCATGAACCACACCTTTCCTTGTGTCCTTCACCCCAACCAAGATTGAAGGATGACGCAGGCCATACTACTGATTACTCCATGGAGCTGTTTTCACATACCATGCCTGGATTATCAAGTGAAATGGTGAATTACCCAGGCCAAGATGAATCTGACATGGAGTGCACTGATGCACAGCCGCTGATAGATGATTCTGCTGGTACATTCACTCAGAGCACTACATTGTCCTTGCAGTGTACAGAGCCAGATTCTGACCCTGATGAAACTCAGGTGCCCCTTCCCGCACACTATACCACCATACACGGTGACACAGAGGAAGGTGCACATGACATTGAAGAGGAGGTGATGGATGACCCAGTTGTTGACCCAGATTGGCTTCCATTGGGGGAAGAGGGTGCTGCTTCCAATAGCTCAGATGAGGAGGAGCATCCACAGCAGACATCGACATCGCAACAGCTGTTATCTGGCAGGCCCGGAGCACTCCAAAGACAGGTTCCAAAAATCAAAAGAGTTGCAGGACAGCTTGTCCAGAGGGTCAAAAGATCACAGCATGCTAGGCCGCAAAATGTCTGCCAAAGTAGGAAGAGTGCAGTGTGGCACTTTTTTGAACAAAATCCTCATGATCAGGCCAAGGTTATCTGTAAGAAGTGCGCAAAGACCTTTAGCCGAGGGAAAAGTCTGAAAAATTTGAATACCAGTGGCATGCTTAGACATTTATCCAGCATGCACTTGCAAGCGTGGACACAACACCAAACCTCAAGTGCCACATGTGCAACTGATCACAAAGAAGGTAGTCAACAACGCTACATTGTTTCCCCCACTGTAAGCCCACCGGTTAGCACAGCAGCAAATGTTAAGGTGTCGTTGCAAGGCCACAGCAGTCAGGGAATCCCACTGTTATATCAACGAAATACTGAATCTAGGCCATCAGAAAGAACACCAACTCCATCACCATCATCAACCCTCTCTCAGTCCGCCCTGTCCACCGCTACTTCCACCATATGCAGCTCTCAAGTCCAGCTCACCCTCCCAGACACTATGAGTAGGTCAAGAAAGTACTCAGTCTCTCATCCGTGTACACTGGGTTTGAACGCCCACATTGCCAAACTAATCTCGTTTGAGAAGGTGCCCTATCGTTTGGTGGAAAGCGCAGCTTTCAGCGAACTCATGGCCTATGCAGTACCACGCTATGACCTACCCAGTCGCCACTTCTTCTCTCGCAAAGCCATCCCAGCCCTCCACCATCATGTGAAAGACCGCATTGTCCATGCACTCAAGCAGTCAGTGAGTGGAAAGGTGCACCTCACAACTGATGCATGGTCCAGTCGGCATGGCCAGGGCCGTTACGTGTCCATCACTGCGCACTGGGTTAATGTGGTGGATGCAGGGTCCACAGGGGACAGCGGTGGTGGGAAAGTGCTGCCTAGCCCACGGTATAGGAAACAGTTGGCTGTAGGTGTTCGACCCTCCTCCTCCTCCTCCAGAAGCGAAAGCTCGTCCACAGAGCGCAGTCGTACGAGCACTCCATCTGCAGCTGCCACTGTTGCACACGAGGTGTCCCCCTATCGAGCAGCTAGTGGAAAGCGTCAGCAGGCTGTGTTGCAGATGATGTGTTTGGGCGACAGACACACCGCCGAGGTGCTGGCCGAGTACTTGAAGCGACAAACTGAGTCATGGCTGGGCAGTGTACATCTTGAGGCAGGCAAGGTAGTTAGTGATAACGGCTGTAATTTTGTGGCAGCCAGAGCCCTTTCAAAACTCAACCACATACCTTGCTTGGCTCACACCTTGAACCTGGTGGTGCAGTGCTTCCTCAAAAATTATCCGGAGTTAACAGCCCTGCTCCAGAAGGTGCGAAGACTGTGCGCGCACATCCGCCGGTCGCCTGTACACTCCGTTCGTATGCAGAAGCTGCAGCGATTGCTCCACCTTCCCAACCACCGCCTCATTATCGACATTGCAACAAGGTGGAACTCCACCCTGCACATGGTGGAGCGGCTGTGCGAGCAGAGGCAGGCCATAATGCATTTGTGGGAGGATACACGGCCAGGCACTTTGACAGCAGACATGGAGTTGACAGGTGTGCAGTGATCGAAGCTGAAAGACCTCTGTAAAGTCCTTCAGTGTTTTGAGGAATGCACACGGCTGGTAAGCGCAGACGACGCCATCCTAAGCATGAGCATCCCACTTATGCGTCCGCTCATGCAAACTTTGACGCACCTTAAGGAGCAGGCGTCTGCAGCCAATGTTGATGAGGAGGAAGAGGAGGAGGGAATCCTTGATGACATTCAGCCATTGTCTGCTCAGGGACCTCTCCTGGACGAGGTGGAGGAAGAAGAGGAGGAGGAGGATGATGATGGGGATGATTACTTAGGGGAGGAGGATGCATCTCGTGGGGCAAGTGAAAATGTTGGCGTGGCAAGGTCTGGTACAGGGTTTGTGCGTGACTGGAGGGATGTGGATTTGCCAGAAAGTGCTCCTCCAGCCAGCACTCGCAGTGAATCATTGACACCTGGAACATTGGCCCACATGGCAGATTATGCCTTGCAGATCCTAAAAAGGGACCCCCACATTGCCAAAATGATGAACGATGACGACTACTGGTTGGCCAGCATCCTGGATCCACGCTATAAAGGCAAATTACAAAACATCATGCCACAGGAGAACCTTGACCTAATATTGGCTAATAAACAAGCAACTCTGGTAAATCGGTTGCTTGAGGCATTCCCAGCACACAGCAGCGGTGATGGTTCTCACACGAGCCGTACGGGCCGGGGGCAGCTTGGCAGAGGTGTTCATGGTGCACACAGCAGAAGTGGCGTTGGAGACAGGGGTTTCATGACAATGTTGTGGACTGATTTTTCAAGTACCGCTCACACAACTGGTAATACTGCATCGATGGAAAGTGACAGGAGACAGCAGTTGTCAACTATGGTTACAAACTACTTTTCCTCCCATATCGATGTTCTCCCACACAGGTCATTCCCCTTTGACTATTGGGCCGCTAAACTGGACACCTGGCCTGAATTGGCACAATATGCCTTACAGGAGCTCGCTTGCCCAGCTGCAAGTGTGCTATCGGAAAGAGTCTTCAGTGCAGCTGGATCAATCCTGACAGAAAAAAGGACCCGTCTGTCAACCCAAAATGTGGATGATCTAACCTTCATTAAAATGAACCATGCATGGGTTTCCAAGGATTTTGTCCCACCTTCCCCTGATGACACATAGGGTGACAGAAAAATGACTTGCTTTGGTCCACCTCTTCCTGGGACTTGACCTATTTCGCCTTTTGCATCAGCTGAATGTCCAACATCAACTTATGCCACTTTCTAAAACTCCCTAACTGTGCTGCCTCCCCCCCCATGGCCGGGGTCACCACCTAGCACACGACACCGTGCGAGTGCCGTTGCCCTGGACAGGAGGGTAGGCCGACTCTTGGGCGCGGGCACTGGCACAGGGTCCCTCATAGTGCAATCAAGTGTCTCTGACGGTGGTGGTGCACACTCGCCGTCAGACACACTGCCGTACTATGAGGGGCCCAGTGCCAGTACCGACGCCCACGAGTGGGCCCCCCTTGCTTGGGCAGGGCCCCAGCATTTGCAATCTTTACCTCTCCCTGCTCCTCCGCTGTGTAGTCTGGGCCGTCAAATCCATACTGTGCCTGACACCGTCTGATCCTGCCTCCTGATGTATAGACATATATTTTGAATGTGTACGCTATCCATACATGTTATCCGGGGATACGGTACCCTTTCTCACGTTTGTGCAATCACGTGCAAGCCATACTGGGCCTAACACCGTCTGAGCCTGCCTCCTGATGTATAGACATATATTTTGAATGTGTACGCTATCCATACATGTTATCCGGGGATACGGTACCCTTTCTCACCTTTGTGCAATCACGTGCAAGCCATACTGGGCCTAACACCGTCTGAGCCTGCCTCCTGATGCATAGACATATATTTTGAATGTGTACGCTATCCATACATGTTATCCTGGGATATGGTACCCTTTCTCACCTTTGTGCAATCACGTGCAAGCCATACTGGGCCTAACACCGTCTGAGCCTGCATCCTGATGTATAGATATATATTTTGAATGTGTATGCTATCCATACATGTTATCCTGGGATACGGTACCCTTTCTCACCTTTGTGCAATCACGTGCAAGCCATACCGGGCCTAACACCGTCTGAGCCTGCCTCCTGATGTATAAACATATATTTTGAATGTGTACGCTATCCATACATGTTATCCTGGGATACGGTACCCTTTCTCACCTTTGTGCAATCACGTGTAATCCATACTGGGCGTGAGAACGGCTGGCGAGCTGTTAAGCAAGCTACAGCACCTGTGGTTTGCACACGTAAGTTTTTCATTTTTTCAGGAATGATGGTTAGGCCTAATTCCGGAACTGCGGTTGACCTGCACTTACTGGGAAATCATCGTTCGTGGGTAATAATTGTAATCAGTGATCCCCATCTCTAACGTTGTTCAGCGGGTTATCTGCACCTGTAAGCGACAAATGCTGGCCTTTTCAGTGTAGCGCACATGCAGCCACGGACATGTAAGGGCATGACACACCAGTTATTGGCCAATCTCATGTGCCAGAGCCTCACGTGTCCCTCTAGTAAGCCGAACTTGGACCGTGGGGCATGACGGAGTCTCGTTCGTTAACGGAATTAAGCTTGCAATGTGTGCATCTGTTCTGTAGCTGGCATGGTTGAGGTTTCCCAGGTGGAGTCGAATTTAACCGTAGGCTCCACTCCTGGTGGTGCCCTTCTGGACATTCCTTTAAGGTTCAGCTTTGCAACCATACTGCCCACGTAAAACAAACACTTTGCCTTCATGAACGCTGTTTGGAGGGTCATGACTCGTGGGAATAATGCCGCCCAATCAGTTAACCTGCTAGAGAGATCCTTCTTTGCTCCCAAGCATGACATCACACTCCCTAGGAGGAAGGTAATGCCACTGTAGTGACCATACTCCTGGGGGCGACACAAGTACACTGATGCCCAGCCACTGCTCGATGAATCTGCTGGTACATTGACCCAGACCACTACATTCCCCTCGCACGCTACACGGCCTGAATCTGACCCTGATGAAACTCAGGTTACCCTTCCCATATACAGTTCCATCTTACACGGAGACAAAGAGGAAGCTGCAGATGAAAGTGCAAGTTCGGCCCACCCGCCATCAGACACACCACCGTACTATCAGGGGCCCTGTGCCAGTGCCGTCGCCAACGAGTGGGCCCCCCCTGCTTGCTCAGGATCACAGCACTTGCAAGGTTGAATTACTGTGCAGTGAGATGGAAGATGGGGACAACGAGGAGTCCAGACTAGTACAGGGATTCCCTAGCGAGGAGACTTATTTGATTATTTTCAATGTTGGGACAGCAATTTTTGGGGAACACTATACTCTGGAGAATGATAGATGGGGCCCACCATACAATGGAACATTCCAAAGGTGGATATCAGACACTGGAGCAGCAGTTACAGGGCCCATTATACACTAGAGCATTAGAAATGGGGCCCATTATGTTTGGAGCATTATTTGGGCCCATAAGACAGTGGAGCTTCATCCATGGGACCAACATATACTGTAGCATTATGTGGAGCTCGTCATATACTGTTTCAAACATTATATGGGACCAATGATTCTGTATGGAGAAATAGATGGGCCTCGTCATGAGATGTAAAAAGTGAAGTATTTTTCATTGTACTATACCGCTATTTCTCTGCCGTATCGGAGCATGATGAGTTGTGGTATGTGTTAAAGGGGCGCTCTTTCGCCCAGGGCACATGAAAACCTGGAGCCAGCCCTACCCCCCCACAACTTTAGCCAAATAACCCCCATTTTTCAGTGCGTAACTTGTATTATGAAGTTAATTAAGGTTGACAAGCTTAAGTAAGAAGAATTGATGCTTTTGGCATTCAAATGGGCACTGTAGGTGTGTTTCCTGTCCTCCTCTCACTGCCGACTTTTATTCCCCATTGACTTACATTGGGTTTCGTGTTTCGGGACGACCCCGACTTTTCCCTATAATCGGCCGATCTTGCTCGACCCGACTTTTGGAAAAGTCGGATTTCACGAAACGAAACTCGACCCTAAAAAACCAAAAGTCGCTCAACTCTAGTTGACAAGCTTCAGTAATAAGAGTTGATGTTTTTGGCATTGAAATGGGCACTGTAGGTGTGTTTACTGTCCTCCACTCCCTGCCAACTTTGCTTCCCCATTGACTTGCATTGGGTTTCATGTTTCAGTCGGCCTCCGACTTTTCGCTACAGTCGGCCGATTTTGTTCGACCCGACTTTTGCGAAAGTCAGGTTTCATGAAACCCGACTCGACCCTAAAAAAGGCAAAGTCGCTCATCTCTACTTATTTATATACAGTTTTATTGAAATGTCCATTTATCACACCATTCATGTGCTCTCCACTGTATATAAATAAGGTTTCTTCAAATATTTTGTTATATCAGCCTGATGAAGAGACGTCAGTTGTCTCGAAAGCTTGCTTTGTAACATCATTCACTAAAATTTGCTAGCCATTAAAAGGTATCACACCCACAAGATTCCTATTTTGTTTCTCTCACTGAGAGCACATTATATATTTTTTTCTCCTGGCTAAGGCTACTTTCACACATCAGGTTTTCGGCGTCAGGCGCGATCCGGCGTCGTGCCGGAATGCCAGATCCGGCAAATGTTTTGTAAAACCTGAAGTGCCGGATCCGGTTTTCTGCCGGATCCGTCTTGTTCTTGACAGACAAAACCGGATCCGTCTCATCCGGTTCATCCGTTTTTCTATCCGTTTTTCGACGGATTACGCCGGATCCGGTTTTTAAAATTGACCCTTGTGGCCTTCCGAACGGGATTGGCTACTGGAAAACTAGATATAGCATGTTCCTACAGCCCTTCTTTGACAGGTTGTAGAGAAGAAAGTGCAGGTTGGAGAGAAGAGCAAGTTACTGGCGAAGATGGATGTTGTCATTGGAAATATTACCACTAGAAGTTCTGTGACGGTTTCAGGGACAATTTTCCACTATACTTTATGTCACCTCAAGGCAGAGTACACTGGGATGACAGAGTGTGAAAGATTTGTGCCCTAAACTTGTGTACCTTCTGGACCAACAGTATATACCTTTGCCAACCAAAGTTGGCTATCTTGTCATGGTCTTACTATTTTTACCTTTAGGCCACAGGTGTGTACCTGGTTGTGTTTTATGCAAAGTATTTCACCTTTTAACAAAAGTTGTGTACATTGGTAGGAAATCACCAACAATAAACACAACTTTTTAGGTGAAATACTTTGCTTCAAACACAACCAGGAACACAACTGTGGCAAAAAGCTAAAATTTACCCACAGTTATATACCTGGTTTTGAATACCTTTTTACCTTTGAAATACCCTGTATTTAACCTTTTTTTAAAACATAGTTCGCCGCAGAAAGAAATGACAGACAACCATTGTGAAACGATAATTTAACTTTTATTTAAATTTTTTTTTTTTTTTTTGTAAAATGTTTTTAAAGTGCAAAAAACTTTTTTAATAAAGGTTTTAAACCCAATGGGCATTTTTATTACAAAAAACACACATTACAAATCTGTGTACTGTGGGGTGGAAATACTGCTGGAGGGGTTGCGGGACACTTCGACACTGGGTGTGTGGAGAGAGGACTGGGATCGTGGTGGGGAAGGAACAGTTAGAGGTGAAGGTGAATACTGACATGGTATGGCCCTGGCTGAAAAAAAAAAGTTACATCTAACATTTTTTTCACATGTGGTGTGTAATATTTACCTTCTGGTGAGCATTGTTTCCCGGAGGAACGACAGGGCTTGTGCGTACTTGTACTTGCTCCTGCGTCCTCCAGATCCACTCGGGGCCCGCATCTCTTTATTGAACTCCTTCTTGAAACGATCCCTCACAGACCGCCACCGATTCACAATTCTGTTCCCTGAAACGAGAAAGGAGTGGTTAGTATACAACATCAGTGTTTCACAAACTCCAGTCCTCATGGTCCCCAGGGGTCATGTTTTCAGGATTTCCATAGTAAATAGAAATCCTGAACACATGATCCGTGGGGACCACGAGGACTGGAGTTCGGGAAACACTGGTTTACATCAAGCAATCGGTACTGTATATACTTACGCTCTTTAATCTGGGCCCGAGCTTCGAGGTCCTCCCAGTGGCCCACAAGGAGAGAACAGATTTCCTCCCAGAGTCGTCGGGTAATGATCAGGTCAGCGTGGCGGCGGTCAGCCATATTCCAGAGCGGCTCCCTTTCTCTGACGAGATCGATGAGGCGGTCCACATCAATCCCTCCATCCTCACCTTCAGAGTTGGGAGCACGCTGTGAAGGCTGTTAAAGAAAAAGACAAAAATAACATAATTAGCCTCCACAAAAGAAATGAAATAAAAAGTGCAAAAAAAAAAGCAAAAATATTTATACTTACACGCTGGTGACCGCCGCGTTGCTGTCGCCGACGACCCTGGGAGGCACTGCGAGGACCTCTTGGCCGAGCACCAGATTGGGAAGACTAGAGAAGAAAACAAAAAATGTTATGTCTTTGGATGTAGGCATTTGTTTGCTGTGTGTGGTCTGCAGAACATTGTTTTCTATGTGTTGTGTGTAGTGTGATGTTGTGTTTCTGCGTTTGATGCAAAAAACTTACCAATTGTGAGCCCACTCCAGGTGTCTGTCCACCCCTTCCTTCTTCTTCTGGGAGCTCCTCTTCATCTTGTGATTCCTGTTTTGAAATAAAAGTCAATGAATAGACATATATTACAGAGATGATGGATTTTGGAAATAAAAACTTACCGTCAAACGCTGACGATGCGAGGGAGGGCTCCCAGAAGAAGATGTGCTGTCCTGTTGATGGCCAGACTCCATGGCTGTGGGTATTGCTGCTGCTGTTGCTGCTGCCAGTGATGCCATTTCTGCTGCTGCTGCTGCTGCTGCATCTCTTTGGCGGCTGTTGAATAAAGAGAAACAAAGGGCCAATGAATATCTTGATATTCCATGGCCCTAGTTTGGAGGAATGGGGGATTTGATAATTACCGTCTCTCATCTGCTGCTGGACTCCCCTCCTCAGCATGTTCCATTTGCTGCTCCATTTGGGGTGGTGCTGATGGTGCTGCTGCTGCAGATGTCTGCTGCCTTCTCCTGCTCCTGGTTCTTGGCTTGGGTGGCATGTTGGGTGTGGCTGAGGGTCCCATTGTCTTGCTTTTATATATCTCCTGTGGGCAGAGCTACTGAGCATGCTCAGACCAAAAAACCGGATCCGGCCGCCGGATCCGGCTTTCGCCGGATCCGGCGCATTGCGGCGCTCATAGGCTTTCATTGTGTGAAAAAGCCGGACGCGCCGGATCCGGCGTGTCCGGCTTTTTCGCCGGAGACAAAAAACGTTACAGTAGACGTTTTTTCCAGACGCCGGATCGCGACACATTGCCGGATCCGGCCAAAACCGGAAGAAACGCATGGCCATCCGGCGCGATCCGGCGCAAATGCAAGTCAATGGGGGGGAAACCGGATCCGGCATTGCATTTCGCTGGATCCGGTTTCTGTCAAAAGCGCCGGATCGCGCCTGACGGCGAAAACCTGATGTGTGAAAGAGGCCTAACACGGTACCAAACCACTTTTTTCAATTCAAATTACTAACACTGACCTACAAGGCCATCTATTACCCTGTCTCCTCCATATATCTCTGAACTAATCTCCCGATATAGAATCATAGAATCATAGAATCATAGAATCGTAGAGTTGGAAGGGACCTCCTGGGCCATCCGGTCCAACCCCCTGCTCAAAGCAGGATTCGCTAAATCACCCCAGTCAGATGTCTGTCCAGCCTCTGTTTGAAGACTTCCATTGAAGGAGAACTCACCACTTCTCGTGGAAGCCTGTTCCACTCATTGATCACTCTAACTGTCAAAAAGTTTTTTCTAATATCTAATCTGTGTCTCCTCCCATTCAGTTTCATCCCATTGCTTCTAGTCTTTCCTTGTGCAAATGAGAATAAAGTTGATCCTTCTACAATGTGACAGCCCTTTAGATATTTGTAGACAGCTATTAAGTCTCCTCTCAGTCTTCTCTTTTGCAAACTAAACATTCCCAAATCCTGCAACCTTTCCTCATAAGACAGGGTTTGCAGACCGGTCACCATTCTGGTCGCTCTTTTCTGAACTTGCTCCAGTTTGTTGATGTCTTTTTTAAAATGTGGTGCCCAAAACTGGACACAATATTCCAGATGATGTCTGACCAAAGAGGAGTAGAGGGAAATAATGACTTCACGTGATCTAGACTGTATGCTTCTGTTAATACATCCTAGAATTGCATTTGCCTTTTTTGCTACTGCATCACACTGTTGACTCATATTCAGTCTGTGATCTATTAGTATACCCAAGTCTTTTTCACATGTGCTGTCACTTAGCCCTATTCCTCCCATTCTATATATGCTTTTTTCATTTTTATTGCCCAGATGTAGTACTTTGCATTTCTCCCTGTTAAAAACCATTCTGTTAGTTGCTGCCCACTTCTCCAGTTTATTTAAATCTTTTTGAATCCTCTCTCTCTTCTCCAGTATTAGCTATCCCTCCTAGCTTTGTGTCATCAGCAAATTTAATCAGTTTACCCTCAATTCCTTCATCTAAATCGTTGATAAAGATGTTGAACAATACAGGGCCCAGGACAGAGCCCTGTGGTACCCCACTTGAGACATTCTTCCAACTGGATGTGCAGCCATTTACGACCACTCTTTGGGTCCGATCACTAAGCCAGTTATGAATCCACCTAACAGTTGCCTTGTCCATTCCATACTTAGTCATTTTTTCAATAAGGATTGTATGAGAGACTTTGTCAAATGCTTTGCTGAAGTCAAGATATACTATATCTACAGCATTTCCTTGATCCATCCAATCAGTGATACCGTCATAGAAGGAAATTAAGTTAGTCTGACATGACTTATTAGTTACAAACCCATGCTGACTCTGTTTAATCACTTCATTCATATCCAGGTATTGACATACATGTTGTTTAATAATTTGTTCAAAGATCTTTCCTGGTATAGAAGTCAGACTCACCGGCCTATAGTTGCCGGGGTCCACCTTCTTCCCCTTTTTGAAGATAGGAACAACATTTGCTCTTCTCCAGTCTTCTGGCACTTCTCCTGTTCTCCAAGAATTTTCAAAGATTATGGAGAGGGGTTCAAAAATTTCTTCTGCTATCTCCTTCAGTACTCTGGGGTGTAATTCATCTGGACCTGGAGACTTGAATTCATTTAGGTTAGCTAAGTGTTTCCTCACTAACTTTCTGTTTATAGATATCCTGGATTCTTCTATTCCCTTAATAGGACAGTGAATAACAGCTGATGTTACATTTCCTTTCTGAGAGAAAACAGATGCAAAATAGGAATTTAAAAGTTCAGCCTTCTCAACATCCTGTCTTACCATTTCATCATTTTCATCCTGTAAAAATCCTATAGCATCTTTGACTTTTCTTTTACTTTTGACATATCCCCAAAATCCTTTATTATTGCTTTTGACATCTCTTGCAAGCCTCAATTCATTTTCAGCTTTAGATAATCTGATTTGTGCCCTGCAGGTTCTGCAGACAGCATTATATTCTTCTTTAGATATGCCTCCCTCTTTCCATTTTATAAACTTTTTTTCTTCCTTTTTAGCATGTGCTTAAGTTCTGTGTTCATCCATCCTGGTTTCCTTAAATGCTTCCTATTCTTCCCTCTTTTCGGAATTGCTAACAACTGTGCTTTGAGAATTTCATTTTTCAAGATTTCCCATCCTTCCTGGACATTTTTGTCTTTAAGGATATCCAGCCATTGGATCCCTCCAATTCTCTTTCTGAATCCCTTAAAATCTGCCTTTCTGAAATCTAACCTTAACGTCTGAGTCTTCACAGGTCTTCCGCCTCTAGTTATCCAAAATTCTAAAATAGCATGGTCGCTACCTCCTAGGGTCCCAGCCACTTTTACCTCCTCAACCATTTCCTCCCTGTTTATAAGGATTAGATCCAAGGTAGCAGTTCCCCTTGTTTTCTCCCTTACCTTTTGGAAGATAAAGTTATCAGCAAGAGAGGATAAGAATTTCCTTGACCTGTTAGTTTTGCCTGAGAGAGATTCCCAACAAATGTCTGGATAGTTGAAATCTCCCATGACAACTATGTCATATTTATTGGAGAACTTAGCCATTTGATGCACAAAGAGTTCATCCATATCTTCAGCTTGCACAGGCGGCCTGTAGTAAATGCCTACAATGGTGTCCTTTCCATTGTTCTGTCCTTGTATTCTTACCCAAACAGTTTCCACAGAACTCCCAGTCTCTGAAGCTTCAATCTCTGTGCAGATATACGTGTTTCTAACATACAATGCGACACCCCCTCCTCGTTTATCAAGTCTGTTTCTTGCAAATAAGTTGTATCCTTCAAGTCTTGTATTCCAATCATGTGTATTGTCCCACCAAGTTTCAGTGATTCCAATGACATTATATTTCTTTTCCTGTGTTAGTAGTTCCAATTCTCCTTGTTTGTTGCCCATGCTTTGTGCATTAGTATAGAAACATTTTAGTTTGTGATTGGTTTCTCTTTCTCCAATATTTTTATTAATTAGATTCTTTCGTCTTTGTTCTCCCTTTCCACTTCTAATAGCAGAGTTCTCAATAGCATTTGTCAGGTGTATGGCTTTTTCTGGTCTTTTGCTTCCCTTCCCATGTTGTTCTAGTTTAAAGCTCTCCTTACAAGTGTAGCAAGGCGACTTCCAAATACATGTTTTCCAGTCTTCGTAAGGTGCACCCCATCTCTAGCAAGTAGTCCATCGTATAAGTAGTTCACTCCGTGATCCAGAAATCCAAATCGTTGCTGACGGCACCATCGACGTAGCCAGTTGTTCACCTGCAGAATCTTATTCCACCTCCTTGTTCCATGGCCATCCACTGGGAGGATGGAAGAGAAGACCACCTGCGCTCCCAGTTCTTTCACTTTCTTGCCTAAGTCTTCAAAGTCTCTGCAGATGGTTTCCAGGTCGTTTCTTGCGGTGTCATTTGTCCCCACATGTAGTAGCAGGAATGGGTAGTCATCTGTAGGTCTGAAGAGTCCTGATATCCTGTCAGACACATCTTTAATTTTTGCATAATCTTCGATCCTCCCAAGACCTCCTTCTCTCCTCCAAACTTATTTGCTCCTCACCCAACCTCCTCCAGGACTTCTCCCGAATAGCCCCCATCCTCTGGAATTCTATGCCACAGCACGTCCGGCTATCAACCACATTCGAATCCTTCAGATGGAACCTGAAAACTCACCTCTTCAAGAAAGCCTACAGCCTGCAATGACCCCGCTACCTCCTCACCACTACCGGAGCTACCGCCTCACCAACACTGGAACTGCTGCAACCCACCAACCTACTGTCTCCTTCCCCACCATCCTGTAGTATGTAAGTCCGAAAGGGCAGGGTCCTCTCGCTTCTGTATCAGTCTGTCATTGTTAGTTTGTTTACTGTAAGTGATATCTGTAATTTGTATATAACCCCCTCTCATGTACAGCACCATGGAATCAATGGTGCTATATAAATAAATATTAATAATAACAGTAATAATAATAATAAACATATTATAAGATCTTTTAAGGAACGGTCAACTTAAGGATGTGTGCATGCAATGTCTTTTTCAGGCAGATTCCACCTGGAAGTTACCTGGGAAGTGGAAAAAAAACACAAAAAACAGATATTTTCTGTAATTTTTCACTTTTTCCAACATATTTAGGCTCCAGAAGCAGTGATGTGCCTACGAGAAGTGCCCTGACCATTGTTCAAGCGGCTTCTTATCTATGAAATAAGAAAAGCTGTGAAAATAACGAAATAGACGTAAAAGAAGGCACTTCAGGGAAAAACAGCTGGCAAATTCCTGAAGAGTCTTCTGTTTCAAATACAATGCGGGTACGCTGGCATATAAAAAGTTATTCCCTTAGAATCCACCTCTATATGGAGAGAATATTTTCAATCAGGTAGCAAAAGTATCTCCTACCTTCTTTTATTTCTTCCTTCCCACTGCAGATACAATACTTTAAACTGTACAGTGTGTTTTTCAGGGATTAATGTCTTTGAGTGCCTCTAAATACAGTACATCTGCTCACATGAAAATACGCTTGATGTCTGTATCATATTATTGAGAGCACTGAAAAACATTTTGCAATGCTGTGGCTCAATTTATCAGTGTTTCATTAATAGGTGTTTGTTTCTTCCGACAGTTCAGCACAGCCTAGTTGCCAAAGCCATACGCTATCTTGTAAGCATGAAGTTTGAGAATTGTCTGTCTGTTCCCATTTTCACACTGTTTTCATGTTGTTCAAGTGTATAAATGATTTTGCAGGTCTTGTCATATAGCACGCTAGATAATCAGGTAATTATTTAGTCTATTGTAAGGTGCCTTATTTTTGAACATATGATCACACTTCTGAGAGCAGATTGAGCTTGTGAGAAGCAATTACATTTACTTTTTTTCAAAGGCTCTTTTGGTGATGAAGTATATCAAATGAAGTGAGCATGCAGACGCATCAGAAGAAGCCTCAAGCTGCTTAGTTCATAGGTATATTTATTAATCAAGGAAAAATACCAAAATATGTTTCTTAACCTATTAATTGCCAGTAGCTAGCTTGTGTTGTAGGAAGTACAAAAGAAAACAAAATATACTATCAATGATATGTTAGCTTGCTCTAAAAAAATTAGATCAAATTCTATGTACAGTGGGGAAAATAAGTAGTTGATACACTGCCGATTTTGCAAGTTTTCCCACCTACAAAAAATGGAGAAGTCTGTAATTTTAATAGTAGGTACACTTCAACTGTGAGAGACAGAATCTAAAAAACAATCCAGAAAATCACATTGCCTGATTTTTACATGATTAGACTGCATTTTATTGCATGAAATAAGTATCTTCCTCGTTCTGGGGCCCCACGCAAGATCTCACCTCGCAGGGCAAGGATGATTCTGAGAAAGGTCAGAAATTAGCCCAGAACTACACAGGAGAACCTTGGCCTGAAAACCTGAAAAGAGAAAAAAAACACAGCCTCAAACATCACCATTGGTAACACACTACGCTGGCATGGTCCCCCTGCTCATGCCAATACATATCCAGGCCCATTTGAAGTTCTCCAAAGACCATCTGGATGATCCAGAGGAGGCATGGGAGAAGGTAATGTGGTTAGATGAGACCAAAATAGAACTTTCTGGCATCAACTCCATTCGTCGAGCATGGAGGAAGAAGAAGGATGAGTACAACTCCAAGAACACCGCCCTAACCATGACGCATGGTGGGAGAAACATTAACCTCCTTCCCTCAGTAGGATCATTGAAGATGAGTCATCTCAGCATGACAATAACCAAAACACAAAGTCAGGGCAACTAAGGAGTAGAAATGAGCGAATTTGTTACAATTTGGTTGCCAAAACTAAGTGTGTTAGAGTCGTGCCATATTGGTACCCTATTCATGACAAATGTATGTTTGATGATTGGTTCTGAACATATTTGGTAATTTTCTACTCTAATGACGTTCAGCTGTGTTCGACGAATATTGTAAAAACAAAATTTCATCTCAATACTTTGTGATATATCCTTTGTTGGCAATGACAGAGGTCAAACGTTTTCTGTAAGTCTTCACAAGGTTGCCACACACTGTTGTTGGTATGTTGGCCCATTCCTCCATGCAGATCTCCTCTAGAGCAGTGATGTTTTTGGCTTTTCGCTTGGCAACACGGACTTTCAACTCCCTCCAAAGGTTTTCTATAGGGTTGAAATCTGGAGACTGGCTAGGCCACTCCAGGACCTTGAAATGCTTCTTACGAAGCCACTCCTTCGTTGCCCTGGCGGTGTGCTTTGGATCATTGTCATGTTGAAAGACCCAGCCACGTTTCATCATCAATGCCCTTGCTGATGGAAGGAGGTTTGCACTCAAAATCTCACGATACATGGCCCCATTCATTCTTTCATGTACCCGGATCAGTCGTCCTGGCCCCTTTGCAGAGAAACAGCCCCAAAGCATGATGTTTCCACCACCATGCTTTACAGTAGTTATGGTGTTTGATGGATGCAACTCAGTATTGTTTTTCCTCCAAACACGACAAGTTGTGTTTCTACCAAACAGTTCCAGTTTGGTTTCATCAGACCATAGGACATTCTCCCAAAACTCCTCTGGATCATCCAAATGCTCTCTAGCAAACTCCAGATGGGCCCTGACTTGTACAGGCTTAAGCAGTGGGACACGTCTGGCACTGCAGGATCTGAGTCCATGGTGGCGTAGTGTGTTACTTATGGTAGGCCTTGTTACATTGGTCCCAGCTCTCTGCAGTTCATTCACTAGGTCCCCCCGCGTGGTTCTGGGATTTTTGCTCACCATTCTTGTGATCATTCTGACCCCACGGGGTGGGATTTTGCGTGGAGCACCAGATCGAGGGAGATTATCAGTGGTCTTGTATGTCTTCCATTTTCTAATTATTGCTCCCACAGTTGATTTCTTCACTCCAAGCTGGTTGGCTATTGCAGATTCAGTCTTCCCAGCCTGGTGCAGGGCTACAATTTTGTTTCTGGTGTCCTTTGACAGCTCTTTGGTCTTCACCATAGTGGAGTTTGGAGTCAGACTGTTTGAGGGTGTGCACAGGTGTCTTTTTATACTGATAACAAGTTTAAACAGGTGCCATTACTACAGGTAATGAGTGGAGGAAAGAGGAGACTCTTAAAGATGAAGTTACAGGTCTGTGAGAGCCAGAAATCTTGATTGCTTGTTTCTGACCAAATACTTATTTTCCACCATAATATACAAATAAAATGAAAAAAAAACAGACAATGTGATTTTCTGGATTTTTTTTTCTCAGTTTGTCTCCCATAGTTGAGGTCTACCTATGATGTAAATTACAGACGCCTCTCATCTTTTTAAGTGGTGGAACTTGCACTATTGCTGACTGACTAAATACTTTTTTGCCCCACTGTATGTATGTCTGAGATTGGCAACCGCACCGTCGCAGCTACAGCCACAAAACTTGGCACAGTCACACGCCTGAACCCCGAGAGCGTCATAAGATATGTTGTGAGGCGAAATTTTAACCCCGCACTTTCCAATTCACCAAACAATTTTACCCCTATCTACATAATGGGGAAAAGTGTATGTATTGGCATCTGCACTGTCGTAGCTACAGCCACAAAATTTTGCACAGTCACACATCTGGACCCCGAGAGCACCATAGGCTATGTTGTGAGGTAAAGTTTTAACCCTGCGTGTTCCAATTCACCAAACAATTTTGCCCCAATCTACATAAGGGGCAAAAGTGTAGTATTGGCATCTGCACCGTCGCAGCTACAACCACAAAATTTGCACAGTCACTAGTCTAGACCCCAAGAGCGTCATAGGCTATGTTGTGAGGTGAAATTTTAACCCCACGCGTTCCAATTCACCAAACAATTTTGCCCCTATCTACATAATGGGGAAAAAGTGAAAGGAAAAGTGTTGGAGGCAAATTGACAGCTGCCAGATGTGAACAAGGGGGACTTAAAGAATGAGAGCGGTGGCACCAAAGAGTACAGTTGCTAAGGTGGGGCCCTGACATGGGATACTCACCACACATGGGGATATAAATACACACACAAAATGCGCCACACACTACCATGTGCTTCAACACATACCAACCTCAGCACACATTTCACCACACATACACCAACCTCGCCACATAAAAGTCCAAACACAAAAGTTGCCACTCAAAACTCACCACGCTGTCCCAGAGCTGTTTAAAAGATGAAAAATGAGCTGTGATTGGTTGCTATCAGCAACAGTTTTCCTTGTAGACAGTTATGGTAACTGAAGCCTATTATTCTTATCATTTCTATGGTGTTATCGTCCTTCTGTAAGGCTGGAAATAGCACAATTTATTACCGTGCCAACACAGACCACCCTCTGACACAGACTGCAGGGGGAGCCCAGTATCACACAGGATAAAATTAGATGCATGGCTCAGCAGTCAGTATCACACAGGAGAGGATTATACACATGGCTCAGCAGGCAATATCACACAGGATTGGATTAGATACGCAGCTCAGCAGTCAGTATCACACAGGATAGGATTAGATACACAGCTCAGCAGTCAGTATCACACAGGATAGGAATAGATACATGGCTCAGCAGATAGTATCACACAGGATAGGATTAGATACGCAGCTCAGCACACAATATCACACAGAATAGTATTAGATACTCGACTCAGCAAACAGTATCACACAGAATAGGATTAGATACAAGGCTCAGCAGACAATATCACACAGAATAGGATTAGATACACGGCTCAGCAGACAGTATCACACAGGATAGGATTAGATACACAGCTCAGCAGTCAGTATCACACAGGATAGGATTAGATACACGGTTCAGCAGATAGTATCACACAGGATAGGATTAGATGCATGGTTTTTATGTGCAATATAATCATTATAATTTGTTATAACTAACCACAGTTGGTTACTATTCCCAGGCAATGCTGGGCTCTTCAGCTAGTATAACTACAACCCTCAATGTTATGTGTATCAAGGAAATCATCCAGCCCTTTTTTAAAAGCTGTTTTAGTGTCTACCATTACTACCGCTTGTGGTATGGCATTCTAAAGTCTGACTGTTCTAACTGTAAAGAACCCTTTCATATTTAGCTGTCCGATTTGCCTTTATTCCACCCATAATGAGTGCCCCCTGGTCCTTAGTATGGTCTTTGGAAGGAATAAGTCATGTGCCAGTGTTTTGTACTGGCCACACATATATTTATTTATACATGTAAACTAGATCTCCTCTGAGGCATCTGTTTTCTAAGCTAAACAAGCTCAACTTTTCCAACCTTTCATAATATGAGAGGCCTTCCATCCCTTGTAATAATCTAGTTGCCCATCTTGAACTGATTCTAACTTCTGAAAATCCTTTTAAAATGTGGAGCCCAAATCTGGATCCCATATTTTAGATGTGGCCTCACCAGTGATTTATAAAGGGGTAACAATTAGAGATGAGCGAATATGTTCAGAAAACGATCGCCAAACATAAATTCAGCACTAATATGGTACATTCAGATTTGTGATCAGTCACACAAGCATTTTTCTTAAAATTGGGAAAAGTCGGTAACATTCGGTTAAAGATAGAATAAAAGCTGGTAATTCAGTGAAATCACAGCGTTACAGGTTAGAAAAGAAAAGATAGAATAGGTATATACACAAAGAATACATATATATAGATGTCAGTGATGCACACATATACTGTATATATGTATTACATAGATAGAAGAAAAGGCAGTAATTCAGCAGTCGCGGTAGCGTAAAATTACAGCAGGAGCCGACAGGATAGAAGAGATGGATTACACACAGTAAATACAAATAGAATAGGTAGATATACAGATGCATGACAAATACAATTAGCACAGTGTGCGTGCAAATTACTTTACATGCATTTAATTAATAAAAGATTATTTTTCTGAAAAAAATGGCGTGGGCTCCCGCATAATTTTCGTAACTATCAGAGGGAAAGTTGATGGCTGGGGGCTGATGTTTGTAGCCTGGAAAGAGGATAAAACACATTGAGCTTACCAGGCTATTAATATCAGCTCACAACTGTATACTTAGCCTTTACTGGCTATTAAAATAGAGAACCCTAAAAAAATGATTCAAGGTCCCCTATAATTAATAACCAGCAAAGGTTATGCAGACAGCCGCAGGCTCATATTAATAGCCTAGGAAGGGGCCATGGATACTGCCCCCCAGGCTTAAAACATCAGCTCTCAGCTGATTAATCCATACTTACCACCTCACCTAATTCCACAGAAGCTATTGTTCTCCTGTAATAAACCAAAAATAAAATAACAACAATATACCATGCATGTCCAACGTTCTGTCCCACGCTGTAATCCATGTCTGGGGATAATTAGGTTTTCAACCTGGACGATGCCAAGATTTGGCCAACCAGGCTGAAAACCACTGGTAACAGAATTGCTGCGAGCGCAACCTCAGTGACTATCGGTGACATCACTGAGGCTGCGCTCCCAGCCGGCCTGAACTGCAGTGACCTCAGTGAGATCCGTGAGAAAGTCACATGGTGCAGAGGTGAGTTCACCACAGTGAAATTCTCCTGGTGAGATTCTCCCAGTAAACTCGCCTCTGCACCATGTGACTTTCTCATGGTGCTAGTGGGGATCTCACCGAGGTCATGGCAGTTCATCCCCGCTGGGAACGGAGGTTTTCAGCCTGGATGATCGCATCTTGGCACTATCCAGATTGAAAACTAATTATCCCCTAGACATAGATTATGGCGTGGACAGAATGACGGATAGGTATGGTATATTGTTCTTTTTTTATTTTATTTTTATGACAGAAGACCGAGAGCTTCGCTGGAAATAGGTGATGCAGTAAGTATGGTTTAATTGAGAATATCAAAGGAGTCTATGTCATTTTTTCAATTAAAGGATTTTATTCTGGCTATGTATTTAACATATAACTATAGGATTATTAATGGATAGGTGTCTTATAGATGCCTCTCCATTAATAAGCCATGGGATTGATGTCACCTGATAATTCAAAGGTGACATCAACCCCAAAAATATTAAACCCACTTGCCACCACTACAGGGCAAGTGGTAAGAGCTGGGAAAGCCACCAGAATTGGTGCATATAATAGATGCGCCTTTTCTAGGCAGCTGGAGGCTGCTGTTTTTAGGCTGGGAGGGCCTATATCAATAGCCCCTTACCAGCCTGAGAATACCAGCTCCCAGCTGTGAGCTTTAGTAAGGCCAGTTATCAAAACTGGGAGGACCCCATCCCAGTTTTTTAAATTATTTATTTAAATAATTAAAAAAACAGCATGGGGACCCCTGTATTCTTGATAAACAACCTTGTTGAAGCTGACACCTAAGGGTTGCAGCCCCCAGCAGTGAGTTTTGCCTGACTGGTTTAAGAAAATAGGGGGAACCCATGTCAGGTTTTTCATTCATTTGTTTAGTTATACCACAGGCAGCTGAGGAATACCCAGATCATCTGCTCCTGCTGTCACTATTATTAGCCACAGTAGGTGTCAGATGATGGGCGTAAGTGTCCCAAAAGCCCACACCTGCTATCATCATTCTGACTTTAATATAACTTCTCATCATTCTGCTCTGCTCATGCTGATTGCCGGCAGAGCAGGGGAAAATGATGAGAGCCGTCTTCATCACCTGCCGCTGTGGAACAGTGCTTACTGTAGTGCTTCTTCTTATTAGGGGCAGCAAGAGTCAGCTGATGGGAGCTGTAGTCCCATCAGCTGACACCAGTGACCGGAGGTAAATTTTTTATCTCTGATCACAGCTGCAGGCTCACGCTATCTTCTGACAGCGTGGGAACCGTGGCTCTCTGACCGGCGGGGATGATTTCACCGCCGATCAGGAGCCCTATGCTGGTGATTCCCACACTGTCTCACAGCTTGGGAAACACTGGCTTTTGTACTGTATATGTTTGGCGATTTAATCGATGATTAAATGTGCAAATATTGCAAATTCGGCGATCGTGAGCAGAACCGAAAATTGAAATATTTGCTCATCTCTAGTAACAATATGTTGGGATTGCAGGATTTTATCTCTCTTTTTACACATCCTAAGATTTTGTTTTCTTTTGCCGCCTAGTGGATACAGACGGTTTCCAAAAGCTGATGGCCATCGCAGTCCCACAGTACCAGATGCCCAGTCGCCAATACTTCTCTAAGAAAGCTGTGTGTGAGAAGGTGGGTGGGAGCCCAGCAGTCACGTGATAAAGAGGATAATGATCCTCTCTCTATTGTTCTTGGGTGGTGGGAGGGGATAGAGGAAGCAACCTTGAGTATTACCCCGCCACTAACACACCATGAACTAGGACCTCTTGGAAGCACCCAACACATGAGCACCTTCTTGCTGCACTATCTGCAATATAATGCACATATTGCTAGGATTAAATAGTGCTGAATACTTGTTTGACACTCTGTTAGATCCACGGTACAAGAATACATTTTGCCAGATGCTTCCCCTCTTGAAAGGAACACACGCATTCTGGCGTATCGAAACATGCTTATAGACAATATCAAGAGTGGTTTTCCCCAAGGGAGCAGTGAGGTACACAGTGTGCATTGCAGTTTATAGATTTCCAACTCTGGTAGCATCAAGTCATCAAAGCAAAAATATTAGCAGCAACAGCAGCAGTGTAAGTGATAATACAAATTTCGGTGATTCTTTTCATGCATTTATTAAACCATCCTGTGCACCAGCAGAGCAGAGTACAAGTCTGACACTTGTACTCTAATATTGATGCCATCATGGGGGGTGGACCCTTTTGCATTTTTTTAATTCAAAAATGGAAGAGTAGCCTGAGCTTGGTAGTCACGCCTTGGAGGTTTTGTGATGCCCAGCAGCCAGCATTCTCTCAGAACATGTCTTCAGCCCTGCTGGTGATGTCCTGACAGATGAGCGCATCTGGCTGTCCTCTGAAAGTGTAGACCACCTAACTTTCAACAAAATGAACAAGTCATGGATCTCCAATGCCTTTTGCACTCCAGTCGCAGACTGGGCAGACTAGGTGTTAGTGTAGGTTTCAGTGTGCTGCATTAATCTTGCTTTATTGCAGTCTGTAACACCTTTGTCATGGCTTCTGTCGCTGCTGTTGTTACTGCAATGTTTAAGCTAGAAATGTGGGCCCAAGTCCTGTCCCAGTCCCTGTCCCATTCATCCATTCTGTGTAATTATACTACCGTATATACTCGAGTATAAGCCGACCCGAGTATAAGGCGACCCCCTAATTTTGCCACAAAAAACTGGGAAAACTTATTGACTCGAGTATAAGCCTAGGGTGGGAAATGTTCCATAGATTATTCCCCCATATGGTGTCCCCAGAAGAAGCTCCATAGATTGTTCCCCCATATACTGCCCCCATAAGAAGCTCCATAGATTGTTCCCCATATGCTGCCCCCATAAGAAGCTCCATAGATTGTTCCCCCATATGCTGCCCCCATTAGAAGCTCCATAGATTGTTCCCCCATATGCTGCCCCCATTAGAAGCTCCATATTGTTCCCCCATATACTGCCCCCATAAGCAGCTCCATAGATTATTCCCCCATATACTGCCCCCATTAGAAGCTCCATATTGTTCCCCCATATACTGCCCCCATAAACAGCTCCATAGATTATTCCCCCATATACTGCCCCCATAAGAAGCTACATAGATTGTTCCCCCATATACTGCCCCATTAGAAGCTCCATATTGTTCCCCCATATACTGCCCCCATTAGAAGCTCCTCAAGATTATTCCCCCATGTGCTGCCGCTGCTGCAGCATGTAAAAATAAAAAAAATGACATACTCACCTCTCCGTCGCTGGGTGTCAGATACTCACCTGTCCTGAGTCCATGGCTGCTCACCGCTATCTGCCACGTCATCAGTCAGTGACGTTCAGACTGCAGGGGGCGCGGCGCGCACTAACCACGCCACTGCGCCCTCTGCTGTGTCTGAAGTCACTGACCGATGACAGACAGCAGCAAGCAGCCATGGATGCAGGACAGGTGAGTATCGCTATACTTACCCGTCCTGACGCTGTCGCTTGAGCCCCCAGCTTCTCCGCGCTCTCTCTTCCTGCGTTCAGCGGTCGTGTGATACCGCTCATTAAAACTCATGAATATGCGCATATTCATGAGTTTTAATGAGCGGCACCACGTGACCGCTGAAGGCAGGAACAGAGAGCGTGCAGAAGCTGGGGGCTCAAGAGACAGTGTCAGGACGGGTAAGTATGACCTGACACCCCAGCCCCCTCTCCCCCTCCGACCCCCAGGTGTATATGACTCGAATATAAGCCGAGAGGGGGACTTTCAGCCCAAAAAAACGGGCTGAAAATCTCGGCTTATATTCGAGTATATACGGTATTTGTACTCTAGGTCAATTTATGCCACTTTTCCTGATGCTTGCCCCTAATTTGAGCTGTTTTGGCAATTGTGGGCCCCCTGAAGGTATTGTTTATTCAGATAAATTCGGTGAACATCTGGATGTTTGCTGATTCCAGCCGGATCGAACCTTAAAAGTTTCGCTCATCTCTATTCATAACCTGAATATGCATGTAAGTTGGAACAGGGCCATGGAAAAAAATTCATAGTGCTCACTAGTGATGAGCGAGCACTAAAATGCTTGGGGGCTCATTGCTCGGGTCGAGCAAATTGGAATGCTTGGGTGCTCGACCCGAGCAATGAGCCTAATGTAAGTCTATGGGAAACTCGAGCACTTTTCAGGTGGCCCCACTCAGGAAATTGCGGAAATCGATGGGAACAGTGCTCAAATGACATGAGAACAGCATGGGGAAGACCCCTGGAAGCGGTTCTGACTCCCAGGTCACTGCTGTGAACAATGTTGTCAGAGTCTTACGCCACTTTTACAGACTCACAATAAAACATACAATAATGAAACAAAAATGGATTTTCATGGGAAATATGTTAAGGAACATCCTTTCCATTGTAAAGACTTGTGTATAAGGCCAAATAAATATCCGAAAATAAAAATGCTCCTCCACACCATGGGCTATGTTCACACATAGCGTTTTTGATGCATTTTTGAACTTTGGCATTGCTTTCAACCAAGACAAATGCATTCACTGGGAAATGTAATTTTAACATTTTACAACCTTACCTGGCCATGTGATTCGTGACATATTATCAGACACATCCTGTTTCATTTCATTTCATTTATGAAGGAGGAACTCTGAAAGTCACAAACCCTATTCTTAGAGAGGCATCAGCCAGCTATGTTTTGTTGTTCTCATTATTAAACAGTGGATCTTCTATATTGTTATTGCATATGCAGTGAATGGCAGGGTTGCCCAAAATTTAGACGCACCCCAAAAACTCTTTGAAGAGATGTACAAGAGTGCCTACTGAAAACAATGTTCCCATTATTAGGAAGTGGGTCTCACATAATGTTTGCCTATGCATTGAATGCAAGGCCTACGAAAAATTTGGAGCCACTCAAATGATCCTTGAAAGAGACATAGAGGAGGGCCTCATGAAAAAATGTTCCCATTATTAGGAAGTGGGTCTCCCATACTGTTTGCCTATGCAGTGAATGCAATGGCTGCCAAAAATTTGGAGGTAATCCAATGCCCCTTGTAATAGACATGGAAGAGGCCTCATAAAAAATGTTCCCATTAGAAAGGAGTGGTTCTCCTATACTTGTATGTCCATGCAGTAAGTGTATGCGCTGAAAAACATTTACCCCTTGAGGGTATACATGAACATACTGTACAACCATTTTTTTGGGAACGGGCATTATAAAAACCCTTTAAAAAAATGATGTGGGTGTTGAATCATGGACCACAGTTATCCTGGTGATATGGTGGTTTAGATTGAGGATGAGGAGAAGGAGGAAGACAACATCATATAGCCAAAATCAGGAAGCATATACCCATGTATAGGTGTGAAGAGATGCATGGGAATAGACCTCCCAAAAAAATGACACTGGACTTGAGTTTATGTTACGCTGCTATCATTCGGTGGTGTTGAGAAGTCTGGCCAAATCCAGCCCTTGTTCATTTTAATAAGAGTCAGCATGTAAGCATTTTCAGTTGACATGCGGATGCACTTATCAGTTATAATTCCACCAGCAGCACTAAAAACCTGCTCTGAAAGAATGCTAATGGCAGGGCTGGCCAGGACCTTCAAGGCATAGAGAGCCAGTTCAAGCCACGTGTCCAGCTTGGATACCCAATAATTATAAGGCACAGCGGAATCATGGAGGATGTTAGTACGGTCAGAAAGGTACTCCCTCAGCATCTTCCAAAACTTTGCACTCCTTGTGAGACCTTGTGCACCTCAGGGCCTGCGTCTGAGAAAACTCTCTCAGAACTTTGCCAGTGTTCCCCTGCCTCTGCTGGATTGGCGTTGTGTCTCTCTTGAATATACTCCTTGGTTGTCCAATGAACTGTGACCTATGCCACCAGCGTATTCATGAGAATTTTTTTAACAATTCTGCAGAAAGGGCCCATTTTAGTAGACCTCTTCTCCCTTGGGAATAAGAGATAGAAAGTTCTACTTGTAGCGTGGGTCTATAAGTATCACCAAACAGTAATGAATTTCACTCAAAATTTAGAGAACTTGAGGGTCACAGGAAAGGCAGCGTAACATAATCTCAGCCATGCGGGCCAGACTGCTAACAGTCAAGACTTCCTTGTCCTCATCAAGAGGATGAGCTACCATGCTCTCCTCCTCCTCCTCACTGTCCTCAGGCTATCCACGCTGAACAGATGGTATGACAGTTGTACAGGTAGTACCGTCTATAGCGTATGAAACTAGCTCCTATTTTTCCTCCTAATTCTCCTCCTCTTCCTCTTTGTCACCCAATCAACGTTGGGATGAGATAAGGCTGGGGTATGTGTAATCACCCTCTATGGTTCATTGCTACATCTCATTGAGCTGCGCCTGCAATGCATCCTCTTTGATTGTGAGCAGAGAGCATTTCAGAACACAGAGAAGCGGGATGGTGACACTAATTACGGCACCATCGCCGCTCACCATCTTGGTGGAGTCCTCAAAGTTTTGGAGGATGGTACATATGTCTGACATCCATGTCCACTCCTGAGGTCTTATGTGTCTAGTCTGAACTGAATACCAATGGCCTTGGTGATGCTGGTACTCAACAACTGTCCTCTTCTGCTCCACAACATCTGCAATGTAGTTTCAATGCGTGGGGACATCACACAACTATCGGTGAGTGAGCCAGAAGCTGCAAACGCTGCTGAAGCATTGCAAGGGCAGTGGAAGCTGTAGCCTACTTTCTAAAATGGGCACACAGATGGCGTACTTTGACAAGCAAGTCCGTCAGCTCCAGGTAGGTTTTGAGAAACTGCTGAGCCATGAGGTTAAGCACATCGGCCAGTCATGGTATGTGTGTGAGATTGCCACTCCTCAGAACCTCAGAACGCCACTAGGTTCCAGCCATTGTCATACATGACCATGCCTGGGTGTAGGTTCACTGGTGTGAGCTACAGATTTGCCTGCTCTTCCAGAGCTGTCTGTAACTCTTCAGCATTTTGCTGTTTGTCACTTAAGCAAACCTGTTGCCGCTTGGCTAAGGCAGTGCTGTAGTGCTTCCAGCTTGTGACTGATATGGTCATTTCAGAGATGGAGGCTGAAGAGGAGGAGGATAAGATGCAAGAGCTGTAGATTGTGTGGGCAACCCTGATTGGCGTAGGCCCTGCAATCCTCGGCGTCGGGAGGATGTGTTCAATCCCAAAGTCTGACTGGGTCCTTGCTTCCACTATGTTAACCCAGTGTGACGTCAGCGAGATGTACTGTCCCTGCCCACAAGCACTTTTCCATGTTTCCATGGTTAAGTGAACTTTCCCAGTAATTGAATTGGTGAGGGCATGGCTAACATTGTGGGACATGTGCTTGTATAATGCTGGGACGGCACAGAGAAATAGTGGCGGCTGGGGACCAAGCACTGAGGGACAGCTTCCGCCATCAGGTTGTGGAAAGCTTCCGTCTCCACGAGCCTAAAAGGCAACATTTTGAGTGCAAGCAGTCATGAAATGTGTGAATTGAGTAGTGTGCCCTTTGCGGCATTGGCTGCTTATTTGCATTCCAAGGCTGGGGTTTGGACAGCTGAATGCTGCGTTGAGACAAGGACATAGATGTGCTTGGTGATGGTGCTAATTGAGTGTGTGCAGTGACAGGTGAGGGCAGGAGGCATCTTCACATGCACTATGGACAGGAGATTGGCTTGCATGAACAAAAGTTATAGAAGCAGTGGTGTCACCTGCAGACATTGTTCTTGGACCCTGGGGTTTGGCCCATAAAGTTGGGTGTGTGATGCCGCCTCTGCATACTCACCCGGCCTCCGCTCCCACGCCGCAGCCCCCCGCCACCCAACAGCCACGGCGGTCCCTTCTGACAGGCTCGCGGCCGACGGGGTCTCTCCATTCAATGAGCATGCGCCATAGGCCGCGGCCGCGCCTCCCTCCTGTTACTTGTGCTCTGGCAATGCCCTGACCCGGAAGCACCTACTGACCAATGGCAGACCAGATGGCCATATCAGGCCGCTCCCCCCTGAGGGATGCGCCTGATCATTGTGTTTGCTAGCACACTGGGCCCTGCTTCCTCATGTGCTCTCTGCAGTCTTGCATTCCTGTCTTCAGTGATTCCTGCAGTAGCCTCACAGTCCTGCCATCCATGGTCCCTGCAGTATCCCCGCAGTCCGGTGCTCCATGGGCCCAGCTATCTATACTCCAGTCCTCCCTCCTGTGTTCCTGCTCCGTCCGGTCATCCATGCTCCCATCCTCCAGTCCTACCTCCCATGTTCCTGCTCCGTCCTGTTGTCTATGCTTCAGTCCTGCACTCCTAATCCAGTCCATCCTGAGCCGCCCCTCTCGGTACCGGCTATCGTGGTACCCGAACCCCTGGGCCTGCTCCTAACGATCCCTGTATAGGGGTCGGCTCCACCTGGCAGCTCGCCCAGGGCCCCTCGGTGCCATGGTCCAGAGGGTCCACTCCTGGAGATCCCACTTCTGACCAGCCATGGTAACAGGGTTCTTCTCTGCCATGTGCCTGATCATGATGTTCGTGGTCAGGCTGGTAGTATTGCTACCCCTGCAGATGCTGGCCTGGCAGGTGGTGCAAATGGCCTTTTTGGGGTTATTGGCAGAGTCTTTAAAAAACAACCAGACTCAGGAAGACATAACAGTTGGACTGGCAACACTTCCATTGTGTTGATGTTACAGGGAACGGTTGCCCACCTTCTTTGTGTGGTCACCACACTGCTTCTTCCTGCCTGTTGGGGTACTATGCCTCCCCCCCCTGTGTGCTGCTGTCCTCCTGCAAGGTTGGGTAAGTTACTATATCATCCTCCTCCTTGTCTTCCACTTCCACACCCTGGTCCTCCTCTTGACTTTCTGGCAATTGTGTCTCATCATTGTCCACCTCTTTTGACACTTTCCCACCGACGCCTTTGTGTGACCGTGGCTGCTTAAATATTTGGACATCACTACATGCGATTGCCTCTTGCCCCGCTTCAAGTGGACCAGGCGAGAGGACCGAATCTATAAATGGAAAAGTGAACAGCTCTCTGGAGTGTCTTAGTGTGGGATAAATTGTCTCCAGGCACTCGTCATGGTGAGAGGAAGGGGGATCAGGGTGAGGAATATGCAGTCCAGACTCAGTGCTACTGAGACATGATCGTGTGGAAGACAGGGTGGTGGTGGTGGCAAAGTGACTAGAAGCATTATCTGCTATCCAACCAACAACCTTTTGACACTGCTCTGGGTTCAATAGTGGTGTGCTTCATTCCCTTAATAATTGGGACAGGAAGGTCGGGTGAGAAGATGTGGGTGTTTGTTGTGTCACAATTTCAGCTTGCCCACACACATGGCCTAGGCCTTTGCCTCTGCATGCACTATCACCTTAACGCCTAGTTCCCCATCCCTTACAATGCGCCTTGCACATTTTAAATGGAGGACAATATTTTCCACATTCACTACAAATGACACATTTTTTAGCACACTGATATGTTATCCGTGGGATGGACAAACCCAAGTTCTGTAGGTAACTATTTTTTTCAGCAAACTGATGTCAATATCTTAGGTAATACACTGCAAAAATATTTTAATGGAGGCCTGAAATGGCACAATTTTTAGTGCAGTGATATGTGATCCTTGGTACGGACAAACCCCAATTTAAAATATCTGGCATGTAGGTAACTATTTTTTTTCAGCAAACTGGTGTCAATAACTTGGGTAAGACACTGCAAAAAAATTAAAATGGAGGTATAACAATTATGTGGGTACTGTGGAATCTGATTGCAAGGTATAAAACGAATCTGAGACCAAAACTGAGGCAAACGAGTGTATTTAACAAAGTAAGAAGTGGAAACAAAACTAACAGAGATCTTCTTGCAATTGCAACAAAGTGCATAGCACAATATAGACATGTTCAACAAACTGAATTGCAGGGCACGACTGCTAATACAAACCAGTCCAGCGGAAATATGACACAGAAGTGCACACGGCACTTAAACATGGAAGTCCAGCAATAATATGAGTGTGAATGCACCCATTACTTAAATATGCAAGTCCAGCAATAATATGAGTGAGAATGCATATAGCACTTAAACGTGGAAGTCTAGCAATACACAGGTGGAACTTTAGCAGGAGAAGGTCTCTAAATGTCTCTAAATGTACCTCTTGGGCTGAAAAGTCCCACTCTAGTCCAGCACCACAGCCCAACAGACACAGTTCAGGAAGAAATAATGGTGTCAGAATCTCTTACTGATCACAGCAGTTCCAGAGGCGAGTAGCTCCACACAAGAAGTCCAAACAATAGGTAATCCTGGTCAGGATCAAGGAGCAGCACAGAGAACTGTATGCAGCAGAATGTGGAGAGGTAGAGCACTGAGTAACGAGCAGCAGCAGCAATGAGTCCAAAAGAAACAAGCAGACGCTCAGGAGCCAACAGCAACAAAATACTAGGGCAAGGAGGATATTCTGACCTGGACTAAAATAGCAGGACAGACAGGAAGTTCAAGGGCAGGGCAAAGTACCAGACTCCATCTTGGACAAGGGCAAAACATGCTCCCTTACAGGAAGCCCGAAATGGCACAATTTTCAGTGCACTAATATGTGATCTGTGGGATGGACAAACCCTAGTTCAAAATATCTGGCCTGTAGGTAACTATTTTTTTTTCAGCAAACTGGTGTCAATAACTTGGGTGAGACACTGCAAACAAATTTAACTGAAGGCCTGAAATGACAAAATTTTGAGCGCACTGATATGTGATCCGTGAGACGGACAAACCACAGTTTAAAATAGCTGTATTTTTAGCGCTGTAATATGGAAAGGATCTGGCTGTATTCTGCAGTGTCAACAAGCAAATGGAGCAGAAAACAGGTGTTCTCTGGATTGCTTTTAAAGCAAATGATCAGGATTAGGATCCAAGAAAATTATTCCTGGCCCCTGATACCTGGGGCTATGTCTACAAATATCTGTAATAGGCAGCAGCAGACATAACTGGAATGAACCCTCTTGCTATATGCACTGAATTCTGCCACATACACTGCCTGCCTGCCTAGCACTGATATCTATGCAGCTTTGTTAGTCCTCAAAAAGACTGGTAATTGAGATGGATATGTGTATTGGATATGGTTTACTCACACTAAGTACGAAGCTAACAAATCTCTCCCTAGATCAGCAACAACTCTCCCTACACTGACTGATTCCAGAGCAGACTGTGACGAGCATGGCAGCGACAGGTCTGATATAGACCTGATGACGCTTTGCGGCCAGAAAATCACTGTAATGTCACAACCATCATGACTGTGGCATTACAATGTGTGGCAGACAATCCCTGAATATTAATTGGCTCTCTATAGAGTACCAAACATGCAGGGCCTGGACCGAGCTCCCACCGAGCAACCCCGGAAATACTCAGCACGCTCCAAAAATCTCGAGCAGTGAGATGCTTGGGCGAGCACTGAGTAGTGGAAAGCATGCTCGCTCATTACTAATGCTCACCTTATAACTAACTGCTGTGGCTGCTTCCCTGCTTGCAGCCAGCAATCAGGTCCTCTTGTTACTCAGGCCTCATCGTCACTGACCAAGATTTTCAATCACATCAAGGCCTTGGAGGTTACTGTGCATCATTCACAATGTGCCAGGATTTATGACTATTAGAGTTGAGCGACTTTTGGTTTTTTAGGGTCGCGTTTCGTTTCGTGAAACCCGACTTTTCCAAAAGTCGGGTCGAGCAAGATCGTCCGATTATAGGGAAAAGTCGGGGTCGTCCCGAAACACGAAACCCAATGTAAGTCAATGGGGAATAAAAGTCGGCAGTGAGAGGAGGACAGGAAACACACCTACAGTGCCCATTTGAATGCCAAAAGCATCAATTCTTCTTAAGCTTGTCAACCTTAATTAACTTCATAATACAAGTTACGCACTGAAAAATGGGGGTTATTTGGCTAAAGTTGTGGGGGGGGAGGTCTGGCTGCAGGTTTTCATGTGCCCTGGGCGAAAGAGCGCCCCTTTAACACATACCACAACTCATCATGCTCCGATACGGCAGATAAATAGCGGTATAGTACAATGAAAAATACCTCACTTTTTACATCTCATGACGAGGCCCATCTATTTCTCCATACAGAATCATTGGTCCCATATAATGTTTGAAACAGTATATGATGAGCTCCACATAATGCTATAGTATATGTTGGTCCCCATGGATGAAGCTCCACTGTCTTAGGCTAGTTTCACACTTGCTTTTTTTTACAGCGCGTTTTTCCCGCAAAAAAACGCATTAAAAAAACGCATACAAATGCATACAAACGCTGTTTTTTTTCAAGCATTTTTATGCGCATGCAGGAAAAAAAATGCAGCGTTTTTGCGCGTTTGTATGCGTTTTTTGTGCGGTTGCTTTTTTTACAGATTTTGGAAAAACCCCCAAAAAATGAAAAAACAACCATTCAACAACACACAAGACCAATGGGACTTCATTGTGGGTGTGGTATGTTAATATATAGACCCTGTCTACAGTATTCTTCACATTTGCTTGATTCTTCTCGTGACCATGGATCTGCGCTGGAAGAGTTTTCACTTCAACTTGGATTTGGACATCGCGATGGCTCAGGCGTATGCAGTTGCTTGCCATGAACAAAGGAAGAGAGAGAGGCAGCGAAGACGGTGGCGTATGTGGATACATCCGATTGTTGAACTCCGGGAGAGCCGTGGGGCATACCACACCCTCTACAGCGAGCTACAGGCAAACCCGGAGAAATTTACAGATTATATCAGGATGTCCCACGAAAGTTTCATGGATTTGCTTGCTCGTGTCCAACAATCCATCCAGAGACAGGACACACAGCTCCGTCGTGCGATTCCTCCTGAGGAACGGCTACTGGTGACATTTACGGTATGTTTTAAAAACCAAGGGGTGCGGTCTGATGTTTTTTTTTTAAATTTAGTATTCAAAACCTTGGGTAATTAGTTTTCGTGAATGTACTAATATTTTATTTTATAGTTTTTTAAAATAATATACATAAATATTAATTTTACTTCTTTGTCTGTTCACAGATTCCTGGCGACTGGAGAAACCCTATCTTCACTACACTTACCGTACCGTATTGGAATCTCTACCTTGTCTGGAATTGTTGCTGACACCTGCCGGGCTCTCTGGAATGTTCTTTGCCCAGAATTTATGCCCCTGCCCACCGCTGAAAAGTGGATGGAAATTGCTGACAAATTCTGGACAGTATGCAATTTTCCCAACTGTTTGGGAGCTGTTGATGGTAAACACATACGGATCATCAAACCCCAAAGAACGGGATCTGAGTACTATAATTACAAAAAGTACTTTTCAATAGTACTCATTGCGATTGCGGATGCCGGATGTATGTTTGTAGCAGTGGACATTGGAGCATTTGGCCGTGGTAATGACTCACAGGCTTTTAAAAACTCAGACATGGGCCGGAGGTTGTATGGCAACCAATTTAATTTCCCTATGCCACGGCCTCTTCCTCACACCGAAGCTCCGCCACTGCCCTTTGTAATGGTTGGCGATGAGGCTTTTCAAATGTGCGGAAACTTACTGAAACCCTACTCCAGCCGGGACTTGGACCACACCAAAAAAATATTTAATTACAGGCTGACCAGGGCCAGAAGAACTGTCGAGTGTGCTTTTGGGATTCTTGTTTCCAGATGGCGAATTCTGGGCACGGCCATTAATCTTAAACTTGAAACAGTCGATGAGGTGGTGAAGGCCTGTGTGGTTCTACATAACTTTGTGATGGCTAAAGAGCACCCGACCTTTGAACTGGACGATGATGCTCCTAACCCATTGCCTGAATTCACTCAGCACACTCTCAGGTCATCCGTTGAAGTTGGCCAAATGAGGGACCAATTTGCGGCCTACTTTATTTCTGATGTAGGACGGGTGCACTGGCAAGATGAAATGGTGTAATGTTTTTGTTTGTTTATGGTAATAAAAAACCTTATTTGATACCATTACTGAGTGCACTATATTTTTTAAACTCCAATTAAATAAAAAACTTCCCATGTATAACTGAATTTTTTGATGTTCACACACCTGGGCAGGTAAATACACATATGAGTTAAAATGCAGCATTGCTAGTCTGCGTGAAATATATTGGAACGAGCAAAGCTGCAGGCCATGAATCAGGAAACCATTTTTTTTCAAGAGAAAATTGTGCAACTAGTTGAAAACAAAGTATGAGATTTTCTCAAAACACAACCCTCAAAACCCAACCCCAATGAAAGTCCATGGGGAATACAAGTCAGCATTGAGTGGATTAATTTACTCTGCTCCATTCCAACTTACAAGTTATTACACTAATCCTTGGAATGACTATACTAGGCCGTGGTATTTCAAATATGAGTATAGTAGGCCTTGGGCCTACTAGTATAGTCATATGTGAAATACCACGGCCTAGTATAGTCATAACAAGGCCTACTCGATTTTTGCCAACTAGGATCTTGTTTCACGAAAAACAAACGGGTGAAACTTGACAATTTTCAACAGTTTGTTTTTCATGAAACCAGATTCTAGTTGGTAAAACTAGAGTTATTACACTAGGCCTTGGAATGACTATACTAGGCCGTGGTATTTCAAATATGAGTATAGTAGGCCTTGGGCCTACTAGTATAGTCATATGTGAAATACCACGGCCTAGTATAGTCATAACAAGGCATACTCGATTTTTGCCAACTAGGATCTTGTTTCACGAAAAACAAACGGGTGAAACTTGACAAGTTTCAACAGTTTGTTTTTCATGAAACCAGATTCTAGTTGGTAAAAATGGAGTTATTACACTTGTAATGACTACACTAGGCCGTGGTATTTCAAATATGAGTATAGTAGGCCTTGGGCCTACTAGTATAGTCATATGTGAAATACCACGGCCTAGTATAGTCATACCAAGGCCTACTGTAATAACTCGATTTTTAACAACTAGCATCTTGTTTCACAAAAAACAAACTGGTGAAACTAGAAAGAAACTTATTTTTAAGACAAGTTTCAACAGTTTGTTTTTCATGAAACCAGATCCAAGTTGGTAAAACTCGAGTTATTACACTAGGCCTTGGTATGACTATACTAGTCCGTGTTATTTCACATATGACTATACTAGGCCTTGGGTTGGTTTTTAACATGTATTTACCCATCAGTGTGTGTGAGCGGCGCAAACAACATTAATGAAACTTAGTAATGGTGAACCACAAATGTAAATTTATTTTTTATCACAAAAATAAACCAAAAAATTATTTTTTCCGGCGTTTGGGGGCAGATGGTTTCAATTTGGGGGTGTGCAGGGAATATGCAACACTTGCTGTTGAAGACGGTGTTTGAGGGGAAGGGGCAACAAAACTTGTGGGGGAAGGTAGTCCAGTTAAGGGAATTAAACTAGGAACACTTTGAGGAGATGAAATCTGTTCAGGTACATTAGTTGTAATGGCATGTCGCCGTAGGCTTGTGTGCCTGGACCGACTTTGGCCCAATGCCCGCCTTGATAGATTTCGCCTTGAACTAGGGGCAAATATTGAATGTAGGTCCCCCGTCTGCTGGTATCGTTGCTGCTGCTGCTGAGGTGGCGGCTGCTGCTGCTGAGGTGGCGGCTGCTGCTGAGGTGGCGGCTGCTGCTGAGGTGGCTGCTGCTGCTGAGGTGGTTGCTGCTGCTGCTGAGGTGGCTGCTGCTGCTGAGGTGGCTGCTGCTGCTGCTGAGGTGGCTGCTGCTGCTGAGGTGGCTGCTGCTGCTGCTCTTCGTTGTCAGTGCTCGTCCTTGCAGGAGGACTGGTGGCGGCAGTGATGGTCCAGGTTTGCAGAGTGGTGGTGGCAGGGCTACTACATGTTGTTGTAGCGGCAGGGCTGTTCCATGTTTGCCTAGTGGTGGCTGAGCTCCACGCATGCATGGGAGTGGCGGTGGTGCTCCAGACAGGAGCAGCGCTTGCCATGGTGGTGTCGGTGAAGTGACCAGCTGCACTCAGACTTGTGGTGGTGTAACGGTGGGTGTCCTGGCTTTGAATAGAGGTGTCCGTGCAGTGGTATGCAGCACAAGTCGGTAGTGAGGTGAAGCGAGTCAATGGTGGCACAGGTGGAAAGGACACCACTGACTGCTGACCGTACCGATTATGCTGCATAGCCTGCAAGAAAGCATTGTTGCAGGCCTGCAGCACATTCAGCTGTTGATCAGGACTAAGGTGTTCCGCCATGCCCTTTTCAATCTTACTAAAAAAATGGTGTGCTGGTCTGTTGAGGTCGGCCTCCAGACGGTCAAGGCGCTGTTCTACAGAATTGAAGCGGTGTTCAAAGTGGTTAAAACCACGTTCCATGAGTGCAAAACCGCTTTCAACTCTGTCGGACAGTGACTTGAGGCTGGAATTAAATGTCTCGCTCAAATGCATAAACTCGGGCAAGACATTCCTGTCCAAGGCCCTCTGCCGCTGGCGGGTAGTGCCCGCATAACCAGTGGCAGAGACCTGGGACAGGGGAACACCTGATGGCCCAGCTTCCTGGTCACCAGCTGTGTGTGTGGTTGACCTGCAAGGTGCTTCCTGGCTGTCGGATGGCTGGGACGGGTCAGAGGACGTCCGAGGAAGGACCGCTCCAGGGCCAGGTTGCAGGGTGCTGCTCCAGGTGCTGTGGAAGAAAGGAAAATCATTACTACCATGCCTTTACAAGAAGCATCAGCTGTGGATTAGAAAAACACAGATTAATAAAAATAAAAACCCAAAATTTATAATACTTACGATCTCGTGGCAAGGACCGGTCTTAGGAACTGCAACGCGTGATAGTGACGGTATCTAGTTCTGGTCCTTGACGCAGATCCACTGCGAACCTGGCCCTCAGCACGAACATCACTGTTGAAGCGGTCCTTGATCGAACGCCAACGTGTTCGGACTTTGTCCACTGTTGATAAAAAAAAAACAGTGCCGTCAAGGACAACAGTCACTGCGGCACAATGTAGCAATACAATACTCAAAGCAGTCACTGTAGACCCCGATGACACTGTTGGGTTTCCTGCTAGAATACGCCTAGCACGAAACCCAACAGTGCCGTCAAGGACAACAGTCACTGCGGCACAATGTAGCAATACAATACTCAAAGCAGTCACTGTAGACCCCGATGACACTGTTGGGTTTCCTGCTAGAATACGCCTAGCACGAAACCCAACAGTGCCGTCAAGGACAACAGTCACTGCGGCACAATGTAGCAATACAATACTCAAAGCAGTCACTGTAGACCCCGATGACACTGTTGGGTTTCCTGCTAGAATACGCCTAGCACGAAACCCAACAGTGCCGTCAAGGACAACAGTCACTGCGGCACAATGTAGCAATACAATACTCAAAGCAGTCACTGTAGACCCCGATGACACTGTTGGGTTTCCTGCTAGAATACGCCTAGCACGAAACCCAACAGTGCCGTCAAGGACAACAGTCACTGCGGCAAAATGTAGCAATACAATACTCAAAGCAGTCACTGTAGACCCCGATGACACTGTTGGGTTTCCTGCTAGAATACGCCTAGCACGAAACCCAATAGTGCCGTCAAGGCCAACAGTCACTGTGGCACAATGTAGCAATACAATACTCAAAGCAGTCACTGTAGACCCCGATGACACTGTTGGGTTTCCTGCTAGAATACGCCTAGCACGAAACCCAACAGTGCCGTCAAGGACAACAGTCACTGCGGCACAATGTAGCAATACAATACTCAAAGCAGTCACTGTAGACCCCGATGACACTGTTGGGTTTCCTGCTAGAATACGCCTAGCACGAAACCCAACAGTGCCGTCAAGGAGAACAGTCACTGCGGCACAATGTAGCAATACAATACTCAAAGCAGTCACTGTAGACCCCGATGACACTGTTGGGTTTCCTGCTAGAATACACCTAGCACGAAACCCAACAGTGCCGTCAAGGACAACAGTCACTGCGGCACAATACAGAGCAGGGAAATACTCACTAAACGCCTTTTTGGAGGATGCTGTGGCGCTGTCCCAGCCATCCATCAACGCTGCGGCCACCTCATTCCATAGCCGCCGGGTCACCACAATGTCCTTGTGCAGCCGGTCACGGCTGTCCCACAACGGCGAACGCTCCTAGACCAGGCTGATGAGCTGCTCATTATCCAGGTAGACGTCTTCATCCCGTTGTGGAACCTAGACAAAACACATTCATTAGAATAATCAAATTTAAATTGAATAAAAAGTTACAAAAAAAGAAACATAAAAAAGAGTAAAAATAGAAGATAAAAAATAAAGAACATTACAAATCATTTGATACTTACATTCCGTATCACCACCGGGACTTGGCTTCGCTGCTCCTGCTCTTCGCCCTCACTAGTCCCGTCCGCAGAAGATGATGATGACGATATCTTAAAAAAGTTGAAAAAAACGTAAGAGATTTGGAGAAGCAGCAGATATACTTACCAGATGCACGGAAATAATCACCTCACGGTCTGCTTGCGCCAATTCCTGCCGCGATGGGGAATACTCCGATTCTGAAGACATACTGCATGTAAAAATGATAAAAATCATTAGTACATACATAATTTAAAAGGACAGGCATATAATGTAATATACTCACATTCTTCGCTGATATAATGGGTTCTTGGTTGACTGTCTGCTCTTCAATCTGTCAGTGTAGTAGTGGCAGTGTTTTGGCAGGCACCTCCTTTATATAGACTTTTTTTTTTGACTTTAGAAGATTATAACTAGGACAACAAGTGGACACCACCAAAAAAACGCAGCGCTAAAAAAACGCATACCTGCGCATGCCAGTGCGCACGTATGCGCATCCATTGGCTATAATGGCCATTTTTAGCGCAAAACGTGCGAATACGTGCGCATGCGCTTTTTTCCAGGGCCAAAAAATGCAACATGCTGCGTCTGGAAAATACCAACGCACACCCCCAAAAAACGCAGCGCATGAAAATCGAATACATGCGCTTACCAGCGCGCAGGTATGCGCACCCATGTTAAATATAGGGGAAAAAACGCATGCGCAGGTATGCGTTTTTTTCCAGCGCTAAAAAACGCAAATGTGAAACCAGCCTTATGGGCCCAAATAATGCTCCAAACATAATGGGCCCCATTTCTAATGCTCTAGTGTATAATGGGCCCTGTAAATGCTGCTCCAGTGTCTGATGTCCACCTTTGGAATGTTCCAGTGTATGGTGGGCCCCATCTATCATTCTCCAGAGTATAGTGCTCCCCAAAAATTGCAGTCCCAACATTGAAAACAATCAAATAAGTCTCCTCGCTAGGGAATCCCTGTACTTGTCTGGACAGGTGCTGTAGCTTGCTTAACAGCTCGCCAGCCGTTCTCACGCCCAGTATGGATTGCACGTGATTGCACAAAGGTTAGAAAGGGTACCGTATCCCTGGATAACATGTATGGATAGCGTACACATTCAAAATATATGTCTCAGGAGGCAGGCTCAGATGGTGTCAGGCCCAGTAAGGATTGCACGTGATTGCACAAAGGTTAGAAAGGGTACCGTATCCCTGGATAACATGTATGGATAGCGTACACATTCAAAATATATGTCTCAGGAGGAAGGCTCAGACGGTGTCAGGCACAGTATGGATTGCACGTGATTGCACAAAGGTTAGAAAGGGTACCGTATCCCCGGATAACATGTATGGATAGCGTACACATTCAAAATATATGTCTCAGGAGGCAGGTTCAGACGGTGTTAGGCCCAGTATGGATTGCACGTGATTGCACAAAGGTTAGAAAGGGTACCGTATCCCTGGATAACATGTATGGATAGCGTACACATTCAAAATATATGTCTCAGGAGGCAGGCTCAGACGGTGTCAGGCACAGTATGGATTGCACGGGATTGCACAAAGGTTAGAAAGGGTACCGTATCCCCGGATAACATGTATGGATAGCGTACACATTCAAAATATATGTCTCAGGAGGCAGGCTCAGACGGTGTCAGGCACAGTATGGATTTGACGGCCCAGATTACACAGCGGAGGAGCAGGGAGAGGTAAAGATTGCAAATGCTGGGGCCCTGCCCAAGCAAGGGGGGCCCACTCGTGGGCGTCGGTACTGGCACTGGGCCCCTCATAGTACAGCGGTGTGTCTGACGGCGGGTGTGCACCACCACCGTCAGAGACACTTGATTGCACTATGAGGGACCCTGTGCCAGTGCCCGCGCCCAAGAGTCGGCCTACCCACCTGTCCAGGGCAACGGCACTCGCACGGTGTCGTGCGGTAGGTGGTGACCCCGGCCATGGGGGGGGGAGGCAGCACAGTTAGGGAGTTTTAGAAAGTGGCATATGTTGATGTTGGACATTCAGCTGATGCAAAAGGCGAAATAGGTGAAGTACCAGGAAGAGGTTGACCAAAGCAAGCCATTTTTCTGTCACCCTATGTGTCATCAGGGGAAGGTGGGACAAAATCCTTGGAAACCCATGCGTGGTTCATTTTAATGAAGGTTAGATCATCCACATTTTGGGTTGACAGACGGGTCCTTTTTTCTGTCAGGATTGATCCAGCTGCACTGAAGACTCTTTCCGATAGCACACTTGCAGCTGGGCAAGTGAGCTCCTGTAAGACATATTGGGCCAATTCAGGCCAGGTGTCCAGTTTAGCGGCCCAATAGTCAAAGGGGAATGACCTGTGTGGGAGAACATCGATATGGGAGGAAAAGTAGTTTGTAACCATAGTTGACAACTGCTGTCTCCTGTCACTTTCCATCGATGCAGTATTACCAGTTGTGTGAGCGGTATTTGAAAAATCAGTCCACAACATTGTCATGAAACCCCTGTCTCCAACGCCACTTCTGCTGTGTGCACCACGAACACCTCTGCCAAGCTGCCCCCGGCCCGTACGGCTCGTGTGAGAACCATCACCGCTGCTGTGTGCTGGGAATGCCTCAAGCAACCGATTTACCAGAGTTGCTTGTTTATTAGCCAATATTAGGTCAAGGTTGTCCTGTGGCATGATGTTTTGTAATTTGCCTTTATAGCGTGGATCCAGGATGCTGGCCAACCAGTAGTCGTCATCGTTCATCATTTTGGCAATGCGGGGGTCCCTTTTTAGGATCCGCAAGGCATAATCTGACATGTGGGCCAATGTTCCCGTGTCAATGATGCACTGCGAGTGCTGGGTGGAGGAGCACTTTCTGGCAAATCCACATCCCTCCAGTCACGCACAAACCCTGTACCAGACCTTGCCACGCCAACATTTTCACTTGCCCCACGAGATGCATCCTCCTCCCCTAAGTAATCATCCCCATCATCCTCCTCCTCCTCTTCTTCCTCCACCTCTTCCAGGAGAGGTCCCTGAGCAGACAATGGCTGAATGTCATCAAGGATTCCCTGCTCCTCTTCCTCCTCATCAACATTGGCTGCAGACGCCTGCTCCTTAAGGTGCGTCAAAGTTTGCATGAGCAGATGCATAAGTGGGATGCTCATGCTTAGGATGGCGTCGTCTGCGCTTACCAGCCATGTGCATTCCTCAAAACACTGAAGGACTTTACAAAGGTCTTTCAGCTTCGACCACTGCACGCCTGTCAACTCCATGTCTGCTCTCAAAGTGCCTGGCCGTGTATCCTCCCACAAATGCATTATGGCCTGCCTCTGCTCGCACAGCCGCTCCACCATGTGAAGGGTGGAGTTCCACCTTGTTGCAATGTCGATAATGAGGCGGTGGTTGGGAAGGTGGAGCAATCGCTGCAGCTTCTGCATACGAACGGAGTGTACAGGCGACCGGCGGATGTGCGCGCACAGTCTTCGCACCTTCTGGAGCAGGGCTGTTAACTCCGGATAATTTTTGAGGAAGCACTGCACCACCAGGTTCAATGTGTGAGCCAAGCAAGGTATGTGGCTGAGTTTTGAAAGGGCTATGGCTGCCACAAAATTACGGCCGTTATCACTAACTACCTTGCCTGCCTCAAGATGTACACTGCCCAGCCATGACTCAGTTTGTCGCTTCAAGTACTCGGCCAGCACCTCGGCGGTGTGTCTGTCGCCCAAACACATCATCTGCAACACAGCCTGCTGACGCTTTCCACTAGCTGCTCGATAGGGGGACACATCGTGTGCAACAGTGGCAGCTGCAGATGGAGTGCTCGTACGACTGCGCTCTGTGGACGAGCTTTCGCTTCTGGAGGAGGAGGAGGAGGAGGAGGGTCGAACGCCTACAGCCAACTGTTTCCTATACCGTGGGCTAGGCAGCACTGTCCCACCACCGCTGTCCCCTGTGGACCCTGCATCCACCACATTAACCCAGTGCGCAGTGATGGACACGTAACGGCCCTGGCCATGCCGACTGGACCATGCATCAGTTGTGAGGTGCACCTTTCCGCTCACTGACTGCTTGAGTGCATGGACAATGCGGTCTTTCACATGATGGTGGAGGGCTGGGATGGCTTTGCGAGAGAAGAAGTGGTGACTGGGTAGGTCATAGCGTGGTACTGCATAGGCCATGAGTTCGCGGAAAGCTGTGTTTTCCACCAACCGAAAGGGCATCATCTCAAACGAGATTAGTTTGGCAATGTGGGCGTTCAAACCCAGTGTACGCGGATGAGAGACTGAGTACTTTCTTGACCTACTCATAGTGTCTGGGAGGGTGAGCTGGACTTGAGAGCTGCATATGGTGGAAGTAGCGGTGGACAGGGCGGACTGAGAGAGGGTTGATGATGGTGATGGAGTTGGTGTTCTTTCTGATGGCCTAGAATCAGTCTTTCGTTGATATAACAGTGGGATTCCCTGACTGCTGTGGTCTTGCAACGACACCTCAACATTTGCTGCTGTGCTAACCGGTGGGCTTACAGTGGGGGAAACAATGTAGCGTTGCTGACTACCTTCGTTGTGATCAGTTGCACATGTGGCACTTGAGGTTTGGTGTTGTGTCCACGCTTGCAAGTGCATGCTGGTTAAATGTCTAAGCATGCAACTGTTATTCAAATTTTTCAGATTTTTCCCTCGGCTAAAGGTCTTTGCGCACTTCTTACAGATAACCTTGGCCTGATCATGAGGATTTTGTTCAAAAAAGTGCCACACTGCACTCTTCCTACTTTGGCAGACATTTTGCGGCCTAGCACGCTGTGATCTTTTGACCCTCTGGACAAGCTGTCCAGCAACTCTTTTGATGTTTGGAACCTGTCTTTGGAGTGCTCCGGGCCTGCCAGATAACAGCTGTTGCGATGTCGATGTCTGCTGTGGATGCTCCTCATCTGAGCTATTGGAAGCAGCACCCTCTTCCCCCAATGGATGCCAATCTGGGTCAACAACTGGGTCATCCATCACCTCCTCTTCTATGTCATGTGCACCTTTCTCTGTGTCACCGTGTATGGTGGTATAGTGTGCGGGAAGGGGCACCTGAGTCTCATCAGGGTCAAAATCTGGCTCTGTACACTGCGAGGACAATGTAGTGCTCTGAGTGAATGTACCAGCAGAATCATCCATCAGCGGCTGTGCATCAGTGTACTCCATGTCAGATTCATCTTGGCCTGGGTAATTCACCATTTCACTTGATAATCCAGGCATGGTATGTGAAAACAGCTCCATGGAGTAATCAGTAGTATGGCCTGCGTCATCCTTCAATCTTGGTTGGGTGAAGGACACAAGGAAAGGTGTGGTTCATGAACATGAGCCTCCAATGACGACTCAGTGCTTTTACTTTTTACAACTGAAGAAGAGGAGGCGATAGAGCTGGAGGCTGAGTCAGCAATGTAAGACAAAACTTTTTCCTGATGCTCTGCCTTTAAAAGCGGTTTGCCAACTCCTAGAAAACTAAGCGTTCGAGGCCTTATGTAGCCAGACGATGACGCAGGGTCAGCACCTCCTGCATTCGGTCCTATTTTGCTCTTGCCACTACCATCAGATCCACCACCAACACCATCATTACCAGCTGCCAACCCCCGCCCAATTCCACGGCCTCTTCCACCAGCCTTCCTCATTTTTGGTAGAAATGTAGACAAAATCCAACAAACTATATAGTAATGTAAAACAAGGTACAAGGTGTCTATAGGACAGGGGAGATTTAGAATTTCTGCACACACTTGTGGACAGTGGACACTTTTGGATTGTGTGAGGCCCACTGATATCTGAGCGCTATGTGACAGGCTCGATGGCACAGCTGCCTGTGACCAAAGTGACGAGAGGATAATGGAGATTTTGAATCTCTGCGCACACTTTTGGACACTGGACACTTGTGGATTGTGTGAGGCCCACTGATATCTGAGCGCTATGTGACACGCTCGATGGCACAGCTGCCTGTGACCAAAGTGACGAGAGGATAATGGAGATTTTGAATCTCTGCGCACACTTTTGGACACTGGACACTTGTGGATTGTGTGAGGCCCACTGATATCTGAGCGCTATGTGACAGGCTCGATGGCACAGCTGTGACCAAAGTGACGAGAGGATAATGGAGATTTTGAATCTCTGCGCACACTTTTGGACACTGGACACTTGTGGATTGTGTGAGGCCCACTGATATCTGAGCGCTATGTGACAGGCTCGATGGCACAGCTGCCTGTGACAAAAGTGACGAGAGGATAATGGAGATTTTGAATCTCTGCGCACACTTTTTGACACTGGACACTTGTGGATTGTGTGAGGCCCACTGATATCTGAGCGCTATGTGACACGCTCGATGGCACAGCTGCCTGTGACCAAAGTGACGAGAGGATAATGGAGATTTTGAATCTCTGCGCACACTTTTGGACACTGGACACTTGTGGATTGTGTGAGGCCCACTGATATCTGAGCGCTATGTGACAGGCTCGATGGCACAGCTGTGACCAAAGTGACGAGAGGATAATGGAGATTTTGAATCTCTGCGCACACTTTTGGACACTGGACACTTGTGGATTGTGTGAGGCCCACTGATATCTGAGCGCTATGTGACAGGCTCGATGGCACAGCTGCCTGTGACAAAAGTGATGAGAGGATAATGGAGATTTTGAATCTCTGCGCACACTTTTGGACACTGGACACTTGTGGATTGTGTGAGGCCCACTGATATCTGAGCGCTATGTGACAGGCTCGATGGCACAGCTGCCTGTGACAAAAGTGACGAGAGGATAATGGAGATTTTGAATCTCTGCGCACACTTTTGGACACTGGACACTTGTGGATTGTGTGAGGCCCACTGATATCTGAGCGCTATGTGACAGGCTCGATGGCACAGCTGCCTGTGACAAAAGTGACGAGAGGATAATGGAGATTTTGAATCTCTGCGCACACTTTTGGACACTGGACACTTGTGGATTGTGTGAGGCCCACTGATATCTGAGCGCTATGTGACAGGCTCGATGGCACAGCTGTGACCAAAGTGACGAGAGGATAATGGAGATTTTGAATCTTTGCGCACACTTTTGGACACTGGACACTTGTGGATTGTGTGAGGCCCACTGATATCTGAGCGCTATGTTACACGCTCGATGGCACAGCTGCCTGTGACCAAAGTGACGAGAGGATAATGGAGATTTTGAATCTCTGCGCACACTTTTGGACACTGGACACTTGTGGATTGTGTGAGGCCCACTGATATCTGAGCGCTATGTGACACGCTCGATGGCACAGCTGCCTGTGACCAAAGTGACGAGAGGATAATGGAGATTTTGAATCTCTGCGCACACTTTTGGACACTGGACACTTGTGGATTGTGTGAGGTCCACTGATATCTGAGCGCTATGTGACAGGCTCGATGGCACAGCTGTGACCAAAGTGACGAGAGGATAATGGAGATTTTGAATCTCTGTGCACACTTTTGGACACTGGACACTTGTGGATTGTGTGAGGCCCACTGATATCTGAGCGCTATGTGACACGCTCGATGGCACAGCTGCCTGTGACCAAAGTGACGAGAGGATAATGGAGATTTTGAATCTCTGCGCACACTTTTGGACACTGGACACTTGTGGATTGTGTGAGGCCCACTGATATCTGAGCGCTATGTGACACGCTCGATGGCACAGCTGCCTGTGACCAAAGTGACGAGAGGATAATGGAAATTTTGAATCTCTGCGCACACTTTTGGACACTGGACACTTGTGGATTGTGTGAGGCCCACTGATATCTGAGCGCTATGTGACACGCTCGATGGCACAGCTGTGACCAAAGTGACGAGAGGATAATGGAGATTTTGAATCTCTGCACACACTTTTGGACACTGGACACTTGTGGATTGTGTGAGGCCCACTGATATCTGAGCGCTATGTTACACGCTCGATGGCACAGCTGCCTGTGACCAAAGTGACGAGAGGATAATGGAGATTTTGAATCTCTGCGCACACTTTTGGACACTGGACACTTGTGAATTGTGTGAGGCCCACTGATATCTGAGCGCTATGTGACAGGCTCGATGGCACAGCTGCCTGTGACCAAAGTGACGAGAGGATATTGGAGATTTTGAATCTCTGCGCACACTTTTGGACACTGGACACTTGTGGATTGTGTGAGGCCCACTGATATCTGAGCACTATGTGACACGCTCGATGGCACAGCTGCCTGTGACAAAAGGGACGAGAGCATAATGGAGATTTTGAATCTCTGCGCACACTTTTGGACACTGGACACTTGTGGATTGTGTGAGGCCCACTGATATCTGAGCGCTATGTGACACGCTCGATGGCACAGCTACCTGTGACCAAAGTGACGAGAGGATAATGGAGATTTTGAATCTCTGCGCACACTTTTGGACACTGGACACTTGTGGATTGTGTGAGGCCCACTGATATCTGAGCGCTATGTGACAGGCTCGATGGCACAGCTGTGACCAAAGTGACGAGAGGATAATGGAGATTTTGAATCTCTGTGCACACTTTTGGACACTGGACACTTGTGGATTGTGTGAGGCCCACTGATATCTGAGCGCTATGTGACAGGCTCGATGGCACAGCTGTGACCAAAGTGACGAGAGGATAATGGAGATTTTGAATCTCTGCGCACACTTTTGGACACTGGACACTTGTGGATTGTGTGAGGCCCACTGATATCTGAGCGCTATGTGACACGCTCGATGGCACAGCTGTGACCAAAGTGACGAGAGGATAATGGAGATTTTGAATCTCTGCGCACACTTTTGGACACTGGACACTTGTGGATTGTGTGAGGCCCACTGATATCTGAGCGCTATGTTACACGCTCGATGGCACAGCTGCCTGTGACCAAAGTGACGAGAGGATAATGGAGATTTTGAATCTCTGCGCACACTTTTGGACACTGGACACTTGTGGATTGTGTGAGGCCCACTGATATCTGAGCGCTATGTGACAGGCTCGATGGCACAGCTGCCTGTGACCAAAGTGACGAGAGGATATTGGAGATTTTGAATCTCTGCGCACACTTTTGGACACTGGACACTTGTGGATTGTGTGAGGCCCACTGATATCTGAGCACTATGTGACACGCTCGATGGCACAGCTGCCTGTGACAAAAGTGACGAGAGGATAATGGAGATTTTGAATCTCTGCGCACACTTTTGGACACTGGACACTTGTGGATTGTGTGAGGCCCACTGATATCTGAGCGCTATGTGACACGCTCGATGGCACAGCTACCTGTGACCAAAGTGACGAGAGGATAATGGAGATTTTGAATCTCTGCGCACACTTTTGGACACTGGACACTTGTGGATTGTGTGAGGCCCACTGATATCTGAGCGCTATGTGACAGGCTCGATGGCACAGCTGTGACCAAAGTGACGAGAGGATAATGGAGATTTTGAATCTCTGTGCACACTTTTGGACACTGGACACTTGTGGATTGTGTGAGGCCCACTGATATCTGAGCGCTATGTGACAGGCTCGATGGCACAGCTGTGACCAAAGTGACGAGAGGATAATGGAGATTTTGAATCTCTGTGCACACTTTTGGACACTGGACACTTGTGGATTGTGTGAGGCCCACTGATATCTGAGCGCTATGTGACACGCTCGATGGCACAGCTGCCTGTGACCAAAGTGACGAGAGGATAATGGAGATTTTGAATCTCTGCGCACACTTTCGGACACTGGACACTTGTGCATTGTGTGAGGCCCACTGATATCTGAGCGCTATGTGACACGCTCGATGGCACAGCTGCCTGTGACCAAAGTGACGAGAGGATAATGGAGATTTTGAATCTCTGCGCACACTTTTGGACACTGGACACTTGTGGATTGTTTGAGGCCCACTGATATCTGAGCACTATGTGACAGGCTCGATGGCATAGCTGTGACCAAAGTGACGAGAGGATAATGGAGATTTTGAATCTCTGCGCACACTTTCGGACACTGGACACTTGTGGATTGTGTGAGGCCCACTGATATCTGAGCGCTATGTGACACGCTCGATGGCACAGCTGCCTGTGACCAAAGTGACGAGAGGATAATGGAGATTTTGAATCTCTGCGCACACTTTTGGACACTGGACACTTGTGGATTGTGTGAGGCCCACTGATATCTGAGTGCTATGTGACACGCTCGATGGCACAGCTGCCTGTGACAAAAGTGACGAGAGGATAATGGAGATTTTGAATCTCTGCGCACACTTTTGGACACTGGACACTTGTGGATTGTGTGAGGCCCACTGATATCTGAGCGCTATGTGACAGGCTCGATGGCACAGCTGCCTGTGACAAAAGTGACGAGAGGATAATGGAGATTTTGATTCTCTGCGCACACTTTTGGACACTGGACACTTGTGGATTGTGTGAGGCCCACTGATATCTGAGCGCTATGTGACACGCTCGATGGCACAGCTGCCTGTGACCAAAGTGACGAGAGGATAATGGAGATTTTGAATCTCTGCGCACACTTTTGGACACTGGACATTTGTGGATTGTGTGAGGCCCACTGATATCTGAGCGCTATGTGACAGGCTCGATGGCACAGCTGCCTGTGACCAAAGTGACGAGAGGATAATGGAGATTTTGAATCTCTGCGCACACTTTTGGACACTGGACACTTGTGGATTGTGTGAGGCCCACTGATATCTGAGCGCTATGTGACACGCTCGATGGCACAGCTGCCTGTGACCAAAGTGACGAGAGGATAATGGAGATTTTGAATCTCTGCGCACACTTTTGGACACTGGACACTTGTGGATTGTGTGAGGCCCACTGATATCTGAGCGCTATGTGACACGCTCGATGGCACAGCTGCCTGTGACCAAAGTGACGAGAGGATAATGGAGATTTTGAATCTCTGCGCACACTTTTGGACACTGGACACTTGTGGATTGTGTGAGGCCCACTGATATCTGAGCGCTATGTGACAGGCTCGATGGCACAGCTGTGACAAAAGTGACTAGAGGATAAGGGAGATTGGATTGCTTTTAAAAAAGCAGTTTGCGGAGCAGTGGGTAAACAGCAATGCCAGCATGTCAGGAAGCCTTAAAAGGCAGCCCAACAACCAACACCACTGATACACCACAATATAGCCTCCCCTTGCACTGCACACACAGTGACTTGTGTGTTGTGCAGGCCAAATCGCTAGCAGCAGAAGCAGTTTTTTTGTCTTCTTCCCTGCCTAACGCTCTCCCTACAGAATCAGCAGCAACCTCTCCCTATTCTAAGATCGGCAGAAGTAAGATGGCGGTCGGCGTGCACGCCTTTTTATACCCCCTGTGACGCCCACCAAAGCAAGCCAATCACTTGCATGCCCTTCTGAAAGATGGTGGTGACCCGTGCCTAGGTCATCACGTTGCCCACAGTGTCCGTGGATCCTGATTGGCTGAAAAAGAGCGCAAAACAAACTTTTGAAACGCGACTTTGGCGCGTAAGTCGCCGACCTCGTGGCCGACCTCATCCTAGGGTCGGGTTTCGTTTCATGAAACCCGACTTTGCCAAAAGTCGGCGACTTTTGAATTTTTTCAACCCGTTTTGCTCAACTCTAATGACTATGTCTAGGCCAGAGCTCATTGTGTGTCATAAGGTTGCAATAGTGGTATAACTTTATGAAACGCAGTAAGCTCTGACCAGGACATGGCCCAAAGTTCTTTTCTGTAGTGAAATTACAGGAGTTATGGTGGATGAATGTTGAAAGAAGAGGATGGCTAGCAATTGGGCAGTCAGAGAAATTAGTATTAGGGCTCATACTCACTTGCGAGAAATGCGGACGAGTGCAATCCGATAAAAAAATCGGATTGCACTCTGTCCAATGTTATTCAATGAGTGACAAGTCATTTGCGATTTTTTTCTCTGCCAAAATCGGATTGAGAAAAAAATTGCAGCATGCTACAATTTGTTGCATATCGCAAAATCGCACAGCACTCGCACCATACGAGTGCTGTCTGATTTTTACGCGCCGGTGTGCTTTGAAAAGCCAGCAATTCATGTCCGGCTTACAGTAAAATCACACTGACATGTTAAGAATAGAATTGATGGAATATATATAAACACAGAGAATACATATTTATATATATGTCAGTAACACATATACACTCACTGGCCACTTTATTAGGTACACCATGCTAGTAAGGGGTTGGACCCCCTTTTGCCTTCAGAACTGCCTCAATTCTTCGTGGCAGAGATTCAACAAGGTGCTGGAAGCATTCCTCAGAGATTTTGGACCATATTGACATGATGGCATCACACAGTTGGCGCAGATTTGTCGGCTGCACATCCCTGATGCGAATCTCCCGTTCCACCACATCCCAAAGATGCTCTATTGGATTGAGATCTGGTGACTGAGGAGGCCATTTGAGTACAGTAAACTCATTGTCATGTTCAAGAAACCAATCTGAGATGATTCGAGCTTTATGACATGGCGCATTATCCTGCTGAAAGTAGCCATCAGATGTTGGGTACATTGTGGTCATAAAGGGATGGACATGGTCAGCAACAATACTCAGGTAGGCTGTGGCGTTGCAACGATGCTCAATTGGTACCAAGGGGCCCAAAGAGTGCCCAGAAAAAATTCCCCACACCATGACACCACCACCACCAGCCTGAACCGTTGATACAAGGCAGGATGGATCCATGCTTTCATGTTGTTTACGCCAAATTCTGACCCTACCATCCGAATGTCGCAGCAGAAATCGAGACTCATCAGACCAGGCAACGTTTTTCCAATCTTCTACTGTCCAATTTCGATGAGCTTGTGCAAATTGTAGCCTCAGTTTCCTGTTCTTAGCTGAGAGGAGTGGTACCCAGTGTGGTCTTCTGCTGCTGTAGCCCATCTGCCTCAAAGTTCGACGCACTGTGCGTTCAGAGATGCTCTTCTGCCTACCTTGGTTGTAACGGGTGGCAATTTGAGTCACTGTTGCCTTTCTATCAGCTCGAACCAGTCTGCCCATTCTCCTCTGACCTCTGGCATCAACATGGCATTTCCGGCCACAGAACTGCCGCTCACTGGATTTTTTTTCTTTTTCGGACCATTCTCTGTAAACCCTAGAGATGGTTGTGCGTGAAAATCCCAGTAGATCAGCAGTTTCTGAAATTCTCAGACCAGCCCTTCTGGCACCAACAATCATGCCACGTTCAAAGGCACTCAAATCACCTTTCTTCCCCATACTGATGCTCGGTTTGAACTGCAGGAGATTGTCTTGACCATGTCTACATGCCTAAATGCACTGAGTTGCCGCCATGTGATTGGCTGATTAGAAATTAAGTCTTAACACACAGTTGGACAGGTGTACCTAATAAAGTGGCCAGTGAGTGTATATATCTAATATATAAAGATCAATGTGTGTGTGTATGTATGTATGTATGTATGTATGTCCGGGATTTGCATCCGCACCGTCGCAGCTACAGCCACAAAATTTGGCACAGTCACACGTCTGGACCCCGAGAGCGTCATAGACTATGTTGTGAGGCAAAATTTTAACCCTGCGTGTTCCAATTCACCAAACAATTTTGCCCCTATCTACATAATGGCGAAAAAGTGTATGTATGTATTGGCATCTGCCCCGTCATAGCTACAGCCATAAAATTTTGCACAGTCACACGTCTAGACCCCGAGAGGATCATAGGCTATGTTGTGAGGCAAAATTTTAACCCCGCGCATTCAAATTCACCAAACAATTTTGCCCCTATCTACATAATGGGGAAAAAGTGAAAGGAAAAGTGTTGGAGGCAAATTGACAGCTGCCAGATGTGAACAAGGGGGACCTAAAGAATGAGAGCGATGGCGCCAACGAGTATATACTGTACAGTTGCTAAAGTGAGGCCCTGACATGGCATACTCACCACACACGGGGATATGAACACACACACAAAATGTGCCACACACTACCACGTGCTTCAACACATATACCACCCTCAGCACACATTTCACCACACATACACCAACCTCGCCACATAAAAGTCAAAACACAAAAGTCACCACTCAAAACTCGCCATGCTGTCCCAGAGCTGTTTAAAAGATGAAAATGAGCTGTGATTGGTTGCTATCAGCAACAGTTTTCTTTGTAGACAGTTGTGGTAACTGAGGCCTATTATTCTTATCATTTCTATGGTGTTATCGTCCGTCTGTAAAGTTGGAAATAACACAATTTATTACCGTGCCAACACAGACCACCCTCTGAAACAGACTGCAGGGGGAGCCCAGTATCACAGAGGATAGGATTAGATACACGGCTCAGCAGACAGTATCACTTAGGATAGGATTAGATACACAGCTCAGTACACAGTATCACACAGGATAGGATTAGATACACGGCTCAGCAGACAGTATCACACAGAATAGGATTAGATACACAGCTCAGCAGTCAGTATCACACAGGATAGGATTAGATACATGGCTCAGCAGTCAGTATCACACAGGATAGGATTAGATACACAGCTCAGCAGTCAGTACCACACAGGAGAGGATAAGACACATGACTCAGCAGTCAGTATCACACAGGATAGGATTAGATACACAGCTCAGCAGTCAGTATCACACAGGATAGGATTAGATACACAGCTCAGCAGTCAGTATCACACAGGATAGGAATAGATACATGGCTCAGCAGACAGTATCACACAGGATAGGATTAGATACGCAGCTCAGCACACATTATCACACAGAATAGTATTAGATACACGGCTCAGCAGACAGTATCACACATAAAAGGATTTATTTACATGGCTCAGCAGTCAGCATCACACAGGATAGGATTAGATGCACGGTTTTTATGTGCAATATTATCATAATAACTTGTTATAACTAACCACAGTTGGTTATTATGCCCAGGCAACGCCAGGCTCTTCAGCTAGTGTATATATATATATATATATATATGTATATATATATATATATTTATATTGCACAGAAAGATAGATAGATAGAAGTTCTTGTCAGCTTCTGTAAAATCAATGCAGGAGCCTACAGGATAGGAGACATAGTTTACATACAGTAAACACATGCAGTGCAGTTAGATTTATATATGTCAGTGACTGATACTGTTAGTAGTATGTGTGTGTAAAATTTGGGACCTGTATGTATTTAATAAAAGAATGTTTTCTGCGCCAAAGAGGGAAAGCCGGTGACTGAGGGCAGATATTAATAGCCTAGAAAGGGACAGTGGTTATTGGCCTCCCTGGCTAAAAATATCTGCCCCCAGCCACCCTAGAAAAGGCACATCTGTAAAAGGAGCCAATTCCGGCACTTAGCCCCTCTCTTCCCACTGCCCTGTAGTGGTGGCATATGGGGTAATAAGGGGTTAATGTCACCTTTGTAATGTAAGGTGACATTAAGCCTGGCTTAGTAATGGAGAGGTGTCAATAAGACACCTATCCATTACTAATCCTAAAGTTTGTAAAGGGTTAAATACAAACACAGGCAGAAAAAAGTATTTTAATGAAATAAAACAATAAACACAGTTTGCCATCTTTATTTTACAGCTAATCCAAGTGACGCCCTCGTTCTCCCATAAGAAATAATAAAAAAAAAATACCATACCTATTCAGCGGTCAGTTTCACGCCATAATCCATATCTGGGCCATATACAGTTTACAGTCAGGAGCGGTGCTAACGTGACCGTCTTGGCTGTAAAACTACTGCTGAATAGCTGAGATGATGCCAGCGCTTGCTTCAGAGACAAGCACTGACATCACTGAGTCTGCCCTCCCTGGCGGCCTGACCCACACTGAACTCTGCAGCATGGAAAATGAACTGGCATTCTCCCACGCTCAAGAGTTCAGTGTGGGTCAGGCTGTGAGGCAGCGCAGCATCAGTGATGTCACCGCTAGTCACTGATGCTGCGCTGCTTCACAGCCTGACCTGCTGTTAGGATTGGCGGAATGCATCAAATGTAAATTATAGTAAGGTGCATTCGCAACCTGGGGTCCACCATGTGGTGATGGCGAAACCGCAGCTAGAGGACAATGGCGGAGCGGAGCCGTGGGTAAGCACCGTAATTAAACGTTAAACGTCCCTCGGTGTGAACAGAGTGCAAACTGTCTGACTCTGTTACTCCATAGAGCAGCAAACTGAGAGCACTCTAAGTTATGTCCTGTTAGACGTCACAGGAGCATAGAGAAATTGACGCTATGCTGGTGATTGTACCTGCTCTGACACACAGTGGCTTTAGAGTCCGCGCCTGAGGATGAAGGTTCAGACGCTAAGTTCAAGTGGGAATTCACACAATACACTGCCTTTCTAGAAATGCACTCGCAGTGCTATTAGTGGCACACGTGCACACAGGGTGGTAACATATCTCCCTATACACACACAATAAATATTTAATATCTGTATGTCTTTGGAGAGTTGGTTGAAAAATAAGTGCTGGTAGGAAACTCTTGCATACACAGTTAAAGCATACAACTCTTTGCAGATGCTGTCCTTGGTGGGGTTGGAACACAGGAGTCCAGCACTGCAAGACTGCTAATATTTTTGAGTTGACAACTCAACGTTTCTCTGGTTGGAAGCCTATTACTGTGATGCAAACTGTGTGTGTCAATGCTGTCTTGGGGAAAATCACTGTTGAAATTGTCTTCAAGCATATTTTGATACTGCCAAACAGGCACATCCCTTTTTCAGGGGGGAGGCAACTGGAAAAATGTACTTTTGTTTCATGGATAGAGCACAAAGGCACTCAGAAGTCAACACTATTTTGAATCATAACTACCGTATATGGGTAACAATCATTTTGCAGATAGTGCTGCAAGAAGGCGCACATGTGTCGGTCTCTTTCCTGAGGTCTAACTCCACAGTGTCTTGGTGGCGAGATAACACTCAAAATTTCTTACTCCATTCCCTTGTGGCAACCATGGACAACAGAGAGGGTATCATTATTCTCTTCATCTCCTAACTGATGTGTGTCCATAACATATTCCTTCTCATCCTTTTCATGGCCCTTCTCCATTTGTTCCTCCTCCATTTGTTTCTCTCATGGCAACCACCTGTGAGAGAACAGATTAGACATATTGTTAACCCTAAAGCTTCCTCCTCTGTTTCTTGTCTTCCCCCGGGACCACCACCACCTCCTCACTCAGACTACTTAAAGTGTGGTCCAGAGTTTAGATGACAGCATCATTACTGCTATCCATCTTAGAGGCCATTTTGAAAACATGCAGAAGTATACAGAGGTCCTTCATCTGTGTCCACTACACAAGTGTGAATTGCACCATGTCCTTACTGCAGCAGGTCTCGGCGCTACTGCCACAGTCGCTGCAACATGTGCAGAGTTGAATTTCACTTCGAATATCAATCAGATAACTGGTAGTCTGAAAGATCTCTATACCAACTTAAGTAGAATCGTGAAATAAACACACAACAGTGTTTTCTACAGCAGCACATTCATACTGGAACAGTGGTGTAGGAATTGCTGTACCATCAGGTTGAGGATGTGAGCCATGCAAGGCACGTGTGTAAGGTTGGCCCGGCTTAGGGCCGCCACCAGGTTTTCACCGTTACCGCATGTGACTTTCCCTGGCTCCAGGATGGGTGTAGGCAGCCATTGCTCAACCTCAGTATGGATAGCTGTCCATAACATTTGAACTGTATGACTGCAATCTCCAAGGCATATTAATTTAAACATTGCCTGATTGCGGTGAGCCATGGCTGCATAGTGCAGAGGTGGGGGGATTCCTTCTGCATTTCATTAAGACAGAGGTTGAGGGCACAGGTGGAGGTCCTAAAGGAGGTGGAGGAGGCAGAAGCATTGGAGGAAGTATTAGATACAGAGGTTTGCTCCACAAGCCCTAGGAATTCCAAGACTTGGTGTCTAGTGACACCTTGCTGTCTCGTGCTTTAAGTCTCCATCCCCTGGTGTGTAGTAGTTTACTTCTCCAACTCAAACTACTTTAATAGTTTAGTTCTCAAACCCCTGATGTCTAGTAGTTTAGTTCTCCATGTTCTGATGTTTATTTGATTAGTTCTGCAATCATAGCTGTTTAGTAGTGTAGTTCTCCAACCCCTGTTGTCTAGTAGTTTAGTTATCCTTCTTATGCTGTGTAGTGGTTTATTTTTCCATCCCCAAGTGCCCTGCAAGCCTTGGGGATTACAAAACTTGTGAAGCAGCCCCTTCCCTGACTGCCCCTACAGCCACCAGAGTCACCCAGTGCCCAGTCATCTAGCTATAATTCCCCTGTCTATGTGGCTCGTCCAGGTGTCATTGTTGAAATGCACCCTAGCAGACATAGAATTTTTCAGGGAAGAGGTGATGTTGTCTGTGACTGTCATGGTTAGGACATGGTTAATGTCCTGTTCTCACAGGGTTAACTTTTGCCAGCCTCTCTTTGAATCTGGGAGGGGTATTTATACTCACTCCAGACTAGGATTTCCTGTCAGCTGTACTGTTATTCTGGCTGTGTGTCTGACCCCTGGTGTGCTTGTATACTGCATTGCTTGTTTGATTCCCATGTATGACCTGGTTTGTCCCCTCACTCTGTCCTCTGTCTCACATTTTGGTACTATCGTCTTCTCTGGTTCTGACTTCCTGGCTTGGCTATCATTACTCCATTACAGTTTGTCCCTATTGACCCGTCTATTGCCCGTTCAGGTTTTCAGATCTATTGCTACGTCCTGACTATCCATTCTGTCTAACCCTTTCGTATTGTGTGCTATCTCGTGCTTTGACCCCGGCTTAATCTGGTTTACGTCTCTGCCTATGCCCCTTGGTAACTTGTCCCGCAGTTACCTTTCTAGGAGGAAAAAAAAATGTTATCTTCATGGATTCCATGCAAGCTTTGGCTGATCAGGTCAAGTACCTGACCCAAATGTTCCACAAACTTAATGTGGAACAGTGCACGATGGCCCAGTTGGTGGATACTGTGCAGGGGGCTGTCGCTGCAGGGGCTCCTAGTGCTGGGGATAGAGATGTGTCATTGACATCCCCGAATCTTCGGTCAAATTGCCAGACCCTTTCTGAGGGAATAAAAGGGAGTTCAGGTCGTTCAGAGAAGGATGCATGCTTTTTTTTTAAATCTGAGGCCCTGCTCCTCCGGGGATGAGTTCCAGAGGGTGGGGGTCATTTCCCTACTTCGGGGGGGCTCCACAGGCATGGGCTTTCTTTCTCTCTTCCTCTGCTCCTGAATGTATGTCTGTGAATTTGTTCTTTGAGGCTCTGGGGCACATTTATGATGAGCCTGATAGATTGCGTCTGGCAGAGGATATGTTGATGAGTGTGACACAGGGGAGGCACTCTGCTGAATGCTTCTGCTCAGAGTTTAGATGCTGGACCACCGAAGTATCCTGGAACGATGCCGCCCTGAGGGGATTGTTCCGCAGGGGCCTGTCTGACCGTCTGCAGGACGCTCTGGCATTACATCCTCCTCCTGATACCCTGGAGGATGCCATGATGCAGGCATTCCGTATGGACCAGAGACTCCGTGCTAGAGGAATGATGCAACAAGAGTCTCCCTTGTACCCCAAATTGTGTGACACTGCACCTGTATCTGAGCCCATGGAGGTTTGGTCAGTCTCAGTTAAGGAGAAAGAGAGAAGGCACCGTAGAGACAATCTACTATGCTTTTACTGTGGAGCCTCTGGACATTGGAAAAGGAATTGCCTCTCCTGCCCTTCTTCAGGGAAACCATTAGAGAAACGACTGAGTCTGGGCAACAATCGAGGAGGTTGTCCAGACTCCCAGGTACATTTTTTCTCACGTACAAAGATGGTGCTCCAGGTTGAATTGGAACTTGCTGGCGGTCCTGTTATGACCAACGTCTTTGTTGACTGTGGTTCCTCCATAAGGCTAGTTTCACATTTGCATGTCAGGGCGCAGTGACGGCCTGCGCACGGCCGCTGTTAAGCCCCACCCCTGCCGCGCCTCCTCCGGTAGCTCCGCCTACCGGCGCATGACGCTCCATGCGTCCTGCGTCCCCTATCTTTATCACTGGGGACACAGGCCGTGAGCAGTATGCGTTTGGCGGCGCATGCGTCCTTTTGACGGTGCGCCGAGCGCAACCAAATTGCAACAGGTTGCGCCGGTAGGCGGAGCAACCAGAGGAGGCGCAGCAGGGGGCGGGGCTTAGCGGAGGCCATGCGCCCTGACATGCAAATGTGAAACTAGCCTTAATCTGATTGATGCCCAATTTGTGACTTTTAATAAGATAGGGACAGTCAGGTTAAAAGACCCTGTTAAAATTGTGGCTGTGGATTCATCACCTCTCACCCGGGATGGAATTTTCTTTATGTCTGAAGTTTTTTCTATGAAATTGGGTTGCACTCATGTGGAAAAGTTAAGTTGTTTCACTATGAATAATCTGCCTGCAGGACTGGTATTGGGGATGCCCTGGTTGCAACGCCACAATCCTCTCATTGATTGGGTGAAGGGGGAGATCATCTGATGGGGATGTAATGATAATGGTCTGTGTTGTAACCCGGTTCCTTTTGTCAATCTGATAAGATCTGTATCTGTGTCGTCTGTCGGTCTGGAGGGTATCCGGAGTACCTGAGAGACTTTGAAGACGTGTTTTCAGAAAGCGAGGCGGAGGTGCTCCCACCACATAGACCATTTTATTGTGCTATCGATTTAGTACCTGTGGCCAAATTACCCAAGGCTCGTTTGTTTAATATGTCTGGGCCTGAGCGCCAAGCTATGAAAGAGTACATCAAAGAGTGCCTTCGCAAGGGGCATATTCAGCCCTCAGTCTCACCCGTGGCAGCGGGGTTTTTCTTTGTAAAGAAAAATGATGGTGGGTTACGACCGTGCCTCGACTTTCGGGAACTGAACAAAATTACTGTTAAGAACACGTACCCTCTCCCGTTGATTCCTGATCTATGCAACCAACTCACGGGGGCCAAATGGTTTTCTTAGCTCGATCTATGAGGGGCTTATAACCTTATAAGGATCCGGGAGGGGGACGAATGGAAAACAGTGTTCCTGACAGCTAAGGGACTGTTTGAAAACCTGGTTATGCCCTTCGGCCTCACTAACGCTCCTGCTGTTTTCAGAACTTCATAAATGTTTTTTCTGACTTGATTGGGCGTTATGTAGTCATCTACTTGGATGACATCTTGATATACTCAGAGGACAGTCAGTCACACTTACACCATTTACGTACGGTTCTTATGAGACTCCGGGAGAATCATTTGTATGCTAAGCTGGAGAAGTGCTCATTTTTAATGCAAGAACTGTCTTTTCTGGGTGTAATTGTATCCGGGGAGGGATTCTGCATGGATCCAGGGAAGATTCAAGCCATTACCGATTGGGTACAGCCTCATGACCTAAAGGGGTTGCAGCGATGTCTGGGCTTCGCTAATTATTATATGAAGTTCATTAAAGGGTTCTCGCAGGTGGTGAAACCCTTGACAGACCTCACTCTTAAAGGGGCAGATGTAAAAAAATTGGTGCGAGGCCGCAAAAAAATCCTTTCTTACATTAAAGAAGTGTTTTACCACAGCCCCTGTGTTGGTACAACCCAATTATCGACCTTTTATCGTCGAGGTCGACGCCTCGGAGGTGGGGGTGGGGGCAGTATTGTCACAGGGCCCCTCTACCCTGACTAACCTCAAACCCTGTGCCTTTTTCTCTAAGAAGTTCTCTTTGGCTGAGAGAAACTATGATGTCGGTAACAGGGAATTGTTAGTGGTTAAATTGGCCTTCGAAGAATGGAGGCATTTTTTTGGAGGGGGTCGCTCATCCTATCACGGTCATCACTGATCATAAAAACCTGGCCTATGTCGAGTCTACTAAGAGATTGACCCCCAGACAGGCTCGGTGGGCACTTTTTTTTCTCGATTTCATTTTACCATCATGTTCCGACCTGGGTCAAAAAAATGTAAAGGCGGATGCCTTATCCCGAAGTTTTGATTCTGTGTCCCCTCCAGAACCTCCTTCCTCCATTCTTCAACTGGGAGTGGTTGTAGCCAAAATCTCCTCTGAGTTACAGAGAGAGATTCTGGAAGCACAAGCACAAGCTCCCAGGAATAATCCCCCAGGTAAATTGTTTGTACCCGAACAATTCCGTCTCACACTCCTTCAAGAATTTCATGATTCTGTGTTAAGTGCACACCCTGGTATTGCAGCTACCCGGGGGGCAGTAGCTAGGGGTTTTTGGTGACCCTCTATGGTTACTGATATACAACGGTTTGTAAATACTTGTGGGGTGTGTGCGCGCTCTACAAGCTCTCAGGTCTGGCCGGGGAATAGGTGCCTTTGCCAATTCCAGATAAACCATGGACACACCTGCCATGGACTTTATCACTAATCTTCCATCTTCCAAGGGCAACTGGGTAGTGGTTGATAGATTTTCTAAGCAAGCCCACTTTGTGCCATTAACTGAGTTACCATCTGCTGAAACCTTGGCTCGCTTGTATATACAGCACATTGTTCAATTGCATGGAGTGCCCGTGAATGTGGTGTCGGACAGGGGTCTGCAATTTGTGGCCAGGTTTTGGAGAGCGTTTTGTATGAAGTTGGGGGTCACGTTGTCATTCTCCTCTGCCTATCACCCGGAATCCAACGGACAGACTGAACGCACCAACCAGTCGTTAGAGCAGATTCTGAGATACCTGGCCTCCTCCAGACAGGAAGACTGGTGTGAGGTATTGCCCATGGCAGAATTTGCATTCAACTGTCGTATTAATCAGTCTACAGGAAAGTCTCCCTTTCAGATCAATTATGGGTTTGTTCCGCAGTTTGGGAAATTTTCCCGTATGGATTTGGATTGCCCTGGTGCCGAGGGGATGGTACAACAGTTAAAAACCCTCTGGATGGAGGTGCAGGGGAACATCTCCAAAGCCCAGAAGAAGTACAAACATTTTGCAGACAGGAGGAGGGGGTTGGGTCCTGCGTTAACAGTGGGGGAAAAAGTCTGGTTGTCCACCCGTAACATCAAACTTAAAATACCCTCTATGAAGTTGGGCCCAAAATTTATGGGCCCATACAAGATTGTAGAGGTGATCAACCCGGTGGCATACAGATTACAGTTGCACACCTCCTTCAAAATATCTAACGTCTTCCACAGGTCCCTATTGAAACCTGTGGGGACAGTTAGAGAAGATCCCTCTTCTGTGGCTCTACAAGTGTTGGTAGAGGGTCAACTGGAGTACGAGGTAGGGCGCATCATTGATTCACGGTGGGTGCACCGGAGACTTCAGTACCTTATTCATTGGAAGGGATATTCCATTGAGGATCGGTCATGGGTTCAGGCCAGTTCGGTGCACGCTGATCGACTGGTGTGGGTTTTTCATGCCAGATACCCTGAGAAACTTGGGGGTCCAGTGGCCCCGCATTAAGAGGGGGGTACTGTCATGGTTAGGACATGGTTAATGTCCTGTTCTCACAGGGTTAACTTTTGCCGGCCTCTCTTTGGATCTGGGAGGGGTATTTATACTCACTCCAGACTAGGATTTCCTGTCAGCTATACTGTTATTCTGGCTGTGTGTCTGACCCCTGGTGTGCTTGTATACTGCATTGCTTGCTTGATTCCCGTGTATGACCAGGTCTGTCCCCTCACTCTGTTCTCTGTCTCATGTTTTGGTACTATCGTCTTCTCTGGTTCTGACCTCCTGGCTTGGCTATCGTTACTTCATTACAGTTTGTCCCTATTGTACTGTCTATTGCCCGTTCTGGTTTTCTGATCTATTGCTACATCCTGACTGTCCGTTCTGTCTAACCCTTTGGTATTGTTGTGCTATCTCATGCTTTGACCCCGGCTTAATCTGGCTTACGTCTCTGCCTATGCCCCTTGGTAACTTGTGCCGCAGTTACCTTTCTAGGAGTTTTCCTTCAGCTCCTAGCTCTGTGGAGCTTAGGCCACGCCCCCAGCAGTCACGTGTTTCAGGCCCTGTTAGTCTGAAGCACACATCTTCACCGCTGCTGCCCCACTCCACAGGTATCTTTGAGCACCGTTTTTGTACTCAGGACACGCGCACTGGCTCAGTGAGCCAGTGCAGTGTGGTGTTCGTGACACGACTTGTTGTTGTAGCACAGGCACATCTTTCTTACAGAAGTAATGGTGACTGGGCAACTGGTATTGGGGTGACTGCAGCGGCCATCAGCTTTTGGAAACTGTCTGTATCCATAAGGCATAAAGTCTGCATTTCGGTGGCTAACAGATTGGTGTGGCCTTGCAATAATCACAGAGATCACAGGCCTTGAGTCATACAGATACAATCACTGTGATCTTAGTAGCGAATAGCTCTCAGCTGGCCCCTATCAGACAGTGACACGATTGGGCCACAAATCATCCGAGGAGGCCACAGGCTGTTCACAATAATTAGTTCTCAGAAAAGTAATACTGAGCATACAGCTTATCCACCTCCAGATTACAACACATGGAATACGTGTATATATCCCAATGTACAATCACTGCTAACTCCACAATAACACTACACTCCTCACTGCCAACAACAATTCTGTTTTTAACCCAATAAATGCAGGCCGATTGAACGCCATTCTCCTTTTGAGGTTCAAACTATCAGGGTATTCCATCCTCTCTTCCTCAGAGTAGCAGTCATATACCGGCCTCCAGGTTCACCCACCCTCTTCCATGACTACTTTTATGCGTTGCGGCCACACTTCATGACCTCAGAATTGACAACCCTTATCCTGGGACACTTCAACATCTCTACCTCCCCAACTGCATCCCAGCGTCTATCTCTAGCCAATTCTCATGGCCTCTCACAACATTCACTCTCTGAGTCTCACAAAGATAGTATGACCCCTGATTTGGACGTATAACCACAACTTAGACATTTTGAAATGCTCCCTAAAAACACGTGTTTAGGGTGGCCTATCACATTCCCTAATCAAAGTCCTTTATATATATACAGTGCCTTGTGAAAGTATTCACAATGCTGAATATTAACCCGGTCAGAAGGAGCGCAGAGAAAGGGGAGGTGGATTTAAAATCTTCTTTTTATTGCATAGTCCACAACGCGTTTCAACAGGATCATCTGTCTTCCTCAGGTGGCAGTACACAGATTACATGGAGGGGCGGTATTTAAAGGGGCAGTAGCCAATAGGAAATGACAGGTAATTATTGCATCATGGCAATTAAAAACAATAAAATAAGATAAAAAACAGATATGTACAATTATAAAAAAGTTACATACCAATATAACAATCACAGTATTACTTAAAAACATTAAAAAAATAAGACAGACAAAAAACTTCATAAAGGGTGCAGGAACAAAGTGAATAACAGTAAGGCTTCTCAGTTGTGAGATTTAATCCCTCTGGAGCCAGTGTGCCTAATTTGAAATTCCAAAAACTTTCCCTCCTAATTAAATTCTGTGGGTTACAATATGTGGGCAGGACAATTCAGTCTATGCACAATAGATTGAATAAACACCGTCAAAACATAAAAAACGTGTTTTTGCTACACAGTTTGTCTAAACATTTCTTGCTTGCACACAATAAAAATCCAAGTTCACTGAAGCTCACAATCATAGAACATATTAAAGATGACGTAAAAAACCGCTATGAGAATTTAATTAGGAGGGAAAGTTTTTGGATTTTCAAATTAGGCACACTGGCCCCAGAGGGGTTAAACCTCACAATTGAGAAGCCTTACTAATATTCACTTTGTTACTGCACCCATTATCAAATTTTTTGTCTGTCTGTCTTACTTTTTTAATGTTTTTAAGTAATACTGTGATTGTTCTATTGGTATGTAACTTTTTTATAATTGTATATATCTGCTTTTTATCTTATTTTATTATGTTTTTAATTGCCATGATGCAATAATTACCTGGATTCTCCTATTGGCTACTGCCCCTTTAAATACCTCCCCTCCATGTAATCTGTGTACTGCCACCTGAGGAAGACAGATGATCCTGTCGAAATGCGTTGTGGACTATGCAATAAAAAGAAGATTTTAAATTCACCTCCCCTTTCTCTGCGCTCCTTCCGACTGGGTTACTATTCAGCATCGCAATTACCCTCCTCTCTAGAGGTACCTGGCTGGAGCTGCATTGTGCCCCTAACTGCGCACGGCTGGCACTCCTTCATGACCGTTATTACCACTATCTGAATTGCGAAAGTATTCGGCTCCCTGGAACTGAAAGAGCTGAAAACTGCTGTTCACAAACGATCTCCTTCAAACCTCACTGAGCTCAAGCTGTTTGCCAAGGAAGAATGGGCAAGAATTTCAGTCTCTTGATGTACAAAACTGATAGAGACATACCCCAAGCGACTTGCAGCTGTAATTGCAGCAAAAGGTGGCGCAACAAAGTATTAAGTTAAAGGGGCCGAATAATATTGCACGCCCCACTTTTCAGTTTTTGAATTTCCACAAAAATTTAAAAGAACCAATAAATTTTGTTCAACTTCACAATTGTGACCCACTTGTTGTTGATTCTTCACCAAAAATTTAAAATTACATTTGGTATCTTTATGTTTGAAGCATGATATGTGGGAAAAGGTTGAAAATTTCCAGGGAGCCAAATACTTTCACAAGGCACTGTATATATAGCTTATTCTCTACTTCTCTGAACATAATTTACCATCAAACTCAGCCATACCCAAAAGGCTCATGCCGCCTGTATCTACCCCCCATTTCCTCAAGGTGGTTGTACCATCATTGTAAATAAGCACCTGTAATTGGTGTCACCCCCACCTCATTGCAGATCGTAAGCTCTGAAGAGCAGAGTCATCATTATTTTTGCTTTAATTGTTTGATTATCTTAAACTTGGTAACTTTTGACTGTATTACATGAACTGCTGACTCGTAAAGCTATGCGTAATGTGTTTGTGATATGTAAATCAAGTTTATTATTAGTAGTAGATTGAAGATGGTGAAATTCAAACTGTTAACTGTGCCATGTGTAGGAGTGAAGAATCTTTTATGCGAGCACAACTGCACAAATGAGGGTTTGCTGCTGTGCTAACACAGAGTGGAATAGGGTGAACATGACAAGATGCTGGACTGTGAGAAGGTTGCAGGCGGGGATGCTACAGTGGATTGAGAAATATAGGGTGTGCTTGGTATGTAAGATCAGTCAAAAACAGCAGGCATGTCCAATTCCATATCATCTGACAGGCTATCAATCACCCCAACAGTAGGGGGTAAACAAGTGGAGGTTCTTCAGCCGGAGACCTGTGTGACAACTCTTGCCATGGTGAGGGAGGAGGAATAATCAGAAGATGTGGTTGATGGGGTGGACAGTGGTTGGTGAGACCCACTAGTCTGCGTTTTAGCACAATGACATTCCCAGATTAACGCATGTTGATCACACATGTGCCAGGTCATGCATGTAGTACTGAAATGATTTCATTATTTTTACTCTACTAGGTTGTTTTTAAAAAAGTTGACAGATAACATGATTTTTTATATTTTTGCCAATCTGAAAAAAAGACACAAGATAGGTAACTGCAGAACCGCGAACACTGCTGTCCACTGCCAGAGATAGTCATCAAGATGCATTCATTGTCGTGGTTGCATAATTCTGTGTCTACGTAATCTCCTCATCTTCCTCCTCATCCTCCTCTATTGAGCTACTCAGCTGCATGCCTCTGAGTTTACACCAATTGTGATCTACCACCTCATCGTCATCCTCTGTGTTCTCCCACTCCTCGCCCTGAGAGTCACCCTCCAGCACAGTACAGTCCGTGGGCACCTCAAATATCTGAGCTTTGTCACAAATGGATTACCTACACCCAACAGGCTTAATGTCTGTTGAGGAGGGTTTGATTTATGCTCGGACAAAACTTTTTCTCGCCATAAATCTAAGTCAGAAAAAATATGGCCACGGTTGCAGAGGTTTCCTTCTCTTCACTCTGTTAATCCTTAGAGAATACTTCCTATGCCCATGGCTTACAGTGTGTGAAGAGATCTGCAGACTCAGTCAACTGTGGTTCTTAACAGTTAGTTGGGCGCTTGGAGAGTTATAAGGGGGAAAAAAAGGTTAATTGGGGTGCCACCACTGAGGACTGTACTGTGTGTGATGTTAAGGTAGAGGAAGAGGAGCAGAGGCCACTTAATGCAGCACTTGCCATCTACCAGAGCACATGTTGTTTCTGGCCCTCACCTACAAAGAGTACCATTGTATGGCTGCCAAAGAAAGGGAGCGGAGTTGCCCATCCAGTAACAGAAGTTGTAAAAATGCTGCACAAATTCTGACTGTAGCAAAACAAACTGACTTCTCATCCCTAATATCATACCTGTCTCACAATCCTAAACAGCTATTGAGTACTTTCAATTCTTTCCTATGTCCACCAGTCACCCCTCCCTTTCCTATCATCTCAGCTGAATACTTTGCCTCCCCACCTGTGAATGTGACACAATCAATAACGTCCCACCTCATTCCAAACTTTACCACAGTGTTCATCACAAACATAACCCAAATCTTCAACCTGTCACTAACAACTGGTGTCTTCCATCCTGATAGAAAAATACCTCGATCATACACATCCTCAAAAAGCCCAAGTTTGATCCATCCTCTGAGCCTACCTATGGCTCCATATCATTTCTCCCCTTTGCCACCAAACTACTGGAACATGTCCATTTTGAACTGTCCTCCCACCTCTCCTCTTGCTCCCTTTTTGACCATGTACAATCTGACTTCAGAACGCACCATTCCACTGAAACTTCCCTGACTAAAGTCACCAACGACCTACTAACCGCCAAATGAAAGCAATGCGAGTTTGTCCTCCTCCTTCTCCTGGACCTGGCATCTGTCTTTGACAAAGTGGATCATTCCCTCTTACTACAGAGTTTCTGATCTGTTGACATAACAGACTTGGCCTTTTGTTAGATCTTTTCATACCTAACAGACAGGACATTCAATGTCTCCCTCTCACACATCACCTCCTTATCTCACCCCCTATGTGTAGGTGTCAGCCAAGGTTCAGTTGTAGGACTGGGAATTATGCTTAAAGGGTGTATTCACGTGCTCATTTTTTCTTAAAGAGACCGCCTGCATCAACCTAGGTTATACCAAACCTATAGCTGGGCGACACCTTCTATTTAAGGCTTATCTTCCAATATGGAGGTGCCTGAGCTACATTGTTATTTTGCCTTGCATGCTTGCTAATTGTCAGGTTCCCCAGGTTGTCTGTCTGCTTGTCTACCCTTTACCCATCTGCTCTTACCTGTCTGTTCCCGTCTGCTCATACCTATCTGTGTGCTTTTCTGTCCATCAGCCGGTCCAGCTCGCACCTGCCAGCACCCATTTGTTTAACACCCGGTCCTGCCTGCACCTGCCAGTGCTTTTTTGTTCCTCAGCAGGTCCCATCTGCACCCTTGGTTCCAGAAACCCTACAGTGCCTGCCTGCAAATTTTCATCCCTCCTTTGGGCCTTAGCAGCCTACCTGCTGAAGGGGGTCAGCTGTCACATTCTGTAGGTCAGCCATGGAGTAGCACCTGGTGCCACATCTTTATACCTCTGTGGGTTGCTGCTTTCTCCTGCTGCCACGTGTCCAAGTAGGGATTTGGTAGGCCACCTAGTTGCGCCCCTTCCAGGCTTTCAGATTGATATGGAAGAGTGATTCCACCACCTTGCCCATTGCAGTCTCCATCTGCTGGGTTAGCTGTAGTGGAAGAGGTGTCAGTCCCCGCTATACTAATTCTACTTTATTGCAATTTATGCCAATTTGTTGGTGTCTGCCACTAATTTTTGTAAATTTGTAGACTCCTGGTTGGGTCTCCTTCAAGCATGTTGCCTGAAGCAGTAGGCCTCCGAGACTTTCAAGCATCCACTTCCTTGGACTCAACTATCCATGCTACTATCCTTAAATTTTTCTGACAATGCTATGTTAGTCTAGAAAACTGATATTAGTGCCACCTGGGTGTGGCTCAGCATAAAAGCAGGTAGAGGGGTTGCATGTAGTATCAGAGCTCCCAGCAAAGTGGCCCTACACCGATCCCTCACCCACCTTGTCTTACTGTGACGTTCAATTGAAAGCTGTAAATGCTGTTTTAGACCCTGATACCTCATGCCTGGCTGATTGCTGCAGTGGCATGCTAAAATCTGTTCTGTGGGTGAATTGAGGCCACTTTCTGGTGTCTGTCCTTCATTTAATGTGTATTGGCAGCATTTGGGGCCGTTATAAGGTGTTGTGCATGCGTTTGCTTTTGCCTCCCATTGACGTGAATGGCATTCCGTTATGTTAGGCGAATATTCGATGAATTAGTCGACAAATATTGCAAATTTGACGAACGTAATCTGAGCTGAATATTGAAATATTTGCTCATGTCTAGTTAGGGTTGGGGCTAGGGTTGGGGTTAGAGTTGTGTTGGAGTTAGGGTTGTGTTGGGGTTAGGGTTGTATTAGGGATAGGGTTGTGGTTTTGGGGTTAGGGTAGTGTTGGGGTTAGGATTACGGTTAGTTTATGATTGGGATTAGTGTTAGGGATGTGTTGGAGATAGAGTTGGGGTTAGGGCTGTGTTATTGTTGGAGTTAGAATTGGGGGGTTTCAACTGCTTAGGTATATCAGAGGGTTTCCAAAAGTGACATGGCACCCGCCATTGATTCCAGACAATTTTGCATTCAAAAAGTCAAATGGTGCTTCTCTGAGCCCGGCAATGTGCCCAAACAGTGGCTTTCTCCCACATACAGTGTATTGACGTACTAAGTAGAAATTGCACAACAAATTTTGTGGTCCATTTTCTCCTGATACCATTGTGAAAATATAAAAGTTTGGTTCCAAAGTAATTTTTTTTTGGCAAAAAAAAGTAAAATGCTCATTTTTCCTTCCACATTGCTTTAGTTCTCGAGAAGGGGTGCACTTTTTAGAATGGTGTCACTTTTGGGTATTTTCTTTTATATTGACCCCCCAAACTAGCTTCAAATGTGAGGTGGTCCCTAAAAAAATGGTTTTGTAAATTTCGCTGGAAAAATTACAAATCGTTGGTCAACTTTTCACCCTTATAGCATCCTAACAAAAAAAAATAAGTTTCCAAAATTGCGTTATTGTAAAGTAGACATGGGAAATGTTATTTATTAACTATTTTGTGTGATATGACTCTCTGATTGAAGGGCACAAAATTTAAAAGTTTGAAAATTGCAAAATTTTATACATTTTTGCCAAATTTCCGTTTTTCATAAATAAACTCAAGTTATATTGAATAAATTTTACCACTAACATGAAGTACAATATGTCACAAAAAATAGTTTCAGAATCAGTGGGATCCATTGAAGCATTCCAGAGCTATAACCTCATAAAGTGACAGTGGTCAGAATTGTAAAAATTGGCTTGGTCATTAAGTACCAAATTGGCTGTCACGAAGAGGTTAAATGGTATGCCAAAAAGAAACAATTGGCATTCATTTGCACATTAGACACCTATAAGCACTGTGCCATTTAAGGTGCATAAATATTTGTAGTACATAAATGCACAAATCTAACAGTAGCAAAAACAAGGTCATAAAGGGTTTTTATTGTGCATTATTTGATTGTATGAGTATATTTTCCCCTCAATGTGTTTGACACTTCTCTACTGTTGAATTTCTATTTTTTTATTGTGCTTTATTTATGATATGTTAGAGAAAATTATTTCTTAAGGTACTGTCACACTTAGCGACGTACCAGCGATCCCGACCAGCGATATGACGTGGTCAGGATTGCTGGTACATCGCTAAGTGGTCACTAGTGAGCTGCCACACAGGCAGATCTCACCAGCGACATCGCAGGGGTCGCTACTTACGTGTCAGGCGAGGCGATGAAGACGTCCTCCCCCCACGCATCAACGCGTCACTCATTGTCGCAGCAGGAAGCCCAGCAGAAAGCTGACGACGAGCAACGGCCTAGGACGTTCTCGCGTGATCAGCGATAACCAGCGGGGGAGCGGTCGGAGGTAAGTATCACACATAGCGATATCGCTATAACCTCACAAAAACCAGTGACATTATAGCGATATTGCTAGCGATATAGCTTAGTGTGACAGGCCCTTTAGCTTCTGTTATTCTTTTTTGAAACAAAAACAATAACTAGAGATGGGCAAACTCGAACAGTAAAGTTCGACATCCCTGCTGAACATCTATTGTTCAGGCACGGACACAGAACATGGCCATCACAAGGAAGTCTGTGTTACTGTTCTGTTTGGCACCCTCTATCTCCTGGTGTTTATCATGCTGTCATATGCATGACAGTGCAGCAAACACTGCTTCTGATTGGCGGTAAAATCGTCACTGCCGGTCAGACAGCCACGGTTCCCACTGTCATGATCCAGGCCGGGTTTTGTATCCTGTCTTTCTTTGGTAAGGGGATGGATATTGCCCCCAGCCTAAATATAGCAGCCTCCAGCTGCCCAGAAAAGGTGAATCTACTAGATGTGCCAATACTGGCACTTTGCCCAGCACTTTCCACTTGCCCTGTAGCGGTGGCAAGAAGGGTTCATATTTGAGGGGTTGATGTCACCTTTGCATTGTCAGGTGACATCAACCCCACAGCTTAGTAATGGAGAGGCATCTATAAGACACCTATCCATTACCAATCCTATAGCTGTATGGTAAATAAAGACAATAAAGTTTTTTTTTTAAATAAAGCAAAACACACTTTTACATCTCTATTTAAAAATAAAAACTACAGTTATACTCAGCTAACACCTATTCCACCAAAGCTCTAGTCTCCTATAATAAAACAAAAAAATAAAAAACAACAATATCCCTCATCTGTTTGCAATGTAACTGTTCGGCTGAACCCAATAGTCCAGGTGTCAGCCCTTCTCTAACAATGACCACTCATCATGAGCCTCAATAGTCAATATGAGGTATTCATGGCGCCACTCAAATATAACATTCTGCATAGTGTGCATGGATAGGGCAGGCATTCCAGGGAACCTTACACCCTCACCCCTTTGATATTTATAGCTTGTGTTGGTAAAATTGTTAACTCTTCTGTTTTTGTCTTTATCAGATATATTTTATGTTTTTATAGCTTTTTAACATCTTGCACTTGCATTGCAATTGATCTTTTCACGTTACAGTTTTGTAGTATACTATATTGTAAAACAATTTGAGCTCTAGTATATCTGTAACAGTAATTCATTTTTTCTTACCAGGAATGATTTGTATATCTGTTAGGAATACGTTTTACAGTTTAGGTATCTGAATCTGATTCGGTATCTGTCAAATTACAAATGATTATTTTAACATTTTTAATACTTTTTCAGAGATCTTTTTATTACTTTATGGTTGCAAAGTAAATTTAGATTTTGCCTTTGAAATTTAACACAGAATAAACTGATGAAAGAATTGAAAATTGTTAGCATTACCAATAAAATTAAGGTGGTTTGACAATATAGGAAACTAAATTAAAGTGAACCTGTCATAGTGGCAGAGACTCTGATGTCAGTAGAGTTGAGCGAAACGGGTCAGTCAAATTCAAAAGTCGCCGACTTTAGCTAAAGTCGGATTTCGCCGATTAGAACCCGACCATAGCGTGAGGTCAGCCATGAGGTCGCCCACCAGAGCGCCAAAGTCACGTTTCAAATAATGCTTCCAGCGCCTTTTCTCAGCCAATGATGGAGGATGCACACTGTGGGCAATGCGATGACATGGGCAGCGGCCACCACCATCTTAGAGAAGGGCATTGAAGTGATTGGTTGGGTTTGTGTGGCATCACAGTGGCTATAAAAGGCCGTGACCGCCGACCGCCATCTTACTTCTGCTGATCTTAGAATAGGGAGAGGTGCTGCTGCTGATTCTGAATAGGGAGAGCGTTAGGCAGGGAAGAAGAAAAAAAATAGCTTCTGCTGATAGCGCTTTTCACTGTACAGTTAGTGTGCAGTGACAGGGGAGGATTTTTGTTGTGTGCAGCAGCGCTGGTGGTGATTAGGCTGCCTTTTAAGGCTACCTGATAGCTGCATTGCTGTGTGCACACTGCTGTTCAAACTGCTTTTTTCAAAGCACTCCAACTTTTATTATTTTGTTCTGGTCAGTTACCGAGCATTCATTTTTTCACACGCCGTATAGCAGTGTACACTCCTCACACACTACCGTGTTCCAGCTAGTATCATGGACAAATACAAGCTATCGGTGTGTGACTCTTTAAAAACAGTGAAGTGAAAACAGCTGCACTCTGGGAAATTTTGATTTTCAATGCAAAAAATTTTTTTTATTGAAGACACCACAGGGGAATAGTGTGTTGAGGTTACCTCAACGCACTATTCCCCTGTGGTGTCTTCAATAAAATTTTTTTTACCTCAACGCACTATTCCCATGTGGTGTCTTCAATAAAAAAATTTTTTTGCATTGAAAATCAAAATTTTCCAGAGTGCAGCTGTTTTCTCTTCACTGGATGACTGTCTGGACTAAGTACCAAGTTCAGCTTGCACCTACCTGATATCCACAGAGTGCACGCCTTGTCTGTATCACTACTCTTTAAAAACAAACCGAGGAGATTTTCCATTTCTTCAGACCTACACCATATAGAGCTGTCTGCTTTTCAAACATTTTCGTATATCTGCTGTTTGATGACGGTCAAAACTAGACAGAGACCGCGTGTGTCACTCCGTATAAAAATAGACGGAGATTTAAAATTTTCCGTACAGACACCGTATAGCGGTGTATGCTCCTCACACACTACCGTGTACCGGCTGGTATTACGGAAAAATACAAGCTATCTGTGTGTGACTCTGGACAAAAAAAAAAGGAGATTTTCCATTTTTCCAGATCTACTCCGTATAGAGCTGTCAGCTTTTCAAACAGTTTCGTATATCTGCTGTTTGATAACGGTCAAAACTAGACAGAGACCGCGTGTGTCACTCCGTATAAAAATAGACGGAGATTTAAAATTTTCCATACATACAACATATAGCAGTGTATGCTCCTCACACACTACCATGTACCGGCTGGTATCAGGGACAAATACAAGCTATCTATGTGTGACTCTGGAAAAACAAACCGAGGAGATTTTCCATTTTTCCAGACCTACACTGTATAGAGCAGTACGCTTTTCAAACAGTTTCGTTTATCTGCTGTTTGTTTACGGTCAAAACTAGAAAGAGACAGCGTGTGTCACTCCGTATAAAATTAGATGGAGATTTACAATTTTCCATACAGACACCGTATAGAGTTGTCCGATTCTCAAACAGTATTGTATATCTGCCATCTGCATTACGGTCACATCTATACAGAGTCAGCGTGTGTGTGTGACACTCCGTAAATACATATACGGACATTTCCATTTCTCAATACACCGTATTGAGCTGTCTAATTCTCAAACGGTATTGTATATCTGCTGCTTGCATTACAGTCACATCTATACAGAGTCAACGTGTGTGTGTGAGACACTCTGTAAATACATATACGGAGATTGTTAGTTACACAAAAAACGTATACAGCTGTACACTTCTGATACAGTACCGTATATCTGCTTGTTGGATTACGGTCAAATACATACTGGAAGAGTGTCTGTGACTAACAAAATATATATGTAGATATAATTTTTTTAATACACCTTACTCAGCTGGATGTTCCTCATACAGTACCATCTCTCTGCTGGTATTTTTGGTACATTTTCCCAAACATGAGGAAGTATGGTGGAAGAGGCCGCGGATGTGGGCAGGGGGGCGCGGCTGGTACTGATGGTGGTGGTGCATCGGCTGTTTCTGGCAAAAGCACAAAAGCAGCTAAGGCAGGAGGTGTTGAGCCTGCGTCATCGTCTGGCCCAAGAAGGCCTGTAAGGTTCCCTTTTCTTGGAGTAGGAAAACCGCTTTTAAAGCCGGAGCATCAGGAACAGGTTTTGGCGTGCATTGCCGAAACAGCCACCAGCTCTATTGCCTCCTCTTCTGAACGTTCGAAACCTGCAAGCACGGAGTTGTCAGTGCAGGGTTCTGGTCAGGAAAAACACCTTTCCTTGTGTCCTTCACCCCCACCAAAAGTTAAGGATGCAGCAGCCCACACTTCAGATTACTCTATGGAGCTCTTTTCACATACCATGCCTGGGTTATCCAGTCAAATCCTGAATTCCCCAGTCCATGATAAATCTGACATGGAGTGCACTGATGCACAGCCACTGCTACATGATTCTGCTGGTACATTGACCCAGAGCACTAATTTGCCCTCGCAGTTTAATGAGCCAGAATCTGACCCTGATGAAACTCAGGTGCCCCTTCCCGCATACTATACTACCTTACATGGTGACACAGAGGAAGGTAAAGAGGAAGGTGCAGATGACTTAGAAGAGGAGGTGATAGATGACCCAGTTCTTGACCCAGATTGGCATCTATTGGGGGAGGAGGGTGGCGCTGGCAATAGTTCAGATAAGGATAAGGATCCGCAGCAGGCATTGACATCGCAGCAGCGGTTATCTGGCAGGCCCGTAGCTGTCCAAAAATGTGGACCAAAAACTAAAAGAGTTGCAGGACAGCTTGGCCAGATGGTGAACTTAGCACAGCGTGCAAGGCCAGAAAATGTATACCATATTAGGAAGAGTGCAGTGTGGCACTTCTTTGTCCAAAATCCTACTGATGAGGCAAAGGTTACCTGTAAAAAGTGCAGAAGGACCTTTAGCTGAGGAAACAACTCAGAAATTTGGATACCAGTTGCATGCTTAGACATTTAATCAACATGCAATTGCAAGCATGGACAGACGGATGATGCCCTACCGTTTGGTTGAAAGCGAAGCTTTCCACGAGCTCATGGCCTACGCAGTCCCACGCTATGACCTACCCAGTCGGCACTTCTTTTCTCGAAAAGCCATTCCAGCCCTCCACCTGCATGTGAAAGACCGCCTTGTCCATGCACTCAAGCAATCAGTGAGTGGAAAGGTGCACCTTACAACAGATGCATGGTCCAGTAGGCATGGCCAGGGCCGTTACGTGTCCATCCCTGCACACTGGGTTATTGTGGTGGATGAAGGCTCCACAGGGGACTGCGGTGGTGGAATAGTGCTGCCTAGTCCACGGTATAGGAAACAGTTGGCAGTAGGCTTTCGACCCTCCTCCTCCTCCAAGAGCGAAAGCTCATCCACAGAGCGCATTCGTACGAGCACTCCATCCGCAGCTGGCAATGTTGCACACGAGGTGTCCCACTATCGAACAGCTAGTGGTAAGCGTCAGCAGGCTGTGTTAAAGATGATGTCTTTGGGTGACAACAGACACACCGGGGAGGTACTTGCCGACTACTTGCAGCGACAAACTGAGTCATGGCTGGGCAGTCTACATCTTGAGCCAGGCAAGGTAGCCAGTGATAATAGCCATAATTTTGTGGCAGCCATAGCCCTTGCAAAACTCACACACATACCTTGCCTGCCTCACACTTTGAACCCGGTAGTGCAGTGCTTCCTTAATAATTATCCGGAGTTAACATCCCTGCTCCATAAGGTGCAAAGACTGTGCTCGTACATCCGTCACTCGCCCTTCCACTCCAGTCGTATGCAGAAGCTGCAGCGATTGCTCCACCTCCCCAAGCACCGCCTAATAATAGATGTTACAACAAGGTGGAACTCCTCCCTGCACATGGTTGAGAGGCTGTGCGAACAGAGGCAGGCTATAATGCATTTGTGGGAGGATACACAGGCAGGCAGCTTGAGGGAAGACATGGAATTGTCGGGTGTTCAGTGGTCAAAGCTGAAAGACCTCTGTAAAGTCCTTCAGTGTTTTGAGGAATGCACATGGCTGGTAAGCGCAGACGACGCCATCATAAGCATGAGCATCCCACTTATGCATCTGCTCATGCAAAGTTTGACGCACATTAAGGATCTGGCGTCTGCAGCAGAGGAGAAGGAAGAAGGTGGAGGAAGAAGAGGATGAGGTGGGATGATTATTTTGGGCAGGAGGATGCTTCTCAGGGGGCAAGAGAAAATGTTGGCGTTCCAAGGTCAGGTACAGGGTTTGTTCGTGACTGTAGGGATGTGGATTTGCCAGAAAGTGCTCCTCCACCCAGCAGTGGCAGTGCATTATTGACACCTGGAACATTGGCCTACATACTTACCTGGCAGGGGAGATACCATGATCACTAAGGTGGTTCTCCCAGGGTGAGGCTCATCCATTGCACTCCGGGTGTGCTGACCCCTGCGATTTCCCCAAATGCGGGAAACTTGGGATGATTTAGCGAATCCTGCTTTGAGCAGGGGGTTGGACCAGATGGCCCAGGAGGTCCCTTCCAACTCTACGATTCTATGATTCTATGTGCGATTATGCCTTGCGGATCCTAAAAAGGGACCCCCGCATTGCCAAAATGATGAAGGATGATGACTACTGGCTGGCCAGCATCCTCGATCCACGCTACAAAGGCAAATTACACAACATCATGACACAGGAGAACCTAGAGATAATATTGGCTAACAAACAAGCAACTCTGGTAAACTGTTTGTCTGAGACTTTCCCAGCACACAGCAGCGGTGCTGGTTCTCCCACGAGCCGTAGTGGGCACAATGAAAGAGGTATTCGTGGTGTACATAGCCGAAGAGGAGTTGGAGACACGGGTTTCATGACCATGTTGTGGACTCATTTCTCAAGTACCGCTCACACGACTGCTAATACTGCATCGATTAAAAGTGACAGGAGGCAGCAGTTGTCAACTATGGTTACAAACTACTTTTCCTCCCATGTCGATGTTCTCCCTCACAGGTCATTCCCCAACTGGAAGCCTGGCCTGAATTGGCACAATAAGCCTTACAGGAGCTCACTTGCCCTGCTGCTAGTGTATTATCTGAAAGAGTCGTCAGTGGTGCTGGATCAATCCTGACAGAAAAAAGGACCCGTCTGTCGACCCAAAATGTTGATGATCTAACCTTCATTAAAATGAACCATGCATGGGTTTCAAAGGATTTTGTCCCACCTTCCCCTGATGACACATAGGTTGCCAGAAAACTGCCTCGCTTTTGTCCTCCTCTTCCTCAGACTTGCCCAATTCCGCCATTTGCAGCTGTTGAATGTCCAGCCTACACATCAACATATGCCATTTTGTAAACCTTCCTAACTGGGCTGCCCACCCCCCCAAGGGCTGGGGTCAACACCTGGCGCACCCGGGCAAGTGCCGTTGCTCTGAACAGCTGGATGGGCCCACAGGTGGCCGACGGCACTGGCACAGTGCCCCTCATAGTACACTACAGTGTCTCTGACGGTGGGGGGGCCCACTCGCCGTCAGACACACCAGCGTACTATGAGGGGCCCTGTGCCAGTACCGTCGCCCACGAGTGTGCCCCCCCTGCTTGGTCATGGCCACAGCACTTGCAAGTTGCAATACTTACCTCTCCCTGCTCCACCACCTTTTAGTCTGGCCAGATAAATCCTTCACAGGGACGGCCACTGGAAATTTGGTGTATTGATCGATGATGGTTAAAATGTAGCTATGGCCTGTCCTGCTGGCCTCTACCTTCAGATGATCAATGGCTACCATTTGTAATGGACATGGACGTCAGCTTACAATCGGATGTAGTGGTGCTTTATGATCACTTTTCACAGTTGTGATAGTCACAGACGTGTGACATTCCTGCCAGCATTTTTCAATGTCTCCTCTCATGCCAATCCAAAAGAATCACCTACGGCCTGTGGCTTCTGTCTTTTGCACTCCAAAATGACCAGGCACATCATGATAGGCAGTGAGGACCATGTCTACATCTCTCCCTGTGATCACAATTTGATGGAGATGAGTAACGGTGATGTGATCCACTCTAATGCGATAAAGCAATGCTTTCTTCACAAAGAACCATTTTCGCTGTCTCCACAGACACAGTAATTGAGGGTCTGCATCGCCTCTGCAACATCTACCGGGAGGTTTTCCCGCAATGAGTAATTCCCAAATTTCTGCTAACACTCGACTTTCCGTCTGTACTTGTATCCATATAGTTTCCAGTAGCGGAGAGTCTGGACTGGCTTACTGAGATTGAAATATATACGAAGATTTAAAAGTACCACAACACTGTATACTGATGTACGCTTCGAATACCTTTCCCTTTTTCTACTTTTTAAATTCTGGTGTAATACATACTGAGCCTGTGAGTGTCTGTGTCTGACTCCGGTAGTAAAGACGGAAATTTCCAATTACCCTTAGACTGGATACACCTGTTATGTGCTGATACAGTACCTTTGTTCAAAATTTTTTATTTCGGTATCATCCATAGTGAGTTAGCTTGTTTGGTTTACGCCTTCTATATATACGGTGAATCGGAGATACCAATTTTTACCCTATACTCGCTACAGCTTGTATCTTGTTATACATTACCTTTGTTCGACACTTAGTATTACTGTCAAATCCATACTGAGTAAGCATCTGAGAGTGACTACGGGACTATGTATGCGGAGATTTCAATTGTACCCTATAATATATATACTTGCTATCTTGTTATCCAGTACCTTTTTTACAACATTTTTTATTATGGTCAAACCCAGACTTAGTGAGCGTCTGAGGGTGACTCCAGAAATATATACCAAGATTTCAAATTTGGCCAACACTGTATACAGCTGTATGCTTCTGATACAGTAACCTTTTTTGCTATTTAGATTCTGGTGTAATCCATAATGAGCCTGTAAACGTCTGTCTGTTACGCCGGAAATATATTTGGAGATTTAAGATTACCCCAACACTGTATACAACTATATGCTTGTGTTACATTACCCATTTACAGCTTTTCATATTCTTGTGTAATCCATACTGGGCATGAGAGCGTTTGTGTCTGCCTCCTGAAATATATACGGAGATTCAGAATGTTTACACTATACTATATATACCTTGCATCTGGTGATACTGTACCCTTTTACAACTTTTTATTTTATTATGTAATCCATACTGAGCCTGTGAGTATCTGGGTATGACTCATGAAATATATACGGAGATTTACTGTTATCCCTAGACTGTATAGAGCTGTACGCTTCTGATACAGTACCATATATCTGCTGGTATTTTGGGTCCATTTTCCAAAACATGAGGAAGTATGGTGGAAGAGGACACGGCCGTTGGTGTGGTGGGCCACCTGGTACTGATGGTGGTGGTGGTGCATCTGCTGGTAGTGCCAAAAACACAATAGCAGGTAAGGCAGGAGGTGTTGAGCCTGTGTCATGGTGTAGCTCTGGAAGGCCTGTAAGGCTCTCTTTTCTGGGAGTAGGTAGACTGCTTTTAAAGCCGGAGCATCAGGAACTGTTTTTGGCTTACATTGCTGAAACAGCCTCCAGCTCTATCGCCTCCTCTTCTGAAGTTTCAAAAATGCAAGCACTGAGTCGTCAGTGCAGGCTTCTGGTCAGGAGCAACCCCTTTCCTTGTGTCTTTCACCCACACCAAAAGTGAAGGATGCGGCAGCACACACTTCAAATTACTCCCTGGAGCTATTTTCACATACCATGCCTGGGTTCATTAAAAATGGGGCCCATCATATACTGGAGCATTCCAAATGGGGGACATCAGACACTGGAGCAGCATTTACGGGGCCGATTATACACTGTAGCATTAGAAATGGAGCCCATTATATATGGAGCATTATTTGGGCCCATCATACACTGGAGCATGATCCATCAGGCCCATCATATACTGGAGCATTCTAAATGGGGCAGATCAGACACTGGAACAGCATCTATGGGGCACATTATTCACTGGAGCATTAGAAATGGGTCCCAATATATATGGAGCATTATTAGGGCCCATAAGACACAGGAGCATCATCCATGAGGCCCATCATATACTGGAGCATTCCAAATGGGGGACATCAGACACTGGAACAGCATTTACGGGGCCTATTATACACTGGACCATTAGAAATGGAGCCCATTATATATGGAGCATTATTTGGGCCCATAAGACACTGGAGCATCATCCATGGGGACCATCATATACTGTAGTATTATGGTGAGCTCATCATATACTGTATGGAACACTATATGTGACCAATTATTCTGTATGGAGAAATATATGGGGCTCATTATTCTGTATGGCAGACAATGTGGTGGCCATACTGTATGGAGTAATATACTGTCCTTTTTTGAGCTATTGTACAATTTACAATAGATCAGTCATGTCATGTAAGCAGTGAAGTATTTGTCATTGTACATCATGAGTTGTGTTAAAGGAGCGCAATGACACTCTTTGGCCCAGGGCACACAAAAACCTGGAGCTAGCCCTACCCCCCCACAACTTTAGCCAAATAACCCCCAGTTTTCAATGCGTAACTATTATTATGAAGTAAATTAAGGTTGACAAGCTTCAGTAATAAGAATTGATGTTTTTGGCATTGAAATGGCCACTGTAGGTGTGTTTACTGGCCTCCACTACCTGCCGACTTTGCTTCCCCATTGAATTTCGTTGGTTTTTGTGTTTCAGTCAGATTTCGTTCGACCCGACTTTTGCCAAATGAAACCCGACTCAACCCTAATAACGGCAAAGTTGCTCATCTCTAGATGTCAGTGATGTGTTACTTATTAGGCTGTGTGCTATTTTTCAATACAATAAGTGTTTTTCCAGCAGGAGATTATCACTGTCCGGACTGGTGCCTACTTTCCCAGTGGTTTAACCATGCCCTAGCACTGATTAGTAGCTCACTGTCAATAGGCAATGTACACACAAATCTGTGTTGTGGATGGGTTCAGCGTTTTGAGCTTTACTACATATATAAACTCTGATTGTGTCACAACTGCTACACCTTGTAAACTAAGTGATACATCACTGGAATCAGGGTCTCTTTTCTACATTATGCTGCTCTCAGATGAGGTAGCTAAAACCTGGCGACATTTCCCTTTAACCCCTTTACTGCCAAGGGTGGTTTGCACATTCATGAAGAGGCCAATTTTTACAATTCTGACCACTGTCCCTTTATGAGGCAATAACTCTGAAATTCTTCCATGGATCCCGGTGATTATGACAATGTTTTCTCGTGACATATTGTACTTCATGTTAATGGTAAAATTTAATTGATATAACTTGCATTTATTTGTGAAAAAAAGGAAATTTGGTGAAAATTTTTAAAATTTAGCAATTTTCCAACTTTGAATTTTTATGCCCTTAAGTCACAGAGATATGGCACAGAAATAAACTTAATAAGTAAAATTTCACATATGTTTACTTTACATCAGCACAATTTTGGAACCAATTTTTTTTTGTTAGGAAGTTATAAGGGTTAAAAGTTGACCAGCGAATTTTTAGGGACCACATCACATTTGAAGTCACTTTGAGGGGTCTATATGATAGAAAATACCCAAAAGTAACACCATTCTAAAAACTGCACCCATCAAGGTGCTCAAAACCGTATTCAAGAAGTTTATTAACTCTTCAGGTGCCTCACAGGAAATTTTTGAATGTTTAAAAAAATGAACATTTAACTTTTTTTCACAAAAAAAGTAATTCAGGTCCAATTTTTTTTTATTTTACCAAGGGTAACAGGAGAATTTGGACTGCAAAAGTTATTGTGCAATTTGTCCTGACTACGCTGATACCTGATATGTGGGGGGAACCACTGTTTCGGTGCATGGCAGAGCTCAGAAGGGAACGAGCGCCGTTTGACTTTTTCAATGCAAAATTGGCTGGAATTCAGATCGGACGCCATGTCACGTTTGGAGAGCTCCTGATGTGCCTAAACAGTGAAAACCCCAAACAAATGACCCCATTTTGGAAACTAGACCCCCCAAGGAGCTTATCTAGATATGTGGTGAGAACTTTGAACCCACAAGGGCTTCACAGAAGTTTATAACGTACAGCCGTAAAATTAAAAAATCGTATTTTTTCCACAAAAATGATCTTTTCACCCCCAACTTTTATTTTCCCAGGGGTAAAAGGACCCTAAAAGTTATTGTGCAATTTGTCCTGAGTATGCTGATACCCCATATGTGGGTGTAAATGACTATTTGTGCGCATGGCAGAGCTCGGAAGGGAAGCAACGCCATTTGACTTTTTTGGCTGGAATTGAGATCAGACACCATGTCACGTTTGGAAAGCCGCTGATGTGCCAAAACAGTTGAATCCCCCACAAATGACACCATTTTGGAAACTAGACCCCCCAAGGAACTTATCTAGATGTGTGGTGAGAACTTTGAACCCCCAAGGGCTTCATAGAAGTTTAAACGTACAGCCGTACAATTAAAAAATCATATTTTTTCCACAAAAATGATTTTTTCACTCTCAATTTTTATTTTTCCAAAGGTAACAGGACCTCAAATGTTATTGTGCAGTTTGTCCTGAGTACACTGACATCCCATATGTGGAGGTAGAACACTATTTGGGCGCATGGCAGAGCTCGGAAGTGAAGCAGCACCATTTGACTTTTATGGCTGGAATTGAGATCGGATGTCATGTCGCGTTTGGAAAGTCCATGATGTGCCAAAACAGTGGAAACCCCCCACAAATGACACCATTTTGGAAACTAGACTCCCCAAGGAACTTATCTAGATGTGTGGTGAGCACTTTGAACCCCCCAGTGCTTCACAGAAGTTTATAACGCCCTGGTGGGAAAATAAAAAAATCATATTTTTTCCACAAACATGATCATTTAGTCCCCAATTTTTTTATTTTCCCAAGGGTAACAGGAGAAATTGGACCCTAAAAGTTGTTGTCCAATTTATCCTGAGTACGCTGATACCCCATATGTGGGAGAAAACTACTGTATGGGCACACGTCGGGGCTCGGAAGGGAAGTAGTGACGTTTTGGAATGCAGACTTTGATGGAATGGTCTGCGGGTGTCATGTTGCCTTTGGAGAGCCCCTGATGTGCCTAAACAGTGGAAACCCCCCACAAGTGACCCCATTTTGGAAACTAGACCCCCCCACAGAACTTATCTAGATATGTGGTGAGCACTTTAAACCCCCAAGTGATTCACAGAAGTTTATAACGCCCGGGCGTGAAAATAAAAAAATCATATTTTTTTTCACAAAAATGTTATTTTTGCCCCCAATTTTATTTATTTTCCTAAGGGTAACAGAAGAAATTGGACCCCAAAAGTTTTTTTGCAATTTGGCCTGAGTAGGCTGATACCCCATATGTGGGGGTAAAACACTGTTTGGGCGCATGGCAGAGCTTGGAAGGGAAGGAGCACCATTTGACTTTTTCAACGCAGAATTGGCTGTTATTGAGATCAGATGCCATGTTGCGTTTGGAGAGCACCTGAAGTGCCCAAACAGTGGAAACCCCCCAATTCTAACTCCAACCTTAACCCCAACACACCCCTAACCCTAATCTCAGCCCTAACCCTAGCCCTAACCCTAATGGGAAAATGTAAATAAATGCATTTAGTTTATTATTTTTCCCTAACTAAGGAGGTGATAAAGGGGGGTTTGATTTACTATTTATGGCGGGTTTTTATGTTTGACAGCTGTCGCACACTAAAAGATGCTTTTTATTGTAAAAATAGTTTTTGCACCACCACATTTTGAGAGCTATAATTTTTCCATATTTTGACCCACCAAATCATGTGAGGTCTTATTTTTTGAGTTGACATTTTTTTTGGTATCTTTTTCGGTCACATGACATTTTTTGATCGCTTTTTATTCCAATTTTTGGGACGCAGAATGAACAAAACCCAGCATTTCAAGAATTGCTTTTGGGGGGGTGCGTTTACACCTTTTCGCGTGCGTTAAAATTGATAAAGCGGCTTTATTTTTCGGGTCAGTCCGATTACAGCAATACCTCATTTATGTCTTTTTTTAAGTTTTGGCGCTTTTATGCAATGAAAACAATTTTATATAAAAAATAATTATTTTTGCATTACTTTATTCTGCGAGCTATAACTTTTTTACTTTTTCGCTGATGATGCTGTGTGGCAGCTCATTTTTTGTGGGACAAGATGACGTTGTCAGCGGTACCATGTTGATTTATATCCGTCTATTTGATCGCGCGTTATTGCACTTTTTGTTCGGCGATATGATAATAAAGCATTATTTTTTGCTTTGTTTTTTATTTTGTAAGGGGTTCGCTAAAGGGGTTAACTAATGGGACAGTTTTATAGGGCGGGTCGTTACGGATGCAGCAATACTAAATATGTGTACTTTTATTGTTTTTTTTATTTCCAAAAAATGAATTTATTAGGGAATATTTTTTTTTTTTTTTAAATTATTTAGCGATTTTTTATAAATGATTTTACACTTTTTTTTTAAATTTATTACATTGTCCCAGGGGGGACATAACTGTCATGTGTCATATCGCTGATCTGACACATCACAGATTGCTGTGACAGATCAGCAATCTCACGCAGGCACTGCAGCAGGCTTCCTCATGCCTGCGCAGTCTTCTCACAGGCCAGCACAGTCCCACACAGCCCGGCACAGTCTTCTCACAGGCCAACAGAGTCCCGCACAGCCCGGCACAGTCTTCTCACAAGCCAGCACAGTCCCACACAGCCCGGCACAGTCTTTTCACAGGCCAGCACAGTCCCGCACAGCCCGGCATGGAATTTGCACAGTCCCCGCCCAGCCCAGTACACACATACAACCCATTACTTGCATTTCCAATTGACTTACATTGGACTCGTTACTCATTATGAGTACCCGAGTATTAGGAGGTACTCGTAACGAGTACAGCAAGTCCGAATACTTGACTACTCGCTCATCCCTAATCAAATGAACTCCAATTTTTAAATATTTGTTATTATTATGCTTTGCTTATATAGCGCTATCATATTCCACAGCGCTTTACATACATTATCATCACTGTTCCCAATGAGACTCACAATCTAAATTCCCTTTCAGTATGTCTTTGGAATGTGGGGGGAAATAAGAGTACATGGAGGAAACCCATGCAAAGATGGGGAGATCCTCTTTGTATAAAATATTCTTGGTGGGATTTGAATCCAGGACCCCAGCGCTGCAATGCTAACCACTGAGCCACCGTGCTGCATTACTAAAAGAAAGAATGTTGACCCAAGCTGATAATGTAATATAAGCTAAGCACATAGCCTTGTAGAGGATCTAGCCCCCAAATTGCTGTCTCCATGCTGCAAAAACAGAAGTTTAGTCAAATATTCAAATTAGGCGGATTGGTGACCCTTTTTCTGCATGTCCCACCTCCTTCACTAGTGACGGGCTGCTCTGGCCTGAAGCATGTAGTATCTAAGAATAAGGCTTGGGTAAGTCAGTGGCGTCAATTACAAGAGGCAGAGGCATGCAAAACTAGTGTCGGGAAGGCTGCACTGAACCTATTGTCAACACCAAGGTTGCATAGAGCACACAAAATTAGTGTTTTTTTATTGGACTTGTATCCTCTACAGGGCTATCTGTTTAGTTTATACTTTCAGGTTGGGCTGACCATCCTGTAAAATGTGAGGTCAAGCAACATTTCTTAGTGGTACCTTTAGCTTAGTGCTCCCATCTTCTGTGTAAGCCACTCACAATTGCTTCTTTCCAAGTGCAATCACGCCCAAAAGAGATCGCCAATGTCTGAAGTCTATGGGGTTGAGTGTACAAATGTGTTCACTGTGTACCGGCGCTCACATTTACAATTACTCAGCAGTGTATGTAAGGTCGTAGAATAGTCTAGCAAGTTGTCAGCTTGTGGAGGATTCACTGAATCATGTATTCAAAGAAGTCTGGGCAGTGTCTGTGTCTCCTATAAATATTTCTGAGCAGCCTGCAGATAATCACATATCATAAGTATGGGAAATAGCAAACTGTGCAAAATAAATATGTGTGCAAAAAAAAATACATATTGATTATGTTTGAGTTGACCATTTGATTCATTTTCCATAATTTCTACCTGCAGGACATGCATATAAAGGTAAAGATAATGAAATGCACGATGATAAAATGCAATTAAAAAAATGCATAATTAGTAGAGATGACACAGAAGACACTTAGCTGAAGAGGCGAGCAGGCACAGCTTTGGGAGCCTGCACTTGATTTCCTATGAAAATTAATCGGCTATCAAACAATCTACAGCCACTGAGGATGATTATAAAAAGGAAAGAAAATGCCCTTTGTGTAGGTGAAATGTGTCGTGGACTGTCATCGTAATATACCTCAGTGAAATGAAGGTTAATTCTGATGTACAACCTGCATGACAGTCATTATCAGTGAATCATGAAAATAAATTAAGCTACTGAAATAGATACGTTCGCCTCTCATACACAGTAGGTATCCTGTGAGGAATGGACAGATGAACTTTACAGATTATTATTGGAAAATAGTGTGGAATTCAATTAATGCACCTAAAGACACCTTTATAGAGGGCAGCCATAATTTAAATGACAGCAGGAAGTAATTTTGCTGGATATAAGTCAAATTTTCAGAAATCCCATGTATTACATTATTAATTTCGAAAAAAAAAAAAAAATCTTAACAAAACTTCAGTCATTTTCGAAAGAAGACCCTTTGTTCAAAGTTTCCTTAAATTGAAATCATTTTACTTAACTACAATGGCCTTTTCTTTTTTTTTTTAAATTAAGTCTGATTCTCCTGTAGAATTTCTTTAAATGCGCAGTATTTCTCTTAAATATTCCCTGTTCATTCTTTCACCGGTGCCTCTGGAGAAAGGGAGCCGATTCTCCACTTTTGCTCGGGAAAAGCAAATAAATGATAATTTTTATGTGGAAATAGTAGGATGAAAATAAATTGAGGCACTAAAGAATAGGGTAAATGGCAACCTTCAACAAGAAAGGTTAGATTTAATCCAAGCAGGCATCTGACAAGCCGCCGTACACGTTGAATCCATATCAGTGTGACCCTACCACAGACCTCCTTTATCCATTAATCTACACTTCTTTTAGCAGAAAGTTGAATTAGCGCGCTGACAGGGCATCGCCTGCTGATTAGCGTACATCATTCCACACAGTGAAAATACAGGATCACACTTTTTTAATTTAATATTCTGTCATACAAAAGGCGACTAATGCTACGCTAACGACATCTTATTAAAGGCACCAGGTCTAAACCGCTACCTGTTTTAATATCTCGAGAATTAAAAAATCAAAAAAGCAAAGGTTAATATTTTTAACCAAATGAAGTAAAGTTGTAGGAAATGTAAAATATATATATATATATATATATATATATATATATATATATATATTTAATTTATACATAAAATAATAAAAAAAATTAAGATTCAAGAAATCGAACACACATGCACAGTCGGTAAATTCACATGATATATTTTATTGGTAAATTTCGACAGTGACTCGTTCCTACGTATTCATTTATTTTTTTAGAGGTCCTAAATGTATTTGCAGATCTAATTTGAACATATTAAATCTTTTTGGAGTATAATTTGGTGATTGCATAGCACTGACAGTAAGGTTAATATCCATTTTGTATATTTGTATTTACGTATTTTAGTTATAGTTATTAGTGGAAGGAACAGCAAAAGAACGTAAGGGGAAATTCATAGATTTCTAAAGTGATATGAACCTGCACACATACATCTGCAAAATTAAAGCACTAGGGCCATCTTCTGACTACAGGAAATATTTCCAGTCTCATTATTGTGATTACATTATTACGTTAAATGGAATGAAGAATGCCACAGTGATGTCTCCTGTGCTGTTCAATATACTTGATCAAATAACATGGCTGTGTGCTGCATTTTAGGAACAGAATGTTTAATTAAATGTTCAGCAAGTGCAATATGCTTCCCCATTTATTTGCATTGGTCTATTGCTTATCAAGATAAAGGAGGAACTGTCTATAAGCTACGCTTAACATCCTCACAACTGGATTACTTAACCGTCGTGCTTCAGCAGAAAGAATCCTATTTATGAAATATTACACGTTACACATTCTTCATACACTGCATTAAAGATGGAATAAAAAACAAACATCACCACAGGTGATCCCCCCGACGATTAGGATATTGTTAAATGTGATCGATTTTCATGTATCGTTTTATTTGTTCTAAAAATACTTAGACAAAAATCAATTAAAATTAAAAAAATATTAGAAACAGTAGAATAAAATGTCATGGTCATCAACAATAATACTTAATTGTATGCATAAATGTAAAATATTTGCGAAAATAGATGAGTCCGAACTGTAATGCAATACTTCTTTGAGTTTTGTGAAAACTTTTAGAACCTATACTGTCTATGGAATAGAGCGGATATTCTGATATTCCTAGATTTGACGTAAGCAAACTAAATAGTACAAATATAAGTAAAATAGGCATGTTATATGATTTTAGCGTTTAATAACAATTGAATAGGAGATATATATGTATACATATATTAGCATATATGTATATACTCATGTGTATTTATATGTGTTTGTATATACAGATCTGGCAAAAATTATGAGACCACTTCCAAATGTTCAGTTTGTCTGATTTTTCTCTTTATAGGTATATAGGTTTATAGGTATACATTTGAGTAAAATGTAAATTGCTCTTTTAGTCTATAAACTACTGACAACATGTTTCCGAATTTCCAAGCAATAAATTTTGTACTTAGCTTCTGAAAAGGAGAAATGGTCAAAATTTAAAAAAAACAAAAAAACCCAGTGCTTTCAGACCTCAAATAATGCTAAGAAAACAAGTTCATAATCACTTAGAAACAACAATGCTAATGTCTTAACTCAGGAAGAGTTCAGAAATCAATATTTTGTGGAATAACCATGATTTTTAATCACAGCTTTCATACGTCTTGCCATACTTTCCACCAGTCTTTCACACTGCTTCTGGCACAAAAATGTTAGCAGTTCATCGTTGTTTGATGGCTTGTGACTATCCATCATCCTCTTGATTATATTCCAGAGGTTTTCAATGGGGTTCAGGTCTGGAGAAAGGGCTGCCCATAACAGGGTTTTGATGTGGTGGTCTCTTAATTTGTGCCAGGGCTGTATATATATATATATATATATATATATATATATATATACATATATACACATAAATATGTATATATATTCCATCAAAAAAGAAAGCAGCACACCATGTTAGTTTTCAATAAAGTGCTTTTTTAATAGACCATATGGCTATGTGCCCATGCAGCAACGTTTCGGATCAATGGGTGTGAACTTTTTTCAAGCAAGCAAAAAGGTTTCTTTCTCTTTTGATGGACTATCTGGAGGTTGGGTATGTTCCTGGAGGGCCTGCACCCGAATCCTTTTTCTATTGTGCTGTTTTTTCAATTTTTTCTCTCTCTCTCTCTCTCTCCCTCTATATATATATATATATATATATATACACAATATATATATATAGAGAGAGAGAGAGCTATATATTTCTAGGTATATGCATACAGTTGTGGCCAAAAGTATTGACACCCCTGCAACTTTGTCAGATAATACTCAGTTTCTTCCTGAAAATGATTGCAAACACAAATTCTTTGGTATTATTATCTTCATTTAATTTGTCTTAAATGAAAAAACACAAAAAGAATTGTCCTAAAGCCAAATTGGATATAATTCCACACCAAACATAAAAAAGAGGGTGGACAAAAGTATTGGCACTGTTCGAAAAATCATGTGATGCTTCTCTAATTTGTGTAATTAACAGCACCTGTAACTTACCTGTGGCACCTAACAGGTGTTGGCAATAACTAAATCACACTTGCAGCCAGTTGTCATGGATTAAAGTTGACTCAACCTCTGTCCTGTGTCCTTGTGTGTACCACATTGAGCATGGAGAAAAGAAAGAAGACCAAAGAACTGTCTGAGGACTTGAGAAACCAAATTGTGAGGAAGCATGAGAAATCTCAAGGCTACAAGTCCATCTCCAAAGTCCAGAATGTTCCTGTGTCTACCGTGCGCAGAGTCATCAAGAAGTTTAAAGCCCATGGCACTGTGGCTAACCTCTCAAGATGTGGACGGAAAAGAAAAATTGACAAGAGATTTCAACGCAAGATTGTGCGGCTGTTCGATAAAAAACCTCGACTAACATCCAAACAAGTTCAAGCTCCCCTGCAGTCCGTGGGTACAACATTGTCAACCCGTACTATCCGACGGCGTCTGAATGAAAAGGGACTGTATGGTAGGAGACCCACTTCTTACCCTGAGACATAAAAAAGCCAGGCTGGAGTTTGCCAAAACTTACCTGAAAAAGCCTAAAACGTTTTGGAAGAATGTTCTCTGGTCAGATGAGACAAAAGTAGAGCTTTTTGGGCAAAGGCATCAACATAGAGTTTACAGGAGAAAAAAGAGGCATTCAAAGAAAAGAGCACGGTCCCTACAGTCAAACATGGTGGAGGTTCGCTGATGTTTTGGGGTTGCTTTGCTGCCTCTGGCACTGGACTGCTTGACCGTGTGAATGGCATTATGAAGTCTGATGACTACCAACAAATTTTGCAGCATAATGTAGGGCCCAGTGTGAGAAAGCTGGGTCCCCCTCAGAGGTCATGGGTCTTCCAGCAGGACAATGACCTAAAACACACTTCAAAAATCACTAGAAAATGGTTTGAGAGAAAGCACTGGAGACTTCTAAGGTGGCCAGAAATGAGTCCAGACCTGAATCCGATAGAACACCTGTGGAGAGATCTAAAAATGGTAGTTTGGAGAAGGCACCCTTCAAATATCAGGGACCTGGAGCAGTTTGCCAAACAAGAATGGTCTAAAATTCCAGCAGAGCATTGTAAGAAACTCATTGATGGTTACCGGAAGCGGTTGGTCGCAGTTAGGCTGAGGGTGCCAATACTTTTGTCTGGCCCATTTTTGGAGTTTTGTGTGAAATGATCAATGTTTTGCTTTTTGCTTCATTCTCTTTTGTGTTTTTTCATTTAAGACAAATTAAATGAAGATAATAATACCAAAGAATTTGTGATTGCAATCATTTTCAGGAAGAAACTGAGTATTATCTGACAGAATTGCAGGGGTGTCAATACTTTTGGCCACAACTGTATGTATATACTTGTATATTTGTCTGTGGATTGATCGATAGGCATGTGTATGCATATAATAATAATAATAATAACCTACATGTATATGTGTATATATACACATGTACACACCATATATATATATACACATGTGTGTCTATATACGTATATATGCCTATATATGTATATATATATATATATTATCTACATACACTTAAATTTACATACATTTATCACAATTCCGGATGTTTGAATCATTCATAGTGTTTGGAGTGCAAAACTGAGACTAAAAGGATATTTTCTAGCCGTAACAAGTAAAGGATTTTGAAGCATTTTATGAAGTTTCATTAGTGTTACTGAGTAGGTGCACTATAATACAGGAAAGAATATGATACTGTATCATTAATAAAAAGTAGAACTATTATGTTTGAGGAAATAAAATGACTGAAACTTACTTAACAAACTGAGTGGAAAAAATAACATCCACTAAAATTTTATAGAATGTAAATTTATAACCATCTGGTCATAAATGCTGATGTTGATGAGTAGCAAGTGAAGTTTGTATGCACAGCCAAGTTTAGGAATCTTTGGGAGTGGTGAACTTGGCATGACTTTT
>NW_027361703.1:22787500-22817500 GCF_039654945.1 Dendrobates tinctorius
ATTTTGCAGTATCAAACTTGCCAACCAGTTAAAATGACTTTTGGCGCCCATATCTATGTAATATCTCCATAAACTGTACCAATACACTTCCAAACAATTCTTTCAGTGGCTAGTTGATCTTTATCAGCATTCTATCGGCCTGGGCCTACTCTTAACATTGACTCTGGGGGCCTACTGTTGAGTTACATGCAAATATTACAACTCCCTTTCACTAACATACTGTATCTGTCCTTCTATATATACAGTGGCATGTAAAAGTTTTGGCTGAAGTTGAAATGATCAATAAAAGGGCTAACGTTAAAGATGACACATCTCCTTTGTACTTTTGGCAACCCCCAAAAAATTGTTTTTGTTTTTTTTTCTTACATTTTAAAAATTACAAAAATGAATATGGGCTGATACAAAAGTTTGGGCTCTCTTAGAAATTTGTGTGCTCAGATAACTTTGACCAAGGTTTCAGACCTTAATTAGCCTGGTAGGGTTATGGCTTGTTCACGATTAAAGTTGGGAGAGGCCAGGTGATGCAAATTTTCCAGCTTTATAGAGACCCAGCCTACTCTAACCTTGTGCCAAAAAAGAGTAGCCAAAAGCAGCTATTTAGTACTCTGAAAATGAAAATGGTAGAGGTCTACAAAGCAGGTGAAGGTTGTAAAAAGATAGCAAAGCATTTTCAAGTTGCCCTTTCCTTAGTTCAAAATGTAATTAAGAAATTGCAGTTAACAGGAACAGTGGAGGTCAGGAAGACCAAGCAAAATTTCAGTGAGAGCTGCTCGTAGGATTGCTAGAGAGCCAAATCAGAACCCCCACTTAACTGCATAAGCCTTCAGAAAGATTCAGCAGACTGTAGAGTTGTGGTACATTGTTCTACCATTCAGAGACATCTGCACAAATATGGTCATCATTGGAAGAGTCATTAGAAGAAAGCATCTCCTGCATCCTCACCATAAAGTTCAGTGTCAGAAGTATGCAAAAGACTGTCTAAACAAGCTTGATTCATTTTTGAAACAAACCCTGTGGCTGATGAGGTTAAAATTGAACTCTTTGGCCACAATGAACAAAGGTATGTGTGGAGAAAAAAAGGTGTTACAACTCTGTTGGGTGTCCCGGGACCAGTGGCTCCTTCCCTGTCCCTAAAACTAGGGTCGCCCTAGCTTGATCTGCTCCCAGATAACTTCTGAAGCTGAAGAAACTGGGGTCACATACCTTGCCTAAGCTCCTGAATTCACCCTCAATCTGTACCATTCCCCCAGCAAGGGAAGAGAGGAAAAGTAGTGCACCATAATATAACAACCAGACTAACAAGGTAATACAAACAGGGATAAAGGAAAATATCAATCATACAAATATATTCACACAAACAACAGAGGTAAACAGGGTAGTGGAGGCTGAAGTAAAACCAAAGAATGAGAAGGAGGGGAATTAGCATATATCAAAACCTAGCAACAGTCTCAGATAAATCCTCCAAATGCCTTCTCAAACAACAACCACAATCCACCATCTCCTAACCATGTAGCATGAAGCTAGCTATGGCAATGAGTTCTAAACAGAACCCAGACTATATAGGAAAGGGGAGTGGCTAACAGTGAGCAACTAAGAGACTTAATACGGGAAAGCTTCTAAGAGCTCTCAACTGAGCAGATTAATCCCTGCATTAATAAAAAAAAAGTGCATCATTTAATATAAAAGTGAAGTGTTTCTATATAGTGCAGGAGTAGGAGAAATCAGATGCTGTGGTCTTCTGGCTCCTCTCTATAGTAATAAATCCATGACAAAAAGGCTCAGAATTTCAGGAATCGAACATCTTGTCAACCATTAACATGGAGGTGTACAGATCATGCTTTGGGGTTCTGTTTCAGCCAATGGCATGGAGAACATTTCACTTGAAGAGGAAAGAATGGATTCAATGAAATTTCAACAAATTATTGATGCAAACATAACACCATTTATAAAAAAAAACTGAAGTTGAAAAGAGGATGGCTTCTACAAATGGATAATGATCATAACCACACATCAAAATCCACAATAGACTACCTCAAAAGGCACAAGCTGAAGTTTTAAAATGACCCTCACAGTCTCCTGATCTGAACATCACTCAAAATCTGTAGTTAGACCTCAAAATTGCAGTGCATGTAAGACAACTCCAAAATCTAGCAAAACTGGAAGAATTTCCTGGATCCTTACTTTCCTCAACCTAGAATCTGCAAAAATTCTGGTCCATGCCCTCATCATCTCCCACCTTGACTACTGCAACTTCCTTCTCTGTGGCCTCTTCTCTAACACTCTTGCGCCCCTCTATCCTAAAATCTGCTGTCAGACTAATCCATCTGTCCCCCCACTATTCATCGGCCTCTTCTATCTGTCAATCCTTTCATATCTAGTTATTAGCCAGATGTAAGTGTTCACACTAGGCAGTTAGGTCAGGGACCCATTCGATGTGATCACCTTGACATTGGTGAATGGGCTCACATTTTTTGGCCAAATTTTGTGCTTAGGATCTCATGTATTTTTCCTAAATTTCAAAAGCTATTACAATATTCACATTCATGTACTTCACATTTACGTGCGTTAATGCAACTGAGTGCAACCATTTACTCATTTTGATTTGCAACCTAGTTTTTTGGTATGCACTTGTTCAGACTAGTTCTTGATGTGTTGTCAGTTTTCTGTTATTTGTATGCCAGCTTTCTGACTGAGCACTCCGTCCTTCACCATGCTGTGGTTTTAACTACATCCAATCACATTTGGTTCTGACCTTCCAATACATACAGGCTTTACCAAGTTATTAGCCAGAGGTAAGTGTTCACACTAGGCAGTTAGGTCAGGGATCCATTCGATGAGATCACCTTGACGTTGGTGAATAGGCTCACATTTTTTGGCCAAATTTTTTGCTAAGCATCTCATGTGTTTTTCCTAAATTTCAAAAGCCATTACGCTAGTCACACTTCATGTATTTCACATTCACATGCCTTAATGCAATTGAGTACAACCATTTCCTCATTTTAATATATTTTTTTTTGGCCATGTGGGAAGCCCACATGGCCACTTTATCAGACCCACTGTTGGAGGCTGGTCCCAACATGGGTATGGTTGACATAGCCATATTGGGGGGTATGAACCAATTGGGCACGCCTCTAGCCAGGAGTACCCATCACCATACTTACCCCTACTATAATCCCCAACAGGAGCCTGCCATGGTTCACCATCCTGCCTCTGCATCTGGCATCACACCGGGTGCCATTGCGGTTGGCCAACAAGCAAGGCAAACCACACAAACAGGACTCCTGCTATCACCACACCCAACCTACCATAACTTGTAGGGTTTTTTGTTTGTTTTGTTTATTTCCTTTGCTTTGTAATTTTTTTTAATCTTTGTTGGTTACATGTAATATAGGCAAACTTTGACTTGGCCATGTGGCTAAAATATGGCATTTGTGATAGAAAAACAATTTTTTTTAATTAAAAAAAGTTAATTCAATATGAGTCTTTGGTGATGTTATGACATGCTAGGTGATGTGTTGCATTACCTATTTCTTATATTATTACACAAACAAAACACACACTGCAAACTTTAACGTTACATTATTTCTAACAACAGCAAAAAACAAAAATCACAACATAGAAACTGCATTGTCTTGCCATGGAGTAGATCCCTCTAGTGAGCCAAAATAATTTGTAAACACATCCCACACTTTTATTCCAGAGGGCTGATATCGTGGATGAATTACATGTCTAATAGGCCTGACAATATATGGCAACGCAACTTCATCACCATCATATGAGCAGCAGTCATGGATTCTGGTGAAGTTTTGAAGTATCACACAGGCTTTAATCACCTCATTCACATTTCCTTCACTAAGTTGAATGGCTGACAGCAGGACCCGCCATTTGACACAAAGAATGCCAAATGCACACTTCACCAGTTGTTGTGGGCAGGATAGGCATAAATTAAATATTGTGCGCCGGTGGTCCAGGGCTCTACGTGGATAGGGCCTCATGAGGTTGCGTGTTAGTTGAAAGGCCTCATCTGTGACCATCATATAAGGCACCGCTTCCATAGTGGACCCTAGTAGCTGAAGTGGGGGTGGGATGTACAAATCATTATTGCGCATCCGCAAACCCATAATGGAAGAACTGAAGTGAAGCCTCTGGAGTCTCAAGTTCTTCCATAGGCCCCAATATCTACAATTATAAACCTGTAGGCACTGTTGACCAGGGCCAACAGCATTACAGAAAAAAACTGTTTATAATTAAAATATTGGGACTCTGAGTTTGGCGGCTTACACACACGGATGTGCTTGCCATCCAGTGCGCCGATACAGTTGGGAAACTGGCACTTTAACTCCAACCCACAGGCTATATGCAGCCAGTCTTTGATTTTTGGCTCAGGCATGACCGATTGATATAGTGGGGACCATATTTCTGAGCATGTAGAATGTACAATGCCTGAGATTCTGGATTTTCCAATTAAGAATTCAAGATGTAGTGCGGCATAGGAAAGGCCAGTGGGAATGAATCTATAAGGGAAGATGCAACATTAAAAGCAATTAAAACCTATGCCACCATAAACAAGTTTAGTCCTTCCTAAAATGTAGGCCCAATAGCTAAGAAGCTCTGTCTAGAAAAAAAAACATGCAAGGCCTTTGCTTGTATTAAAAGCAGCATATAATGTCAAAGGACAAATGAGGGCATAAAAATAATGAAACAACAAGGAAAAAAAAATGAATTGAAGGGGACCATTAAATTTAAAAAAAGAAGAATACATCGTCAACATAGAGGATGAATGCATATCGTAATGTAAGCAAAAGGCGCTCCTCTGCAGAAATACACTTGGGCATCTTAGTGTCCTTAAAGGTGATTCCAGGGTGCACTATCTCCATCAGAATGTCAAATGGGTGTATGCTCATCGGACAATACTGGTAGAACTTGTCTGACATGTTTGACACAAAGCAGAAATACTACAACACAAGCACGGACTCTGATGCAAAGATTGAAGGGTGTTACCTGTTGTAGAGCCAATAAATAGGGTTGCAGACTTTGATTTCAATTAATTTCAGGCCAAGAAACCGTTATATGTCCATTTTGCAATGCTGTGATAAAATCACTCCATACGGATGCCATACGGATGTCACACGGATACTTAGATGCGATGGAATCGCATCCTCGCATTGCAAATGGATTACATACGGATCACTGTACACGAAACATTGATGCAATTGTCGTCTGTCAAAATTGGACCGATTTTTTTATACGTTAAGCCTAAGTCTGTCTTCTGTAAGGTATAAGCTCTTGTAATCTGTGAGCTTCTCTGTTTCTCTCTCTCCTGTAAACTGTAAGCTATTACAGTCAACAGGGTACTCTTTTTAGCTCTCTCTCCACTCCCCCACAAATGTTTTCTATTCAATTACAAGCTTTCCAGTATTGAGATTTGCGTGTATATAAATCTCCACAAAACAAATTTTTTGGGAAAAAATCAGCGAAGCCAAGACATTCAAATTTCAAAGGATCAGCCCATCTCTAGTAACTGTGCTTTACCACAATATTAAACTCCTTTCTATTTTGCACAGTCAGACCTTAATCATGTTACCATATTACATCTCTACATTTTTAAGAGGACTAATAGACCATTGAAAGAGGGACACCATGTGATTCTGTATTCCATATGCATCTGATTTATATAAATCCTACAGCAGAGAAATTGTGACATGCTTCATTGTATTGCTTTTAAGGGAGACTGTATGTCATACATATCACTAATGGAAAACCATATGAAAGCAGAAGAAAATTGTACAAGTGGCCATATGTAAAGCTATTTCATATGGTCTTCAAGCTATTAAAAGAATTACTTCCATTAGTTCTGTTTTGCTAATTTTTCACAAACTTTTTTTAGTTTTTCACTGGTGTTAATGAACCACTCCAGAATTTTTTTTATTTTACCGCTGGAGTGATCATTCAAATCTATATCCCCTTCCTTCTGTCTTATACTCATCTTCAGGCATCTTCATCTGATATCACCACCATTGCTGTCTGTCTCCCACAGTTTGTGACCTACCAGCTGCTCCAGTATTTTATGGAGCAAGCTGGAGGTCACAACTAAATACAAGCCTATGAGAGCCTCGTCCTGGATCTTATTGACTTGCATTGAGAGCTTGTGATGTAGCTTGTGACTTCTGGGCAGTCAAAAGCTGTGGTCACAAGTTAGACACCATGGGACTGGAGCAACACTGAATAAAGGCGAAGATCCCAGAGGGTTAGTATAAGAGTAAGGACAGGGACCTTAGGTTTAACCCCTTTCCGACATTTGCAGTGTATATTTACTTCATGGTTAGGAAAGACTTTCCGACCAATGCAGTATATATATCATGGTAATCCTCCACATACAGGTGGTTGTGCACGGGTGATTGCTACCGGGTGTCAGATGATTCTGACACCCGCCACCCACACAACTACTGCTAACTTGCTAAATGCTGCAATCAATATAATTTAGTGAGCAGGCAGAGGGAAGAAGCCCCTCTGCCCTTGGACATCATTGCAGTGGCCTAATCATTGCCATTGTGACCTGATGTCATCATGACGACATCCGGGTCACCAGAGCTGACAAAGTTGCTAGATCATGCTCAGTGCATGATTTAACAAGTTTGTCTGTCAGCGCAGCACTGACAGTTTATAAGGCATAGGAAAGCTCCGGCATTCCTATACTTTATAAACGATCAGGCTGATAGTGGGACAAAGTAAAAAAGTTAAAAAAAAAAAATCGTATGGTATTTCTGAAAACGTCATCCCATCAGCAGCAAAATAAAATAGTTTTAGCTCTCAGAATAAAGAGATGCAAAAATAATTATTTTTTATATAAAACAGTTTTTATTGTGTAAAAGCGTGAAAACATAAAAACACTATATAAATGTGGTATCACTGTAATTGTATTGACCCGAAGAATAAAGCCTCCTTATCAATTTTAGCACACGTGAGATGGTATAAAAAACTGAAAACAACTCATTGCTTGTGTTTGTTCATTCTGCTTCCGACAAATCTGAATAAGGCGATCAAAAAATGTCATGAGTCTGAAAATGATACCAATAAAAACGGCAACTCGTCTCACAAAAAACAAACCCTCCAAATAGCTCTCAAAATATGGCGATGGAAAAAAATAGGTTTTGAAAAAAAAGCATCTTTTAGTGTGACAGCAGTGAAACATAAAAACCCGATATAAATCTGGTATAGCTGTAATCACCTAAACCCGAAGAATAAAGTCATGTAATCACTTATAATGCAAGAGAAACATTGTAAAAAATAAATAGAACCAATTCTTCAACTGAAGTTGATTTTTTCATTCTGCCTTCCAAATATTGTAGTAATGCTTGGTGTAAATTTATGGTGTGCTCTACGCTGGCGCTTACATCGCGGTTTCTATGTAAATCTATAAAATATGTGATTCAGATGAAACAGTTGGTGGAAGGTTTCCTATAATGAGGCAGATTGAGGCAATGTGGACACCGTCTGACCTGTGATCCGGTAGTGTTAGTCTTTTTAGGCGTGCATAAAAGTGCCGTCAGCAACAGTATTGTGCACCTCTGAAAAAAAGGACCCAACTAAACAGAGGCCAAACAGAGTCCAGAGTAATTCTGTTGCCTCATTATAGTGAATGTATCCCTCGGGGGTTTCATCTGAATCATGTCACTCTGAGATGTAAGTGCTCAGAGTAGAGCGCCAGAAAAATGTTATCCCAAATGTTATGTAAATGTTCCTAACTAGAGTTGAGCGAAACGGGTCGAAAAATTTCAAAAGTCGCCGACTTTTGGCAAAGTCGGGTTTCATGAAACGAAACCCGACCCTAGGATGAGGTCGGCCACGAGGTCGGCGACTTACGCGCCAAAGTCGCGTTTCAAAAGTTTGTTTTGCGCTCTTTTTCAGCCAATCAGGATCCACGGACACTGTGGGCAACGTGATGACATAGGCAGGGGTCACCACCATCTTTCAGAAGGGCATGCAAGTGATTGGCTTGCTTTGGTGGGCGTCACAGGGGGTATAAAAGGGCGTGCACGCCGACCGCCATCTTACTTCTGCCGATCTCAGTATAGGGAGAGGTTGCTGCTGATTCTGTAGGGAGAGCGTTAGGCAGGGAAGAAGACAAAAAAACTACTTCTGCTGCTAGCGATTTGGCCTGCACAACACACCAGTCACTGTGTGTGCAGTGCAAGGGGAGGCTATATAGTGGTGTATCAGTGGTGTTGGTTGTTGGGCTGCCTTCTAAGGCTTCCTGACATTCCTGCATTGCTGTTTACCCACTGCTCCGCAAACTGCTTTTTTAAAAGCAATCCCAATTTTTTTTTTTGTCCTGCTGAGAAGAAAAAAAAACTGCTTCTGCTGCTAGCAATTTGGCCTGCCCAACACACCAGTCACTGTGTGTGCAGTGCAAGGGGAGGCTATATTGTGGTGTATCAGTGGTGTTGGTTGTTGGGCTGCCTTTTAAGGCTTCCTGAAAGGCTGGCATTGCTGTTTACCCACTGCTCCGCAAACTGCTTTTTTAAAAGCAATCCAATCTCCCTTATCCTCTAGTCACTTTTGTCACAGCTGTGCCATCGAGCCTGTGACATAGCGCTCAGATATCAGTGGGCCTCACACAATCCAAAAGTGTCCAGTGTCCAAAAGTGTGTGCAGAGATTCAAAATCTCCCTTATCCTCTAGTCACTTTTGTCACAGCTGTGCCATCGAGCCTGTGACATAGCGCTCAGATATCAGTGGGCCTCACACAATCCAAAAGTGTCCAGTGTCCAAAAGTGTGTGCAGAGATTCAAAATCTCCCTTATCCTCTAGTCACTTTGGTCACAGATGTGCCATCGAGCCTGTGACATAGCGCTCAGATATCAGTGGGCCTCACACAATCCAAAAGTGTCCAGTGTCCAAAAGTATGTGCAGAGATTCAAAATCTCCCTTATCCTCTAGTCACTTTGGTCACAGCTGTGCCATCGAGCCTGTCACATAGCGCTCAGATATTCATTGGGCCTCACACAATCCAACAGTGTCCAGTGTCCAAAAGTGTGTGCAGAGATTCAAAATCTCCCTTATCCTCTAGTCACTTTGGTCACAGCTGTGCCATCGAGCCTGTCACATAGCGCTCAGATATTCATTGGGCCTCACACAATCCAAAAGTGTCCAGTGTACAAAAGTGTGTGCAGAGATTCAAAATCTCCCTTATCCTCTAGTCACTTTTGTCACAGCTGTGCCATCGAGCCTGTGACATAGCGCTCAGATATCAGTGGGCCTCACACAATCCAAAAGTGTCCAGTGTCCAAAAGTGTGTGCAGAGATTCAAAATCTCCCCTGTCCTATAGACACCTTGTACCTTGCTTTACATTACTATATAGTTTGTTGGATTTTGTCTACATTTCTACCAAAAATGAGGAAGGCTGGTGGAAGAGGCCGTGGAATTGGGCGGGGGTTGGCAGCTGGTAATGATGCTGTTGGTGGTGGATCTGATGGTAGTGGCAAGAGCAAAATAGGACCGAATGCAGGAGGTGTTGAGCCTGCGTCATCGTCTGGCTACATAAGGCCTCGAACGCTTAGTTTTCTATGAGTTGGCAAACCGCTTTTAAAGCCAGAGCATCAGGAAAAAGTTTTGTCTTACATTGCTGACTCAGCCTCCAGCTCTATCGCCTCCTCTTCTTCAGTTGTAAAAAGTAAAAGCACTGAGTCGTCATTGGAGGCTCATGTTCATGAACCACACCTTTCCTTGTGTCCTTCACCCCAACCAAGATTGAAGGATGACGCAGGCCATACTACTGATTACTCCATGGAGCTGTTTTCACATACCATGCCTGGATTATCAAGTCAAATGGTGAATTACCCAGGCCAAGATGAATCTGACATGGAGTGCACTGATGCACAGCCGCTGATGGATGATTCTGCTGGTACATTCACTCAGAGCACTACATTGTCCTCGCAGTGTACAGAGCCAGATTCTGACCCTGATGAGACTCAGGTGCCCCTTCCCGCACACTATACCACCATACACGGTGACACAGAGGAAGGTGCACATGACATAGAAGAGGAGGTGATGGATGACCCAGTTGTTGACCCAGATTGGCATTCATTGGGGGAAGAGGGTGCTGCTTCCAATAGCTCAGATGAGGAGCATCCACAGCAGACATCGACATCGTAAGAGCTGTTATCTGGCAGGCCCGTAGCACTCCAAAGACAGGTTCCAAACATCAAAAGAGTTGCTGGACAGCTTGTCCAGAGGGTCAAAATGCTTAGACATTTAACCAGCATGCACTTGCAAGCGTGGACACAACACCAAACTTCAAGTGCCACATGTGCAACTGATCACAACGAAGGTAGTCAGCAACGCTACATTGTTTCCCCCACTGTAAGCCCACCGGTTAGCACAGCAGCAAATGTTGAGGTGTCGTTGCAAGGCCACAGCAGTCAGGGAATCCCACTGTTATATCAACGAAAGACTGATTCTAGGCCATCAGAAAGAACACCAACTCCATCACCATCATCAACCCTCTCTCAGTCCGCCTTGTCCACCGCTACTTCCACCATATGCAGCTCTCAAGTCCAGCTCACCCTCCCAGACACTATGAGTAGGACAAGAAAGTACTCAGTCTCTCATCCCTGTACACTGGGTTTGAACACCCACATTGCCAAACTAATCTCGTTTGAGATGATGCCCTTTCGGTTGGTGGAAAGCACAGCTTTCCGCGAACTCATGGCCTATGCAGTACCACGCTATGACCTACCCAGTCGCCACTTCTTCTCTCGCAAAGCCATCCCAGCCCTCCACCATCATGTGAAAGACCGCATTGTCTATGCACTCAAGCAGTCAGTGAGCGGAAAGGTGCACCTCACAACTGATGCATGGTCCAGTCGGCATGGCCAGGGCCGTTACGTGTCCATCACTGCGCACTGGGTTAATGTGGTAGATGCAGGGTCCACAGGGGACAGCGGTGGTGGGACAGTGCTGCCTAGCCCACGGTATAGGAAACAGTTGACTGTAGGCGTTCGACCCTCCTCCTCCTCCTCCTCCTCCAGAAGCGAAAGCTCATCCACAGAGCGCAGTCGTACGAGCACTCCATCTGCAGCTGCCACTGTTGCACACGATGTGTCCCCCTATCGAGCAGCTAGTGGAAAGCGTCAGCAGGCTGTGTTGCAGATGATGTGTTTGGGCGACAGACACACCGCCGAGGTGCTGGCCGAGTACTTGAAGCGACAAACTGAGTCATGGCTGGGCAGTGTACATCTTGAGGCAGGCAAGGTAGTTAGTGATAACGGCCGTAATTTTGTGGCAGCCATAGCCCTTTCAAAACTCAGCCATATACCTTGCTTGGCTCACACCTTGAACCTGGTGGTGCAGTGCTTCCTCAAAAATTATCCGGAGTTAACAGCCCTGCTCCAGAAGGTGCGAAGACTGTGGGCGCACATCCGCCGGTCGCCTGTACACTCCGTTCGTATGCAGAAGCTGCAGCGATTGCTCCACCTTCCCAACCACCGCCTCATTATCGACATTGCAACAAGGTGGAACTCCACCCTGCACATGGTGGTGCGGCTGTGCGAGCAGAGGCAGGCCATAATGCATTTGTGGGAGGATACACGGCCAGGCACTTTGAGAGCAGACATGGAGTTGACAGGTGTGCAGTGGTCGAAGCTGAAAGACCTCTGTAAAGTCCTTCAGTGTTTTGAGGAATGCACACGGCTGGTAAGTGCAGACGACGCCATCCTAAGCATGAGCATCCCACTTATGCGTCTGCTCATGCAAACTTTGATGCACCTTAAGGAGCAGGCGTCTGCAGCCAATGTTGATGAGGAGGAAGAGGAGGAGGGAGTCCTTGATGACATTCAGCCATTGTCTGCTCAGGGACCTCTCCTGGACGAGGTGGAGGAAGAAGAGGAGGAGGAGGAGGATGATGGGGATGATTACTTAGGGGAGGAGGATGCATCTCGTGGGGCAAGTGAAAATGTTGGTGTGGCAAGGTCTGGTACAGGGTTTGTGCGTGACTGGAGGGATGTGGATTTGCCAGAAAGTGCTCCTCCACCCAGCACTCGCAGTGCATCATTGACACCAGGAACATTGGCCCACATGTCAGATTATGCCTTGCAGATCCTAAAAAGGGACCCCCGCATTGCCAAAATGATGATCGATGACGACTACTGGTTGGCCAGCATCCTGGATCCACGCTATAAAGGCAAATTACAAAACATCATGCCACAGGAGAACCTTGACCTAATATTGGCTAATAAACAAGCAACTCTGGTAAATCGGTTGCTTGAGGCATTCCCAGCACACTGCAGCGGTGATGGTTCTCACACGAGCCGTACGGGCCGGGGGCAGCTTGGCAGAGGTGTTCGTGGTGCACACAGCAGAAGTGGCGTTGGAGACAGGGGTTTCATGACAATGTTGTGGACTGATTTTTCAAATACCGCTCACACAACTGGTAATACTGCATCGATGGAAAGTGACAGGAGACAGCAGTTGTCAACTATGGTTACAAACTACTTTTCCTCCCATATCGATGTTCTCCCACACAGGTCATTCCCCTTTGACTATTGGGCCGCTAAACTGGACACCTGGCCTGAATTGGCCCAATATGCCTTACAGGAGCTCGCTTGCCCAGCTGCAAGTGTGCTATCGGAAAGAGTCTTCAGTGCAGCTGGATCAATCCTGACAGAAAAAAGGACCCGTCTGTCAACCCAAAATGTGGATGATCTAACCTTCATTAAAATGAACCATGCATGGGTTTCCAAGGATTTTGTCCCACCTTCCCCTGATGACACATAGGGTGACAGAAAAATGGCTTGCTTTGGTCCACCTCTTCCTGGGACTTCACCTATTTCGCCTTTTGCATCAGCTGAATGTCCAACATCAACATATGCCACTTTCTAAAACTCCCTAACTGTGCTGCCTCCCCCCCATGGCCGGGGTCACCACCTAGCGCACGACACCGTGCGAGTGCCGTTGCCCTGGACAGGTGGGTAGGCCGACTCTTGGGCGTGGGCACTGGCACAGGGTCCCTCATAGTGCAATCAAGTGTCTCTGACGGTGGTGGTGCACACCCGCCGTCAGACACACCGCTGTACTATGAGGGGACCAGTGCCAGTACCGACGCCCACGAGTGGGCCCCCCTTGCTTGGGCAGGGCCCCAGCATTTGCAATCTTTACCTCTCCCTGCTCCTCCGCTGTATAATCTGGGCCGTCAAATCCATACTGTGCCTGACACCGTCTGAGCCTGCCTCCTGATGTATAGACATATATTTTGAATGTGTACGCTATCCATACATGTTATCCGGGATACGGTACCCTTTCTAACCTTTGTGCAATCACGTGCAATCCATACTGGGCCTAACACCATCTGAGCCTGCCTCCTGATGTATAGACTTATATTTTGAATGTGTACGCTATCCATACATGTTATCTGGGGATACGGTACCCTTTCTAACCTTTGTGCAATCACGTGCAATCCATACTGGGCCTAACACCGTCTGAGCCTGCCTCCTGATGTATAGACATATATTTTGAATGTGTACGCTATCCATACATGTTATCTGGGGATACGGTACCCTTTCTAACCTTTGTGCAATCACGTGCAATCCATACTGGGCCTAACACCGTCTGAGCCTGCCTCCTGAGACATATATTTTGAATGTGTACGCTATCCATACATGTTATCCGGGGATACGGTACCCTTTCTAACCTTTGTGCAATCACGTGCAATCCATACTGGGCCTAACACCGTCTGAGCCTGCCTCCTGAGACATATATTTTGAATGTGTACGCTATCCATACATGTTATCTGGGGATACGGTACCCTTTCTAACCTTTGTGCAATCACGTGCAATCCATACTGGGCCTAACACCGTCTGAGCCTGCCTCCTGATGTATAGACATATATTTTGAATGTGTACGCTATCCATACATGTTATCCGGGGATACGGTACCCTTTCTAACCTTTGTGCAATCACGTGCAATCCATACTGAGCCTAACACCGTCTGAGCCTGCCTCCTGAGACATATATTTTGAATGTGTACGCTATCCATACATGTTATCTGGGGATACGGTACCCTTTCTAACCTTTGTGCAATCACGTGTAATCCATACTGGGCGTGAGAACGGCTGGCGAGCTGTTAAGCAAGCTACAGCACCTGTGGTTTGCACACGTAAGTTTTTCATTTTTTCAGGAATGACGGTTAGGCCTAATTCCGGAACTGCAGTTGACCTGCACTTACTGGGAAATCATTGTTCGCGGGTAATAATTGTAATCAGTGATCCCCATCACTAACGTTGTTCAGCGTGTTATCTGCACCTGTAAGCGACAAACGCTGGCCTTTTCAGTGTAGCGCACATGCAGCCACGGACATGTAAGGGCATGACACACCAGTTATTGGCCAATCTCATATGCCAGAGCCTCACGTGTCCCTCTAGTAAGCCAGACTCGGACCGCGGGGCATGACGGAGTCTCGTTCGTTAACGGAATTAAGCTTGCAATGTGTGCATCTGTTCTGTAGCTGGCATGGTTGAGGTTTCCCAGGTGGAGTCGAATTTAACCGTAGGCTCCACTCCTGGTGGTGCCCTTCTGGACATTCCTTTAAGGTTCAGCTTTGCAACCATACTGCCCACGTAAAACAAACACTTTGCCTTCATGAACGCTGTTTGGAGGGTCATGACTCGTGGGAATAACGCCGCCCAATCAGTTAACCTGCTAGAGAGATCCTTCGTTGCTCCCAAGCATGACATCACACTCCCTAGGAAGAAGGTAATGCCACTGTGGCGACCGTACTCCTGGGGGCGACACAAGTGCACTGATGCCCAGCCACTGCTCGATGAATCTGCTGGTACATTAACCCAGACCACTACATTCCCCTCGCACGCTACATGACCTGAATCTGACCCTGATGAATCTCAGGTTACCCTTCCCATATACAGTTCCATCTTACACGGTGACAAAGAGGAAGCTGCAGATGAAAGTGCAGGTTCGGCCCACCCGCCATCAGACACACCACCGTACTATCAGGGGCCCTGTGCCAGTGCCGTCGCCAACGAGTGGGCCCCCCCTGCTTGCCCAGGATCACAGCACTTGCAAAGTTGAAATACTGTGCAGTGAGATGGAAGATGGGGACGACGAGGAATCCAGACAAGTACAGGGATTCCCTAGCGAGGAGACTTATTTGATTGTTTTCAATGTTGGGACAGCAATTTTTGGGGAGCACTATACTCTGGAGAATGATAGATGGGGCCCACCATACACTGGAACATTCCAAAGGTGGACATCAGACACTGGAGCAGCATTTACAGGGCCCATTATACACTAGAGCATTAGAAATGGGGCCCATTATGTCTGGAGCATTATTTGGGCCCATAAGACAGTGGAGCTTCATCCATGGGGACCAACATATACTGTAGCATTATGTGGAGCTCATCATATACTGTTTCAAACATTATATGGGACCAATGATTCTGTATGGAGAAATAGATGGGCCTCGTCATGAGATGTAAAAAGTGAGGTATTTTTCATTGTACTATACCGCTATTTCTCTGCCGTATCGGAGCATGATGAGTTGTGGTATGTGTTAAAGGGGCGCTCTTTCGCCCAGGGCACATGAAAACCTGCAGCCAGCCCTTCCCCCCCACAACTTTAGCCAAATAACCCCCATTTTTCAGTGCGTAACTTGTATTATGAAGTTAATTAAGGTTGACAAGGTTAAGTAAGAAGAATTGATGCTTTTGGCATTCAAATGGGCACTGTAGGTGTGTTTCCTGTCCTCCTCTCACTGCCGACTTTTATTCCCCATTGACTTACATTGGGTTTCGTGTTTCGGGACGACCACAACTTTTCACTATAATCGGACGATCTTGCTCGACCCGACTTTTGGAAAAGTCGGGTTTCACGAAACGAAACGCGACCCTAAAAAAACAAAAGTCGCTCAACTCTATTCCTAACAAAAGCTTCAAATCAATCCACAAATAATAGTAAGTCCCCACTCAGGTCCATCATCTGTTAATGGAAATACAGGGGCTTTCATGTTACAAGTAGTACAGAGGCTTTGGAAAAGCGCTATGTCTGCTCACCCCCAAAAGAAATTTAGCAAATTCTGTGCTCCCAAATCCAAATGACCCCTCCTTTCTGAGCTCCAGTGTGTCTAAGCCACAGTTAGCGCAGTTATGCAATTTTGGCATTCCTGTAGCAATGAGAGCCCACCTATTTTATGGTCTCCAGAAGCATGAGCAGGGCACAACGTACTGGTCACTACAATGTGCTGATAATTGCAATGGCAGATTGCAATTTTCACTCAGCAACATCTACTGCTGCTTATTTCTGGGAAAGGCCCATAGAGTCAAAATCGTCACTATACCTGTAGATAAATTCCCAAAGGGGTATAATTTCCAAAATGTGGTCACTTGATGGGGCTCCTGCTTTTTTATCACTTAAGGGCTCTGTATACGGAGTCCGCATAATATTATAGCACATTCTTCTCCAGGAGGCAAATAGGGCTCCATCCCTCCTGTCCTTCCTGAATCAAGCTATTTGGCTAAGCCGTACTGTACAGCCACATATGGGATATTTCTATATTCAAAATAAATAGTGGGAAAAATTATGGTACCATGTTTAGCCATTTCGAAAATGAAAAATGTGGAGCTAAAACAAAATTTTGTTGGTAAAAATGTAATTTTTTTTTCACTGCCCATTGGTATAAAATTCTGTGACCCACCTGTGGTGACATTATGGTCACTGCTCCCCTAGATGAATTCAATGAAAGGTGCAGTTTATAAAATAGGGTCTCTTATGGGAGGTACTGCTGTTCTGGCACCTCAGGGGCTCTGCCAATGTGACATGTAATCCAGCAAAATCTGAACTCCAATATGGAGCTTCTTCCCTACGGAGGTTTACACTGTGCCTCAAAAGTAGTTTTTGAAGACATATGGGGTATCGACAAACACAGGAGAAATTGCACAACAAATTTTGGTGTCTATTTTTTGTTGCTATCCTTGTGAAAAAAATGGGGCTAAAACAACATTTTCGTAGGAAAAATATATTTTTTTCATTTTTACAGGTTCAGATTGTAAAATTCTGTCAAGCTCATGAGGGTTTAAGTGGCTCACCACACATCTAAATAAATTCCTTTAGGGATCTAGTTTCCAAAATGGGGTCACTTATGTGGGCTTTCAAGGTTTAGGTACATAAGAGGCTCTTCAAACCCGACATTACACCAGCAGACCATTCCATCAAAGTCAGCATTTCAAAAAGTCACTCCTTCCTTTTTGAGCCCTGTCATGTGCCCAAATAATAGTTTGCCCCCACATATGGGGTATCTGTGTGCTCAGTATAAATTGCACAACAAATGTTGGGGTTCATTTTCTCCTGTTACTCTTGTGAAAATAAAAATGGAAAATTTGGGGCTAAAAACATTTTTGTGGGAAAAATGTGATTTTTTATTTTGGAGTATCAACATCATAAACATCTGTGAAGCACTTGGGGATTCAAGCTGCTCACCACACACCAAGATGAGTCCCTTGAGGGGTCTAATTTCCAAAATGTGGTCACTTGATGAAAGTTTCCACTGTTTAGGCACATCACAGCATCCGCTAATTATTTCAGCAAACTTTACATTCAAAAAGTCTAATTTTGCCTCTTTCCTTTCAAGCTTTTCTGTGCTCCCAAAAAGTAGTTTTCCTTCACATATTGGATATCAGCGTACACAGCAGATATTGTACAGCAAATTTTATGGAGCAATTTTTCCTGTTAGCCTTGAGAAAATGCAAAATTTGGGATTAAAAACATTTTTGTGAGAAATATGTTATTTTCGTTATTTTCACAGCTCAACGTTATAAGCTTCTTTAAATTACCTTGGGGTTCAAGGTGCTCACCACACATCTAGAGAACTTCCTTGAATGTTCTTAGGATGCTAGAGGAATGCTAGGGGAGGAAGGTGCCAAACAACGGCCGTTTCGCGATTACTCGCTTCTACGGGTCCAGGACCCGTAGAAGCGAGTAATCGAGAAACGACCGTTGTACTACACCTCCCTCCCCTAGCATTCCTCTAACGTCCTATCCATTACTAATCCTACAGTTGTTTGGTAAATAAATAAACACACAGCCAGTATAAAGTCTTTTATTTGAAAAAAAACACTTTTCCATTTTTATATAAAAATAAAAAACACAGTTATACTCACCTAACGCCTATTCCATTGAATCCCTCAACTCCTGTAATAAAAACAGAAAGAAAAAAGCAATAATATTCCTCACCTGTCTGTCATTCTGTCCCATGCCAAAATCCATGTCTGGGGATTGCAAGTTTTCAACCTAGAATAAAAAGGAAAAGTGTGTTTTGTTTGTATTTCAAATAAACAACTTTACATTGTCTGTGTGTTTATTTACAATATAACTATAGGATTAACAATGATGTTTTATAGACACCTCTCCATTATTAAGCCATGGGCTTGATGTTACCGGACAATACAAAGGTGACATCAACCGCCCAAATATGAACTCCACTTGCCACCACTAGAGGGCCGGGCAAAGTACTAGAACTGGTGCATCTAATAGATGTACCTTTTCTGACTGGCTGCGGGCTGCTGTTTATAGACTGGGGTGGCTAATATGCATTGACCATTACCAGCCTGTGAGTACCAGCATTCAGCTGTCTGCTTTAGCAAGTCTGATTGTCAAAAATGAGGGGACCCCATGGCATTTTTAAAATTAATTATTAATTGTTTGGAATGAGGTGGGATGTTACTGTGTCACGTTCACAGGTGGGGTGAGGCAAAGTATTCAGATGGGAGGAGAGGGAGGGGGAACTGGTGGACGCAGGAATGAACTGAAAGTACTGAATGCTGTTTAGGCTTGTGAGACAGGTATGATATGAGGGATGAGAAGTCGTTTTGTTTTGCTGCAGTCAGAATTTCTACAACTTCTGTTACTGCATGGGCAACTCCGCTCCCTTTCTTTGTAGATGTGGACCAGAAAGAACATGTGCTCCAGTAGATGGCAAGTGCTGCATCAAATGGCCTCTGCTTCTCTTCCTCCACCTTAACATTACACAGTACAGTCCTCAGTGGTGACACCCCAATTAACCTTCCCCCCACATCACAACTCTCCAAGCGCCCAACTGACTGTGAGGAACCATAGATTGGCCATTCTGCAGAGCTGTTCACACATTCTATTCCATGGGTATCAGAGGTCTGCTCTAAACATTCACAGTTAAAAGGAGGAAATCATCTGCATCGATGGCCATTTTTTTTTTTTTACTTAGAGCTATGGCCAGGCAAACATTTGTCCGAGCATAAACCAAACCCTCTTCAACAGACATTAACCCCGTTGGGTTAAGTTGATTCATTTCAGATATTTGAGGCTCCCGCTTTATTGATAGAAAATTGTAAAACTTAAAGCTCTCAGAATATGGCAACACAATAGCAAATATTTTTTTTAAAACAGTATATTTATTGTACAACAGTAGTAAAGCATAAATAAAACTGTATAAATTTGGTATCGCCATAATCCTGCCTACCCACGGAATAGAGTTAACACTTTATTATGCAACATGTGAATAGTGTAAAATATAAAACCTACAAAAACAAAAAACCTATGTTCTATTATTGTCATGTGTACCTGTCCTGTGTGACTCGACCCGCAGGTCGGTAACTGAAACAACAAGACAATGTCACATATGTCTGTCCTGTGTGACACGACCCGCAGGTCGGTAACTAATCAACAAGACAAAAGGGGAACACCGGGGAAACAGATACAACGGTGGGCCCTGCAATAGGGAACGGGATGTGGAGACCTCCTGCACTCCCCTGAGTCAGTGTCCCTGAACACTCCTAACTTTGCCTATACAGGCTCTTCACCTGTCGCCGATCAGGATACCTGAATCCCTCACTATCCCTGCACCTATCGCTTACTAGGGAACAGGATAGTGCAGACACTGGTCCCACCGCTGCACTAATAAACACGAAGGAAAAATGGGAAAACACCAAAACACTTATCTTTCTCTGCTGCAGTCACCAGACAGCAGAGTGCAGCACCAGATCAGCTTTCAGCAGTGGCTCGACACCTCAGAGCCAGCTCCTGCTTTCACCATCTTTCTCTGCTGCATTCACCAGGCAGGCAGCATTCAGCACCAGTTTCAGCAGTGGCTCGACACCTCAGAACCCGCTGCTAACTTCACCAGGTTTCAGCAGTGGCTCAATACCTCAGAGTCAGCTGCTCACTTCACCGTGGTTGGAATCCAAAAAGGAACTGCTATCACCAACACCTGCTGATACACCATGTGACCTTATATAGCCAAGGGAGTGGTCACATCAGCAGGGAAACCAAAGCAGACATGTAATTAGACCTATGGCCACCGGGGGCAAAAACCTATATTAAGTCCCCAAAGGCCTGAAAAGGAAAAAAAGGGTTTAAATGAGCGAATCCAGAATCTGACACAGATCCAAGAATTGGACTGTGACAATTACTCACCAAAAACAGTTAATAAAAGGTAGATAAGTTATATTTCCCAAAAATGAAGCCACAGAAAAATATGACTCATCCAGAAAAACACAAGCCCTCACACAGCTATGTCAACAGAAAAACTAAAATACTATGGCTTCTGAAATTTGACAATGAAAAGAAAGAAGTTAAGTTTGTCCTTAAGACCCCTAATGGGCACATCCTTAAGGGGCTAATTCTAATTAATAATAATATTTTTCCTTATAATGTGAAGAACATATGGTGTAAAAGATATGTGTTTGATTTACAGACAAATTAAACATACAATGGACAGAATACAATGGGAGAAAACTAATACAAATGATTGAAGTCACAAACTGGCCAAAGGGTTTTAACACTATTTTATCATGCTCTAATAGGCATAAATGTATTATTATTTGATTAATTAGTAAGTTGTTCATGTTATGCAAATTAAAACCTGACTTGTTTAACTAGATATTGGGATACCTTATTTAACAGATAAATCTAGAAGTGATTCATAGTGGGATCATGAGGGGTTGATAACATGAGACCTCTTTAAATGGGATCTGTCACACCATTCATAACCTTGTTTAATCAATGTTGGTAATTAGTTGTGAAATAACCTTGCCCATTTTGTGCTGAACATTCAACCCTTGGTAACCTCAAGTCTTGTATCTATGATGAATGAAACAGTGGTACTTTAAAGGTTAATGAAATACTAATATTTTCTTTAATGCTATATTAAAATATGAGTTTAAATAAAAAAAATAGTAAACATTTCTATTATAAAATCCAACATAAAAGTTATGAAATATTTTTCTGAGCTATTTTCCCAAATTTAAGAGACTGTCCAGCAGATCCATGACCTTCATTGTAACATTGCCATTAGTTCTCCTCCATGAAGGCTCTAAAATGTTTCTTCAGAAGAGAATAATCTTGGCTTTGTCAACAACTATGAATGTAGAATTTGTTAGGTATATTGTTGGACTGCAAAGTATGTATATATATATATATATATATATCCTATGGTTTATTATACAGGTGTACATAGCAGATTTGTTGCAAAAAGTTCTGCAATTGAAAATTTGTTGAGTTTGACAATTTTAAACAAAATATTGATTACGTATGTTAACACAATTTATAAGCAAATTAGATGTTACACATTTGTCCAAAATGTATGCTAAACCCGAGCATGTCATGGGTGACACATGGTGGGGCACTGGAAAAAATACTAATATAATGGAAAAGAATGTGTTTGCCACTAGCAGCAGCTTTAACACTATTAGTCCATTGGTAATGCAGGAAGCAACAGTTCCAGTAGTAATAGTACCAAAAGCACTCCTACTTTTCATGGATAATGATGATGATGATTCTGGGAGCTAGATGAGCAGTTAAGGTCATCAGAGGAGGGGGTTGCTGGCATTGACGATACATAGTGAATGCAACATGCGTCAAAATCATTATTGGAAGCCAAATCCACTTTCCCTGTGGTCAGCTTGGAAGCAGGTAATGCTGCACATAGGAATGATAGAAATTACTCTACAGTGCCAGAAAAGTCTGGTTGTATTGGTGGCCGGTCTAACGAGTGGACTTCTTATGTGCGTGAATTCTTTCTAAGTTGCATTGTGCTGACTGCGCTGTTGAAAAATAAGCTGCATACATCCTGGCACACATATTAAAGAAACTAAATCACTCTGTACAAAAAACAGTATCAACTTCTCATGTGGAGAACAAAAACTGAGATGTTCTCCTTCCTCTCCTTGTGATTATCTTTCTGGGAACCAGTCTGTACCCACAAGTAGTGCCTTTTCATTGTCATCACCCCCTCACCTTAGAACCCAGAACTGAATCCAATTTAGAATCTGTGAATTGAACTGAACAGTTCAGTACACACAGGAGTTGCTTTCATAATCTGACAGATTTGGAGTGCTGCTGCAAGTAAGGGCCCCGTCACACATAGCGACTCACCAGCAATCCTGACAACGATATCAACTTGTCAGGATCGCTGGTGAGTCGCTACATGATCGCTGGTGAGCTGTCAAACAGGCAGCTTCACTAGCGATCAGCACCAGTGATGCCGAGCGCGTGGTGTCACTGTGTACGTTAGTTACCATCACGCTGATGCAGGGAGCTGGTAACTAAGGTACACATCGGGTTTCTAAGCAGCGCACGTCACTTAGAAACCCGATGTGTACCTTGTTTACCAGCTCCCTGCATCAGTGCGCTGGTAATTAAGGTACACAGAGGGTTTCTAAGCACAGCGCGCTGATCGCTGATCGCTGGTTTCGCGCCTGTCACATGCAGCGATTTGTGCTGGCCAGCGGGAGACCAGCAAACAAAAAAATGTCCAGGGCTTTCCAACAACGATCAGCGATACCGTCAGGGGGGCGGGTCGCTGATAGGTGTCACACACAGCGATCTCGCTGGTGATATCGCTGTTGCATCACAAAACTTGTGACTCAGCAGCGATCTCGCTTTCCTTTGCCCCCCACATACGATCACTGGCTCGCTCTTGTCATCTGCACCTCAAAAACATTTCTAGAATTCGACCTTTTCTTACTTTTGAGTCTGCAAAAACTCTTACTGTTTCTCTTATTCATTCTCGTCTCAACTATTGTAACTCTCTTCTAATCAGTCTCCCTCTTACCAAACTCTCCCCTCTCTAATCTGTCTTGAATGCTGCAGCCAGGATCATATTCCACACCAATCATTACACTGATGCCTCTACCTTGTGCCAGTCATTACACTGGCTACCCATCCACTCCAGAATTCAGTATAAACTTATTACCCTCACCCACAAAGCCCTCCATGGCTCAGCACCACCCTACATCTCCTCCCTTGTTTCAGTATACCACCCTACCCACGCCATCCATTCTGCTGATGACCTGAGGTTAGCATCCTCAATAATCAGAACCTCCCACTCCCGTCTCCAAGACTTTACACGTGCTGCGCCAATTCTTTGGAATGCACTTCTCAGGTCAATATGATTAGTCCCCAATCCCCACAATTTTAAGCGCGCCCTGAAAACGCATTTATTCAGACTGGCCTATCGCCTCAACATATTAACCTAATCTATCCCTGTGTGGCACAGCCAAAAGTTTTACCATAACCAGGTTCCCTGCATCATGTTCCCACATGCTTTATGCATCCATTAGCCCTCTGTGTCTGTACTGATACACACTTAACATTATGGCTGGTCCATACAATCAGGGCAACTGTTACCACCCACCTTTTGTGTCTCCCTTTTTTTTTTTAGCAGGGCCCTCATTCCTCTTGGTATTTGTTATAATCTATGTGATTATTGTTATGCTGTAATGTCTATTATCTGTACAAATCCCCTCCGAAATGTAAAGTGCTGCGGAATATGTCGGCGCTATAGAAATACAATTTATTATTATTATTATTATTATTATTATTATTATTATTATTATTATTATGTGTGACGGGGGCATTAGAATTGTAAAATTTTCAGTCTCAGATGTGCCAGATAGATAGACCAAAAAGACTTACTGCTCTCATAAATGCAATAGGTACGTTAGCAAAGTTAATGGGTGTGCAAAGTTATGCAACCACATTATTATAATTCTTTTTCCCACTAGAAAATATTTTGGTATATTTTTTAGCTGTACAGATTATGAGTGACATGATGAGTGGAAACAGTTATGAAATTATTGCTTTTTGGTATGATTTTTTTTTACATATCAAAAGTCTGACACTTTAACAGTGGTGCAAAGACTTTTTATGTACATTTATATTCCAAATTATTTTCAAGATACAGTTACATAATCAATATGGGCTTAACCCCTTCACCCCCAAGGGTGGTTTGCACGTTCATGACCGGGCCAATTTTTACAATTCTGACCACTGTCCCTTTATGAGGTAATAACTCTGAAACGCTTCCATGGATCCGGGTGATTCTGACATTGTTTTCTTGTGACATATTGTACTTCATGATAGTGGTAACATTTCATTCAAATAACTTGCATTTATTTGTGAAAAAAATGGAAATTTGGCGAAAATTTTGAAAATTTCGCAATTTTCCAACTTTGAAATTTTATGCCCTTAAAGCACAGAGAAACGGCACACAAAAAACTTGATAAGTAACATTTCCCACATGTTTACTTTACATCAGCACAAATTTGGAACCAAATTTTTTTTTTGTTAGGAAGTTATAAGGGTTAAAAATTGACCAGCGATTTCTCATTTTTGCAACACCATTTTATTTTTACGGACCACATCACATTTGAAGCCACTTTGAGGGGTCTATATGATAGAAAATACCCAAAAGTGCCACCATTCTAAAAACTGCACCCCTTAAGGTGCTCAAAACCACATTCAAGAAGTTTATTAACCCTTTAGGTGCTTCACAGGAATTTTTTGAATATTTAGAAAGAATTGAACATCTAACTTTTTTTCTCCCCAAAAAAATTCAGGTTCAAGTTTTTTTATTTTACCAAGGGTAAAAGGAGAAAATGGACTGCAAAAGTTATTGTGCAATTTGTCCTGAGTACGCTGATACCTGATATGTGGGGTGAACCACTGTTTCGGCGCATGGCAGAGCTCAGAAGGGAAGGAGCGCCGTTTGACTTTTTCAATACAAAATTGGCTGGAATTCAGATCGGACGCCATGTCACGTTTGGAGAGCCCCTGATGTACCTAAACAGTGGAAACCCCCCACAAGTGACCCCATTTTGGAAACTAGACCCCCCAAGGAGCTTATCTAGATATGTGGTGAGAACTTTGAACCCTCAAGGGCTTCACAGAAGTTTATAACGTACAGCGGTACAATTAAAAAATCATACTTTTTCCACAAAAATGATCTTTTCACCCCCAATTTCTATTTTCCCAAGGGTAACAGGACCCTAAAAGTTATTGTGCAATTTGATCTGAGTACGCTGATACCCCACATGTGGGGGTAAACCACTATTTGGGCGCATGGCAGAGCTCGGAAGGGAAGCAGCGCCATTTGACATTTTTGGCTGGAATTGAGATCGGACACCATGTCGCGATTGGAAAACCCCTGATGTACCAAAACAGTGGAAACCCCCCACAAATGACACCATTTTGGAAACTAGACCCCCCAAGATCTTATCTAGATGTGTGGTGAGCACTTTGACCCCTCCAGTGCTTCACAGAAGTTTATAATGCCCGGGCGTGAAAATAAAAAATTCGTATTTTTTCCACAAACATGATCTTTTAGTCACCAATTTTTTTTATTTTCCCAAGGGTATCAGGAGAAATTGGACCCCAAAAGTTGTTGTCCAATTTGTCCTGAGTACGCTGACATCCCATATGTGGGAGAAAACTACTGTATGGGCACACATCGGGGCTCGGAAGGGAAGTAATGACGTTTTGGAATGCAGACTTTGATGGAATGGTCTGCGGGTGTCATGTTGCTTTTGGAGAGCCCCTAATGTACCTAAACAGTGGAAACCCCCCACAAATGACCCCACTTTGGAAACTAGACCCCCTAAGGAACTTATCTAGATGTGTGGTGAGCACTTTGAACCCCCAAGGGCTTCACAGAAGTTTATAATGCCCGGGCATGAAAATAAAAAATTCGTATTTTTTCCACAAACATGATCTTTTAGTCACCAATTTTTTTTATTTTCCCAAGGGTAACAGGAGAAATTGGACCCCAAAAGTTGTTGTCCAATTTGTCCTGAGTATGCTGACATCCCATATGTGGGAGAAAACTATTGTTTTTGCACACGTCGGGGCTCAGAAGGGAAGTAGTGACGTTTTGGAATGCAGACTTTGATGGAATGGTCTGCGGGTATCATGTGCATTTGGAGAGCCCCTGATGTACCTAAACTATTGAAACTCCCCACAAGTGACCCCATTTTGGAAACTAGACCCCCCACGGAACTTATCTAGATGTGTGGTGAGCACTTTGAACCCCCAAGTGCTTCACAGAAGTTGCTTCACAGAAGTTTATAACGCCAGGGCGTGAAAATAAAAAAAATCTTTTTTTTCCACAAAAATGATATTTTTGCCCCAAATTTTTTATTTTCCTAAGGGTAACAGGAGAAATTGGACCCCAAAAGTTGTTTTGCAATTTGTCCTGAGTAGGCTGATACCCTATATGTGGGGGTAAAACACTGTTTGGGAGCATGGCAGAGCTTGGAAGGGAAGGAGCACCATTTGACTTTTTCAACTGAGAATTGGCTGGAATTGAGATCAGACGCCATGTTGCATTTGGAGTGCAACTGATGTGCCCAAGCAGTGGAAACCCCCAATTCTAACTCCAACCCTAAACCCCAACACACCACTAACCCTAATCTCAGCCCTAACCCTAGCCCTAACCCTAACCCTAGCCCTAACCCTAGCCCTATCCCTAAGCCTAGCCCTGGCCCTAACCCTAGCCCTGGCCCTAACCCTAGCCCTATGTCACGTCACCGTCAGACTCAGGGCCTGCTGTCCCGGCCTCGACCACTAGGAGGTGTCGGACTGTCCCATCACCGTCTGACTCGTGGCCTGCGGTTCCGGCCTCTGTCTCTGGGAGGCACTGTGCTTCAACCCCGAGTGATGGCGGTGATAGTTATGAGGCTCCTGCGCAGGCGTCCGCTGGACGCAGGCTTCGCTCCTCGGTCAGTCATGAAGGGGCTGGTGCATCACCATCCAGTCTGGTCCTGGGGGCGGTCCGGATGACATCATCAGCCCAGGAGCCTGTGAGGGATGACCTGATCCCTCAAATACCTTGGGACTGCTCTTGCAGGCCGCCGGATATATTCTTGGTTCCCCTGCGTGCTACTGTGTGAATTACTGTTTGACTGACTCTGACTTTGGCCTGGATTCTGACTCTGCTTCTGCCTAACGATTCTGTACCTCTGCGACTCTCCTGGTTTATGACTCTGACTTCGGCCAGGATTCTGACTCTGCTTCTGCCTAACGATTCTGTACCTCTGCTGCTCTCCTGGTTTATGACTCTGACTTCGGCCTGGAATCTGACTCTGCTTCTGTCTACTGTTTTTATACCATTTTTGCCTGACTGGTTTAGTCTCGGATATCATTGCCTCTGTGTCCTGTATTGGAACACCTTTCTGGCGACCGTCCTGCTCTGGTCATTGCTCCTATTCAGACAGCGCCTCCTGGGCTCTGCTATAAATCCAGATCCCTGTATAGGGGTAAAGGGTATCAGTGTTTCTCGGGGTGTTGTCTGGCTGCAGCCCAGACCGCAAGCAGACGTCACACCATAGCCCTAACCCTAACCCTAATGGGAAAATGGAAATAAATACATTTTCCTTTAATTTTATTATTTTTCCCTAGCTAAGGCTGGTTTCACATTAGCGCTTTTGTGCGCAGCGCATCGGGCGCACCAGTGCGCATGCGCACTGCGCACCTATATTTTACATGATGTGCGCATGGTCTTGCGCATATTTGCGCTTTCGTGTGCATGCGTTTTTTTGTCTTTTGCGCCAGGCGCGTCAGACGCAACATGTTGCATTTTTGGTTCCGCCCTGTCTCGTTAAAACAACGCATGCGCACGGAATGCGCACGGAATGCGCAAAAACACCACATTGGAGCCTATGGGAGCGCAATACTTGCGCATGGTCTTGCGTTTTTATGCGCATGCGTTTTTTACATAAACAAGACTGAAATTTGGTCTAGACATTAAAAAAAAAAATTGAACCAAGGTGATAAAATGGTGTGGGCACTGGGATTCCACAATACTTTAAGGATTGCTCACTAGTGGACACACAGCACAAGCTGCACCAATGTAAGTATGAAAAACCTAATGTCTGGCTGAAATTTCAATACATTTCTATGTACTTATGTCTCTTTTTTTTTTTATTGCAGCATGTCTTCATCTGGTGAAGAATATGTCCCCGGGACAGGGCAAGAGGCAGAAGAAGTGAGTACTATGCTTCCGTATGGATTTGAAAAAATAAACACATGTGATTAATTTTTTTGGTTTAATTTTCAGAGCTCATCCTCCATCACGCCACCACCACCGGAGGAACGGCAGGAGCAGCAAGGCCAAGTGCGGGCGGGTAGACGTGATGTAAGTACAGACGGACTGTTTTTTTTTTTTTTTTTACTTATTTTCTAGTCTGGTTTTTTTTTTTTTTTTTTTTTTTTTGGTATTTTTTAATTTTATTTTTTTTAAATTTTCATGGTTGTTTTTTTCGATGTTTGTTGTTTTTTTTCCATTTATTTCCATTTAAAACAAATAATTTTTTCATGGATTGTTTATCAATATCTAGGGCTCAAAGTGTGTATGTGTGTGTGTGTGTTTGTGTGTGTGTGTGTGTATGTTTGTTTGTTTGGGTATATGGGCACGGGACTATGGGATGGAGGATATATATGATGGGTATATGGGCATGGGATAGAGGATATGTATGATGGTATATGGGCACGGGACTATGGGATGGCGAACATGTATCATGTGTATATGGGCACAGGCATATGAGATGGCGAATATGTATGATGGGTATATGGGCACAGGACTATGGGATGGAGGATATGTATGATGGAATATGGGCACGGGACTATGGGATGGAGGATATATATGATGGGTATATGGGCATGGGATGGAGGATATGTATGATGGTATATGGGCACGGGACTATGGGATGGCGAATATGTATGATGGGTATATGGGCACAGGCATATGGGATGGCGAATATGTATGATGGGTATATGGGCACAGGACTATGGGATGGAGGATATGTATGATGGAATATGGGCACGGGACTATGGGATGGAGGATAATTTTAAATTTATATAACTAACCACAGTTAGTTACTATGCCCGGGCAGCGCCGGGCTCTTCAGCTAGTTATCGATATTTTTTTTTTTTAAATCTTTCAAAGATTAATGTTTGTCTTTCTTTTCTAGGCTCCACAGCGGGAGGAGGACCTCGCCCTGGACAACGACGAGCTCATCCGTCTAGTCCAGGAGCGAGTCCCGTTGTGGGACACCCGTCACCAACTGCACTCGGACAACGTGGTGATCCGGCGGCTCTGGAACGAGGTGGCCGCATCGCTGATGGATGGCTGGGACAATGCCTCTCCCCGGGTCCGCAAGGATTTTCGTAAGTATTTAAATGCAGTGTGATGCAGCAGTGATCTTGGCCGGGATCACCCAACTGTGTGTGATGCTATTAACTCCATGGAGTTTCTATCATCACACACAGTTGGATGATCACAGCCTCCAGTGCATAGTCTTACTTTTTTTCTTTTTTTTTTTTTTTCCATCACAGTGAACAAAGTCAGAACCCGTTGGCGCTCGATGAAGGACCGCTTCAACAGGGATATCCGTCAGGAGAATAAGGTTCGCAGTGGTGCTGCGGCAAGGACCGGCACGAAGTACCGATACCATCGTGCCTTGGCATTTTTAAGACCGGTCCTTGCCTCCCGAACGTAAGTATTTTCTAGTTGTATTGTGTTTTATTCTGTGCTTTTCTATTCCACAGGAGTTGGCGATTGTTAATTTATGGTAGTAATTTCTTTCTTTTCTTTTCACAGCACCTGGAGCAGCACCCTGCAACCTGGTCCCGAAGCGGTCCTTCATCAAGCTGCCCCGGACCCCTCCCAGCCATCCATCAGCGAGGAAG
>NW_027361703.1:22822500-22937500 GCF_039654945.1 Dendrobates tinctorius
TACCTTTATTGTTTTTTTCTTTTTTCTTTCCAAAAAATAGATTTATTGGGGGAATATTTTTTTTTTCTAATTTATTTGGCGATTTTTTAAAAATTATTTTAACCCTTTTTTTTTAACTTTATTACAAAGTCCCAGCGATCTGTCACAGGCACTGCTGCAGACTGAGGAAGCCAGCTCCCTGCAGGCCCCCGAAGGCCCCATCGCCATCTTGGATTCGGGGTCTGCAGGGAAGGAGCCCCCCGCAGCAGCGCTGCACATCGTGCTGCCGTGGGGGGCTCAGGGAGCACGGAGGGAGCCCCCTCATCATGTTTGTGTCGGGGGCTGTCCGTGACCACGCCTGACACATTGTGCCGGGTGTCAGCTGTGATAATTAGCTGACACCCGATCAGCGGCGCTCACCACGTGGGCTCTGTTGATCGCACTAGACGTACTATCCCGTCCATGGGCATAGGGGCCCGGGTCCCATGGACGGGATAGTACGTCTGATGTCGGGAAGTGGTTAAAGTGCAGACTCTCAACTTTAATTTGAGGATATTTACATCCTAAATGAAGTAGGAGTTTAGGAATTACATCTCTTTAATAAGTAGCTGCCTCTTTTTAAAGGGACCAAAAGTAATTGCACAATTATCACAAAAGCTCTTTAATAGGCTGCATGGACTTTTCCCTCGTTAATCCATCATCAATTAAACAGGTTAAAGTTATGAAGCTGATTCCAGATATTGCATTTGAATTTTGAAGCTGCTGTTGTGGCTAAAGGAGCTCTCAGTGGAAGAGAAACAGACCAACATTAGGCAAAAAAAATATAAGAAATTCATATCAGAAATGTTAGGAATGGCCAAATCAAGTTTGATATATTCTGCAAAAAAAGAGCATGTTGGTGAGATTTGAGAAGTCAAAAAGGCCTGGATGTCCATGGAAGATAACTATACTGCTATACAGTATTGGATGTCTGATCAAGATGAGGTGTAAAGAAATTTACCACATCACTTTAAGTGCAGCAGCAGGAGTGCAGCGCTGACATGAATGGAAAAGAAGTGAGTCGTCCTTAAGGACATTACAGAGAGCGTGTGCGGCATGCAGTCTGCAAACTGATGAAAACTGATGAAGGCCTCTGTTGGCCGAAATGTTTTATTTATTTTTGGCTGTATTAAAATGCACCAGCGTTATTCCTGAAGTTGAGTGCCAAGTTTTTTATGTTCATCACAAAACTTAAGGCAGAAAGACCCACAAACAAGCAAGAACTGAAGTCTGCTACAGTAAAGGCCTGGCAAAACATCACAAACGAGGAAACCCAGGGTTTGGTGAGTTCCAAAGCTTCCAGAATTCAGGCAGATATTGCCTGAAAAGTATTCTCTATAAAGGATTATAAACAAACATTTCATTTCTGGTAAAGTTAATTTGCCCAATTACTTTTGAGCCCCCAAAATGAGGAAGTTTTATAGAAAAATGGTTGCAAGGACATTTTTGTTCATCCGCTTTAATTATACCTGAAAGTCTACATTTCAATTGCATCTCAGTTGTTTAATTTTTAATAAAAAATAGTGGCATGCAGAGCCCAAATCACAAAGTTTCGGTCACTGTCAAAATATTTCTGGATCTAACTATAGTAAGTAATCAATATAAATTAAAAAAAGCTGAAACAGAATCTCTCCTGAGACAGGGAGAAAGTTAGAGCCAAGAAACAGTGAAGATAAAGGAAATGTGTTATGTGACCTCCAGTAATAAAGGGCAGAGAGGATATTACCACTTGTTCAGATTATGGGAGGTCGCACTCATGGGATAAATAGCAGAAGCTCTGTCATATGATTGCATGACTTAACCTTGGTCCACACTGCATTTATGCACACAGTAAAGCACATATGCTCCAGAATTAGGTGATCAACAATGTATGATGAGGTATTTATCCACTATAGGAACCTACTGTAAAGAAATGTATACCACATGGTAGTAATGGGCAGATCAATTTGCGTGATCCTTGTCCATAGGCTAGGTCAGTAATACAATATACTTACACAGTAGCACCTTCAAAATGTGGCGCTGGAAAAGGATGTTATCAATACCATGGATGGCAAGAAAAATAAACAAATCAATATTGGAACATATTAGGCCTGACATGTCTCTTGAAGCAAGGGTCACCAAACTACAACTTGCCTACTATGGACACATCAAACGAACAAAGCAATCTTTGGAGAAGAACATCACGGTGGGAAGAATGGAAGGAACAAAGCAAAGAGGAAGACCAACAACCAGATGGATTGATACAATCGAAATAACAGTGGAGAAGACCCTGGTGGACCTATCTAGAGTTGCACTATATTGATCTTCCTACACATCGAGCTGAAGGTCGTTAAGTTATAAGGTAATATTAAGTAAAATTCAATTCTACACCAGACTCATGGGGAAAGATTTGAGATGCAACTTGCACCAAAATTTTGTAGTAAAAAAAAATTGTAAATTTTGGTACTAGCTGATTTTGCACAAAAAATTATTGAATCTTAGTGTTAGGGGTCAAAATCTGCTTAAGATGAAGCGCAAAATCCACACAACTTAGTGGTGGAATAAATGTATTCTGCTGGAACGTCAAACTCATGATTTTTTTATTAACGTGCTTTTTTCTGTTAATGAGTTTGCTGCATTTTACTTCAGTAGGATCACTTTCTAAAGTAAATGTGCTCCTTTGTGTCCAGAAAAGGGTAGCACACTCTCAAGTGTCATGCTACGAATAAACCCTCAAGGCAGCAAGTATGTGTAATAGATGATTTTTAATCCACATATTTTCCATTTTCTGACCTACAATTCACTGTTATCCAATATTATGGCCCACAAACCTGAAATTTGAAGAAAATTCTAACTATTGTTTAAATAATAGCTATTATAGGATACTATTTTTCCAGTTTTTATTCTCACTTTAGGCATAATTTCCATTTACTCTTCTTATTGCCTTTTATATTTGATAGACTATGCCTATAAAATTTATTGGTAATTGTTTCATTTCCTACTGTGGCACATGTAGTTAACCTTACTAGATTGATTGGAAATTGACTGCAATGAACCCAACCTTTGCCAGTATAGCAAAGGTCATGGAGCTACTCTCAATCCATGTCTTCAAATGAAAACGCTTTGTTCTTATTGAGTAAAGTATATCTTAACTATTTAGCAATTGTATTAACTATTTGCTTTAAATAACCTCCCTCATGTAATTTAGTTGTAGCTTGAAAGCAATAAATGATGAATAAGTTAGTTATATGATTTTAATTTCATACCTTGAACTCATATTATTCAGTGCTATCAAAATAGGAAATGTGCAGGCAAAAAAATAAGAAAAAACAATAATTATTATTACTATGATTATTATTACTAGTAGTTTTAGTAGTAGTAATATCATTACATTACATTACATTACATTTCAATGACCACACTGTCAGAACAGTTATTGTTATTAATACACCTTGAACTCATTTTAAGTGATTTAAAAATTGGAAAATACACACAAAAATATTATTATTATTATTATTATTATTATTATTATTATTATTACTAGCTGAAGAGCCCGGCATTGCAACTAACTGTGGTTAGTTATAACTAATTATAATGATTATATTGCACATAAAAAAAACATTTCACATCATATATTCAACACTACAGATTTGCAACACAAATTAACTAAATTATTACCCAAGTAATGATACACCACATTCTTCTGCTTTTTACTCAGCCTCCTCCTGCACCTTACGCACTTCGCGCTCCTCCTTTCAGTATCAGTCACACGGGATATATAGTACAGTAGTATCAGCTACAGGGGATAAAGAGTACAGTTGTATCATCCACAAGGGATATATAGTATAGTAGTAAAAGCCACAGGGGATATATACAACCCCGCTCTCTCCTTCCGCAGCCCTGCTCCCCACTCGCCGTCCCGCGCTCTCCCTCCGCAGCTGTACTCTCCACCCGCCATTCCGCATTCTCCCTCAGCAGCCCCGCTCTCCATCCACCGTCCTGCTCTCTCCTTCTGTAGCCTCTGTCTCCACTGGAAATCCTGCTCTCTCCCTTTGTAGCCCTGTTTTCGCTCCACAGCACCGCTGTCTCCCTCTGCAGTCCAGTTCTCCATCCACTATCACACTCTCTCCTTCCGTAGCCTCACTCTCCAATCGCCATCCTGCATTCTCTCGCCACAGCCCCGCACTCTCCCTCAGCAGCCGTACTCTCCACTCGCCATCCCGCTCTTTCCCTCCGATGCCCAGCTCTCAACCCGCCATCCCTCATTCTCCCTCAGCAGCCCCGCTCTCCATCCACCATCCTGCTCTCTCCCTCCAGAGGCTCTGTCTCCACTGGACGTCCCGCTCTCTCCATTCGCAGCCCTGCTTTTGCTCGACAGCCCCACTGTCTCCCTCCGCAGCCCAGCTCTCCATCCACCATCACACTCTTTCCTTCCACAGCCCCATTCTCCAATCGCTGTCCCGCATTCTCTCTCCCTCCACAGTCCCAGTCTCCACTGGCCACCCCGCTCTCTCCTTCCGTAGCCCTGCTCTCCACTCACCGTCCTGCTCGCTTCCTCCGCAGCCCCTGTCTCCACTGGCCTCCTTGCTCTCTTTCTCAGCAGCCCAGCTCTTCACCCACATCCTGCTCTCTCCCTTAACAGCCCCGCTTGTCACCCCCAACCCGCTCTCTCCTTCTACAGCCCCTCTATTCATGCGCCATCCCATTCAATCCCTCTGCAGTCCCGCTCTCCATCCAAGTCCCGCTCTCTCCCTCACAGCTCCACTCTCCACCTGCATCCTCCACTTTCCCTCTAAAACTCCACTATCCACCAGCAAGTGGGCGGAGTTATGTAGAGTGGGCATGGCTTGATACATACCCACACATACATATCTGAAAAAAGGGGATACAGTCTCAGTAAATGCTCTTGCACACAAATATGTAACCCAAAAGATATGTATCAGATAAAAATTAAATTTTATTACAAAATATATGTATAAAAACAGACAGTTTCCAGAGAAATAAAACAAAGGAAGGGAAATGACACCAAAGTACCATGTAAAAACAGGAGGTACACAACAGTAAGTCAGAGAACTGTATACCATACACAGGAAAAAAGATCAAGATGACTGCTGATTTTAAGTTAAATAAACCTAGTTACAATTGCAACATGATTCCTCAAACAGTAGACAGAAACGGGACACAATGGACACACAGCATGATCCTACAAAAAATACAGTGTTAATGTATCATAACGGCAGCAATATGTGTAAAATTCTTTATGCATCATTAAAGTGGTAATGCAGGTAGCACCAGCACAGAGTAACAATAAGATAGCTATGTATGGATAATCTAGTCCTAGGAAGTTATAAAGTGTGTGTGCATGTTTAGAGAGGCAATAGCAGCATCTAAGCTAGCACTGCACAAAAAGTAAGTTTATAACAAGTCCTTCCATCAAGGAGGATGTGCAAATATAGCATGTTAGTAATATGGTGCATATGGGATGAAAATACTGGTCAGTATATACAGGTGTCCAAACAATATCCAAAAGGAATACAAATAATGCACTATAAAGAGAAATACCCAAATAATAGTAGGACAGTCTATGTCAAAATATAAGGAGTGCATTGGTCCACATTTACAATAAATATAAAGCCAATTGTACAACCTGAAAGTAGAATGCATAGCGGCCCTAACGCGCATTTAGCGTTTGCTTCCTTGGGAGACAGTTGTATGATTGTGTGACAATCATCTTGATCTTTTTTACAGTCTATGATTTACAGTTCTCTGGCCTTACTGTTATATATCTCCTGTTTTTACGTGGTACTTTGGTGTCACCATTTCTGTCACTTTGTTTTATTCTTTTGGAAACTGTCTGATTTTATATATATATATTTTGTAATGAAATTTAGTTTTTATCTGATGCGCTCCTGATTCCTATCATCTTTTGGGTTATATTATTATTAGTAGTAGAAGATGCACAAAAACGTTTGATGGAAAGTGATGAAAGAACAATGGGGATTGTTCCCACCTATATAGCCATGAGTTTTTGTGCAGACAGTTGCAGATGCTAATCTGGAGAGATGATCATAAGTTTTGTGTAATGTTTTAACCTGGTCCTGGAACAGATCCTGGTAGTAAATAATGAAAAATCCTGATGACAACTGGAGCTTTTCCATGAATTTTGCAAACAGTACTGATCAGTGGAGTAGCATTAGACTAAAAAATCTGTACCGGATGCAACATATACTGTATAAGTGTCCGCAGCCTAAATGTTTCAAGGTGACCTGGCCACACATCTGTATTTTTCTATTTAGATCATAAATATTCTGGTTTACGTTTACATTTTTTGCTAGGATTTTACTAGATGTAGTATACGCCAATCTAACATTTGGCCAAAATTGTTACGGGCCGTGCATCAAATAGCGTTTTTTCCTTTCTAGTATCACAGACATAAAAATTGCCTTTTTGATAATCTACTCAATGTACCAGCACCAAACAATCTTCACAGATCCATAGGGAAAACTTGGGGAATAAACTCAAACTCATTGAATCAGAAACATCAAAAAAGAAAGAAAAATTAAGTGACCAGTCACATAGATTTTTTTATGCATGTGTTAAGCACAATGTACCTGGAATAGAGATAATTCACAACTTCATTTCTTAAGCACTAAATCTCAACTTTTCAGGTAATTAAATACACTAGAGTCAACATCTCTAATAAATATACAGTTATTAGAATTTATTATAAAAAATGTTTCCTATAAATTATTTTGTAAGATTTTTTAAATGTGTCTTTGAGAAGTAAATCTAGAATACCTAAAATAATTCCTACAATTTATTTAATTTATTTCATTTCTTCATACATTTCAGTAGGACAACTTTTCAGATTTTAAAATAATTTTTCGATCTGGTGTTATAAAGTATTCTAATTTACTGAGATAATAACTTTTGGGTTTTCATTGGCTGTAAGCCATAATCATCAACATTAACAGAAATAAACACTAGAAATAGATCACTCTGTAATGACTCTATATAATATATGAGTTTCACTTTTTGTACTGAAGATCTGAAATAAATTAACTTTTTGATGATATTCTAATTTTGTGAGATGCACCTGTGCGTCTTGGCAAAGGATAGACTGGCTTCATTGTTTTTCTTTATAATCAAAGTCTTCCATCTTGCCGCCATCTTGCCGCCAGTACACAAGGAATATTGCTGGAAATTCCTGTATCTCCTTTAACTTTGATCCTTTAACTCCAGTAGCTCCACTAACTTTGCTTTTTCCTCCTCTTCTTCCAAGAGCTTTTTATTTTTCTGTCCACATAGACATAGGAGGGCTTGGTTTTTGCAGGATGAGTTGTGCTTATGAATGACACTATTTATTTATCACACAATGTACTGAAAAATGGTTAAAGAAAATTCCAAGTGGGATGAAAATATGAGAAAAATCCAATACTTAGACTTTGTTTTTTAGGAATTGTTTTTACTGTGTACATTGTGTGGTAAAAATGACCTTGCAATAGGATTTTCCTCATCAATACAGTTATGGCAATACTAAATTTGGCCAGTTTTTTTTTAAATCATTTTATTGGTAAAAAAAAATTTAATTTTGAAAAAAAAAAATTCATTGTGCTGCCCAATTACTAGAACCATAATGTTTTACATTTTTGGTCAATGCAACATGTGAGGGCTTATTTTTTGGTGTTGTGAGACAGTTTTTATGCATACCATTTTGTGAAAAATATGAAATTTTTATTGAGCGATTGAGCATTTTTGTGATATTTTGTGGTATTGTGGAGAAAAGCATTATTTTGCCTTTTAATTTTTTTTTCTGGTTATTGTCTTTTTGAATTGGATTAATTATTTTTATATTTTGTTTGATTAGACTTTTCTAAATGTGCCAATAAAAAATGTGTATTATTTCATTTTTATCATTTTTTTTTAAATTGGGGAAGGTGATTTGAACTTATTTTCTTCATTTTTTAAAAAATATTTTGTTACTTTTCACTGTATATATTTATTTGTCCCCTTTTGGGACTTAAAGCTTTGATTGGATGATTGCTAGTGTTTTGCAGGAATACCACAGTTTTGTTGCATATAGTAAAAACCACGGTTTTCATTGAAGCCTAGCTATAGGCAGGCAGGGCAGGGTGTCAAGGGAGCTCTGTTATAACAAGCATGGTGGTCTTCGACAGACCCCAGCTGTCATAGCAGCGTATTGTCACCCCACGATTATGTCACACTGTTAATACTGCTGTTAGAGTTTGGCGCATCACCCGCAGTGGTTAGTGACAGGTCCTGGCTTTAATACACAGCTAATACTTGCCATGTAAGGGGTGACTTCACCCCGTGAGCCCATTCCATGCACTGGCTATGACTTGCTCCGCAAATGCACAGCAGATGTTGTTAAAGGGTTAATGTAGCCTCCTGGCAGCCTGCTGGACCAATTTTCTTCTTGTCTTCTCATAAATTTTTGAGAGATGTCCAATTCTAGGTAGTGTCAAATTATAAATTTAAGCCATGTCTTGATAACCATTTTCACAGTGTTCCATGGTATATCTAATGCCTATAAATAAAGATGTACCCTTCTCTTGAGTGATAACTTTTAGCAATGAGATCCCTTTGCTGTGTGGTAAGATGCTTATGGACCATGGCTTTTGCTTTGAAATGCAGCTAAGAAAATTTCAGGAAAATCCTACTAGAAGAGCTAAACTGTATGTGGAGTTAAAGGGATCATCCACTACTAGAATAAACTTTTCTCCGTCTCAATGTTTGGCACCAATAAAGTAAAAGCACTCATATTCACCTCCCACTCCAGCAACATTCCAGCGATGTTGGCACCAGTACACCCGAGGATATCATGCAGTTGTTATTACATGTGATTCCTGTGCCCATTCAGTTCCTGAGTCTAAGGCCTCTTTCACACTTCAGTTTTTTACAATCAGTCACAATCCGCCAGGTTTTGAAAAAACGGATCCTCAATTTTCTTTTGAAGATCCGTTTTTTTTCCCCATTGACTTCCATTAATGGCGGATTGTGACGGATTGCCGTCCGTTGCATCCGTTTTTTATGAGGATCCGCCAAAAGTTGCTGTCCGTCATCATCCTCAAAGATTTCAAAACGGAGCTTGCAACGTTTTTTTCTCTGGCAGATCCTCCAGACACTCATTTAACCCAAAATTCTTTCTAGGTGCCGGACCGAAAAAAAAATTCTCTCTCTCTCTCTCTCTCTCTCCTTTTCCAGGCTGCGATTCCTTTAAAATTCTTCATTTGTCGGATCCGTCAAAAAAACTGACAGGTGGCATCCGTTGTCATCAGTACTAAAACGGATCCGCCATCCGTCCTTTTGGCAGATTTTGACTGATGCAAAAAACTGAAGTGTGAAAGAGGCCTAATTGGGCACAGGGCTTGCGTGTCACAACACCCCAGGAACATCAATGTCAACACCGCTGGAACAAAACCGGCACAAGGGGTGAGTTTAAGTTTTTATTTTATCGGAACCAAACATTCAATTTGAAAAGTGGTTGTTCTAGTAGTGGACAACCCCTTAAATGAAAAATTGCTTTCAATGGTGGCAGCTGTGTTCTGGCTACTAGAGATGAGTGAACAAATGGAGAAATACATGCTATAATAAGGTACATAACCCTTTTCTGCCATGTGACGTACTATCCCGTCCATGTGCCCTTGGACTTAATTCCCAGGGATGGGACAGTATGTCACAGCGATCAGCGGCGCTCACAGAGTGAGCGCCGCTGATCGCGGCCAGGTGTGAGCTGATTATCACAGCTGACACCCAAAACAATATGTCAGGGGTGGTAACGGACCACCCCCGACACGTTAACCCCTGGCACACCGCGATTAAACACAATCGCGGTGTACCGGGGGTAAAGGGAAGCATCGGCAGGGAGGGGGCTTCCTCCATGCTTCCCTGAGCCCCCCACAGCAGCGCAATGTGCAGCGCTGCTGCGGGGGGCTCCTTCCCTGCAGGTCCCCGGATCCAATATGGCGACGGCGACTTTGGAGCCCTGCAGGGAGCTGGCTTCCTTAGTGCCTGCAAAGCGCAGGCAAAGAGGAAGTCTGCTTCAATGCCTGTGACAGACTGCTGATCTGTCACAGCGATCTGTGATGTGACAGATCAGCGATCTGTCACAGGACAGTGATGTCCCCCCTGGGACAATGTAATAAAGTTAAAAAAAAGTGTAAAAATAATTTTTTAAAAAATCGCTAAATAAATTAAAAAAAAAATATTCCCTAATAAATTCATTTTTTGGAAATAAAAAAGATAAATAAAAGTACACATATTTGGTATCGCCGCATATGTAACGACCCGCCCTATAAAACTGTCCCATTAGTTAACCCCTTTAGCGAACCCCTTAAAAAATAGAAATAAAAAATGAAGCAAAAAGTAATGATTTATTATCATACCAACGAACAAAAAGTGCAATAACGTGCGATCAAAAAGACACATATAAATATCCATAGTACCCCTGAAAGAGTCATCTTGTCCTGCAAAAAACGAGCCACCACACAGCATCCTCAGTGAAAAAATAAAAAAGTTATAGCTCGCAGAATAAAGCGATGCAAAAATAATTATTTTTTATATAAAATTGCTTTCATTGCATAAAAGCGCAAAAACATAAAAAAAGACATAAACGAGGTATCGCTGTAATCGTACTGACCCGAAGAATAAAACCGCTTTATCAATTTTACCGCACGTGAAACAGTGTAAACACCCCCCCAAAAGAAATTCATGAAATGCTGGTTTTTGTTCATTCTGTGTCCCAAAAATCAGAATAAAAAGCGATCAAAAGATGTCATGTGCCCGAAAATGATACCAATAAAAACATCAACTTGTCCCACAAAAAATAAGACCTCAAATGACTCGGTGGGTGAAAATATGGAAAAATTATAGCTCTCAGTATGTGGTGATGCAAAAACTATTTTTACAGTACAAAGCGTCTTTTAGCGTGTGACAGCTGCCAAACATAAAAACCGCCATAAATAGTAAATCAAACCCACCGTTATCACCCCCTTAGTTAGGGAAAAATAATAAGATTAAAAAAATGTATTTATTTCCATTTTTCCATTAGGGTTAGGGTTAGGGCGAGGGTTACGGCTAGGGCTAGGGTTAGGGCTGAGATTAGGGTTAGGGGTGTGTTGGGGTTAGGGTTGGAGTTAGAATTGGGGGGTTTCCACTGTTTGGGCACATCAGGTGCTCTCCAAACGCAACATGGTGTCTGATCTCAATTCCAGCCAATTCTGCGTTGAAAAAGTCAAATAGTGCTCCTGCCCTTCCGAGCTCTGCCATGCGCCCAAACAGTGTTTTACCCTCACATATGGGGTATCAGCCTATTCAGGACAAATTGCAAAACAACTTTTGGGCTCCAATTTCTCCTGTTACCATTAGGAAAATACAAAATTGGAGGCAGAAATATTATTTTTGTGGAAAAAAAATATGATTTTTTTATTTTCAAGCCCTGGCATTATAAACGTCTGTGAAGCACTTTGGGGTTCAAAGTGCTCACCACACATCTAGATGAGTTCCTTAGGGGATCTAGTTTCCAAAATGGCGTCATTTGTGGGGGGTTTCCACTGTTTAGGTGCATCAGGGGCTCTCCAATGGCAACATGACACCCACAGACCATTCCATCAAAGTCTGCATTCCAAAACGTCACTACTTTCCTTCCGAGCCCCGACGTGTGCCCATACAGTAGTTTTCTCCCACATATGGGGTATCAGCGTACTAAAAACAAATTGGACTACATCTTTTGGGTTCCATTTTCTCATGGTACCCTTGGGAAAATAAAAAATTGGAGACGAAAAAGATCATGTTTGTGGAATAAATACAATTTTTTTATTTTCACGCCCAGGCATTATAAACTTCTGTGAAGCACTGGGGGGGTTCAAAGTGCTCACCACACATCTAGATAAGTTCCTTAGGGGCTCTAGTTTCCAAAATGGTGTCATTTGTGGGGGGTTTGCACTGTTTTGGTACATCAGGGGCTTTCCAAACGCGACATGGTGTCCGATCTCAATTCCAGCCAAAAACGTCAAATGGCGCTGCTTCCCTTCCGAGCTCTGTCATGCACCCAAATAGTCATTTACACCCACATATGGGGTATCAGCGTACTCAGGACAAATTGCACAATAACTTTTAGGGTCCTATTACCCTTGGAAAAATAAGAATTGAGGGTGAAAGATCATTTTTGTGGAAAAAATATGATTTTTTAATTGTACGGCTGTACGTTATAAACTTCTGTGAAGCCCTTGGGGGTTCAAAGTTCTCACCACACATCTAGATCAGTTCCTTGGGGGGTCTAGTTTCCAAAATGGTGTCATTTGTGGGGGTTTCCACTGTTTTGATACATCAGGGGCTTTCCAAACGCGACATGGTGTCCGATCTCAATTCCAGCCAAAAAAATCAAATGGCGCTGCTTCCCTTCCGAGCTCTGCCATGTGCCCAAATAGTCGTTTACACCCACATATGGGATATCAGCGTACTCAGAAAAAATTGCACAATAACTTTTCGGGTCTTGTTACCCTTGGGAAAATAAAAATTGGGGGTGAAAAGATCATTTTTTTGGAAAAAATATGATTTTTTAATTGTACGGCTGTACGTTATAAACTTCTGTGAAGCCCTTGTGGGTTCAAAGTTCTCACCACATATCTAAATAAGTTCCTTGGGGGGTCTAGTTTCCAAAATGGGGTCACTTGTGGGGGGTTTCCACTGTTTAGGTACATCAGGGGCTCTCCAAATGTGACATGGCGTCCGATCTTAATTCCAGCCAATTTTGCATTGAAAAAGTCAAACGGTGCTCCTTCCATTCTGAGCTCTGCCATGTGCCGAAACAATGGTTCCCCCCACATATTAGGTATCAGCGTACTCAGGACAAATTGCACAATAACTTTTGCAGCCTAATTTCTCCTTTTACCCTTGTTAAAATAAAAAAAAATTGAACCTGAAGTATTTTTTTTGCGAAAAAAGTTAAATGTTCATTTTTTTTAAATATTCAAAAAATTCCTGTGAAGCACCTGAAGGGTTAATAAACTTCTTGAATGTGGTTTTGAGCACCTTAAGGGGTGCAATTTTTAGAGTGGTGTCTAGAGTTGAGCGAAACGGGTCGAAAAATTTCAAAAGTCGCCGACTTTTGGCAAAGTCGGGTTTCATGAAACGAAACCCGACCCTAGGATGAGGTCGGCCACGAGGTCGGCGACTTACGCGCCAAAGTCGCGTTTCAAAAGTTTGTTTTGCGCTCTTTTTCAGCCAATCAGGATCCACGGACACTGTGGGCAACGTGATGATATAGGCAGGGGTCACCACCATCTTTCAGAAGGGCATGCAAGTGATTGGCTTGCTTTGGTGGGCGTCACAGGGGGTATAAAAGGGCGTGCACGCCGACCGCCATCTTACTTCTGCCGATCTCAGTATAGGGAGAGGTTGCTGCTGATTCTGTAGGGAGAGCGTTAGGCAGGGAAGAAGACAAAAAAACTGCTTAGTGATCGGACCCAAAGAGTGGTCGTAAATGGCTGCACATCCAGTTGGAAGAATGTCTCAAGTGGGGTACCACAGGGCTCTGTCCTGGGCCCTGTATTGTTCAACATCTTTATCAACGACTTAGATGAAGGAATTGAGGGTAAACTGATTAAATTTGCTGATGACACAAAGCTAGGAGGGATAGCTAATACTAGAGAAGAGAGAGAGAGGATTCAAAAAGATTTAAATAAACTGGAGAAGTGGGCAGCAACTAACAGAATGGTTTTTAACAGGGAGAAATGCAAAGTACTACATCTGGGCAATAAAAATGAAAAAAGCATATATAGAATGGGAGGAATAGGGCTAAGTGACAGCACATGTGAAAAAGACTTGGGTATACTAATAGATCACAGACTGAATATGAGTCAACAGTGTGATGCAGCAGCAAAAAAGGCAAATGCAATTCTAGGATGTATTAACAGAAGCATACAGTCTAGATCACGTGAAGTCATTATTTCCCTCTACTCCTCTTTGGTCAGACCTCATCTGGAATATTGTGTCCAGTTTTGGGCACCACATTTTAAAAAAGACATCAACAAACTGGAGCAAGTTCAGAAAAGAGCGACCAGAATGGTGACCGGTCTGCATACCCTGTCTTATGAGGAAAGGTTGCAGGATTTGGGAATGTTTAGTTTGCAAAAGAGAAGACTGAGAGGAGACTTAATAGCTGTCTACAAATATCTAAAGGGCTGTCACATTGTAGAAGGATCAACTTTATTCTCATTTGCACAAGGAAAGACTAGAAGCAATGGGATGAAACTGAATGGGAGGAGACACAGATTAGATATTAGAAAAAACTTTTTGACAGTTAGAGTGATCAATGAGTGGAACAGGCTGCCACGAGAAGTGGTGAGTTCTCCTTCAATGGAAGTCTTCAAACAGAGGCTGGACAGACATCTGACTGGGATGATTTAGCGAATCCTGCTTTGAGCAGGGGGTTGGACCAGATGGCCCAGGAGGTCCCTTCCAACTCTACGATTCTATGATTCTATAATTCTATGATTCTATGATTCTATGTTTCTGCTGCTAGCGATTTGGCCTGCACAACACACCAGTCACTGTGTGTGCAGTGCAAGGGGAGGATATATAGTGGTGTATCAGTGGTGTTGGTTGTTGGGCTGCCTTCTAAGGCTTCCTGACATTCCTGCATTGCTGTTTACCCACTGCTCCGCAAACTGCTTTTTTAAAAGCAATCCCAACTTTTTTTTTTGTCCTGCTGAGAAGAAAAAAAAACTGCTTCTGCTGCTAGCGATTTGGCCTGCACAACACACCAGTCACTGTGTGTGCAGTGCAAGGGGAGGCTATATTGTGGTGTATCAGTGGTGTTGGTTGTTGGGCTGCTTTTTAAGGCTTCCTGACAGGCTGGCATTGCTGTTTACCCACTGCTCTGCAAACTGCTTTTTTAAAAGCAATCCAATCTCCCTTATCCTCTAGTCACTTTTGTCACAGCTGTGCCATCGAGCCTGTGACATAGCGCTCAGATATCAGTGGGCCTCACACAATCCAAAAGTGTCCAGTGTCCACAAGTGTCTGCAGAAATTCAAAATCTCCCTTATCCTCTAGTCACTTTGGTCACAGCTGTGCCATCGAGCCTGTCACATAGCGCTCAGATATTCATTGGGCCTCACACAATCCAAAAGTGTCCAGTGTCCACAAGTGTGTGCAGAAATTCAAAATCTCCCTTATCCTCTAGTCACTTTGGTCACAGCTGTGCCATCGAGCCTGTCACATAGCGCTCAGATATTCATTGGGTCTCACACAATCCAAAAGTGTCCAGTGTCCACAAGTGTGTGCAGAAATTCAAAATCTCCCTTATCCTCTCGTCACTTTTGTCACAGCTGTGCCATCGAGCCTGTGACATAGCGCTCAGATATCAGTGGCCCTCACACAATCCAAAAGTGTCCAGTGTCCACAAGTGTGTGCAGAAATTCAAAATCTCCCTTATCCTCTAGTCACTTTGGTCACAGCTGTGCCATCGAGCCTGTCACATAGCGCTCAGATATTCATTGGGCCTCACACAATCCAAAAGTGTCCAGTGTCCACAAGTGTGTGCAGAAATTCAAAATCTCCCTTATCCTCTAGTCACTTTGGTCACAGCTGTGCCATCGAGCCTGTCACATAGCGCTCAGATATTCATTGGGCCTCACACAATCCAAAAGTGTCCAGTGTCCACAAGTGTGTGCAGAAATTCAAAATCTCCCTTATCCTCTAGTCACTTTGGTCACAGCTGTGCCATCGAGCCTGTCACATAGCGCTCAGATATTCATTGGGCCTCACACAATCCAAAAGTGTCCAGTGTCCACAAGTGTGTGCAGAAATTCAAAATCTCCCTTATCCTCTAGTCACTTTGGTCACAGCTGTGCCATCGAGCCTGTCACATAGCGCTCAGATATTCATTGGGCCTCACACAATCCAAAAGTGTCCAGTGTCCACAAGTGTGTGCAGAAATTCAAAATCTCCCTTATCCTCTAGTCACTTTGGTCACAGCTGTGCCATCGAGCCTGTCACATAGCGCTCAGATATTCATTGGGCCTCACACAATCCAAAAGTGTCCAGTGTCCACAAGTGTGTGCAGAAATTCAAAATCTCCCTTATCCTCTAGTCACTTTGGTCACAGATGTGCCATCGAGCCTGTCACATAGCGCTCAGATATTCATTGGGTCTCACACAATCCAAAAGTGTCCAGTGTCCACAAGTGTGTGCAGAAATTCAAAATCTCCCTTATCCTCTCGTCACTTTTGTCACAGCTGTGCCATCGAGCCTGTGACATAGTGCTCAGATATCAGTGGCCCTCACACAATCCAAAAGTGTCCAGTGTCCACAAGTGTCTGCAGAAATTCAAAATCTCCCTTATCCTCTCGTCACTTTTGTCACAGCTGTGCCATTGAGCCTGTGACATAGCACTCAGATATCAGTGGGCCTCACACAATCCAAAAGTGTCCAGTGTCCACAAGTGTCTGCAGAAATTCAAAATCTCCCCTGTCCTATAGACACCTTGTACCTTGTTTTACATTACTATATAGTTTGTTGGATTTTGTCTACATTTCTACCAAAAATGAGGAAGACTGGTGGAAGAGGCCGTGGAATTGGGCGGGGGTTGGCAGCTGGTAATGATGGTGTTGGTGATGGATCTGATGGTAGCGGCAAGAGCAAAATAGGACCGAATGCAGGAGGTGTTGAGCCTGCGTCATCGTCTGGCTACATAAGGCCTTGAACGCTTAGTTTTGTAGGAGTTGGCAAACCGCTTTTAAAGCCAGAGCATCAGGAAAAAGTTTTGTCTTACATTGCTGACTCAGCCTCCAGCTCTATCGCCTCCTCTTCTTCAGTTGTAAAAAGTAAAAGCACTGAGTCGTCATTGGAGGCTCATGTTCATGAACCACACCTTTCCTTGTGTCCTTCACCCCAACCAAGATTGAAGGATGACGCAGGCCATACTACTGATTACTCCATGGAGCTGTTTTCACATACCATGCCTGGATTATCAAGTGAAATGGTGAATTACCCAGGCCAAGATGAATCTGACATGGAGTGCACTGATGCACAGCCGCTGATGGATGATTCTGCTGGTACATTCACTCAGAGCACTACATTGTCCTCGCAGTGTACAGAGCCAGATTCTGACCCTGATGAGACTCAGGTGCCCCTTCCCGCACACTATACCACCACACATGGTGACACAGAGGAAGGTGCACATTACATAGAAGAGGAGGTGATGGATGACCCAGTTGTTGACCCAGATTGGCATCCATTGGGGGAAGAGGGTGCTGCTTCCAATAGCTCAGATGAGGAGCATCCACAGCAGACATCGACATCGCAACAGCTGTTATCTGGCAGGCCCGGGGCACTCCAAAGACAGGTTCCAAACATCAAAAGAGTTGCTGGACAGCTTGTCCAGAGGGTCAAAAGATCACAGCGTGCTAGGCCGCAAAATGTCTGCCAAAGTAGGAAGAGTGCAGTGTGGCACTTTTTTGACCAAAATCCTCATGATCAGGCCAAGGTTATCTGTAAGAAGTGCGCAAAGACCTTTAGCCGAGGGATAAATCTGAAAAATTTGAATACCAGTTGCATGCTTAGACATTTAACCAGCATGCACTTGCAAGCGTGGACACAACACCAAACCTCAAGTGCCACATGTGCAACTGATCACAACGAAGGTAGTCAGCAACGCTACATTGTTTCCCCCACTGTAAGCCCACCGGTTAGCACAGCAGCAAATGTTGAGGTGTCGTTGCAAGGCCACAGCAGTCAGGGAATCCCACTGTTATATCAACGAAAGACTGATTCTAGGCCATCAGAAAGAACACCAACTCCATCACCATCATCAACCCTCTCTCAGTCCGCCCTGTCCACCGCTACTTCCACCATATGCAGCTCTCAAGTCCAGCTCACCCTCCCAGACACTATGAGTAGGTAAAGAAAGTACTCAGTCTCTCATCCGTGTACACTGGGTTTGAACGCCCACATTGCCAAACTAATCTCGTTTGAGATGATGCCCTTTCGGTTGGTGGAAAGCACAGCTTTCCGCGAACTCATGGCCTATGCAGTACCACGCTATGACCTACCCAGTCGCCACTTCTTCTCTCGCAAAGCCATCCCAGCCCTCCACCATCATGTGAAAGACCGCATTGTCCATGCACTCAAGCAGTCAGTGAGCGGAAAGGTGCACCTCACAACTGATGCATGGTCCAGTCGGCATGGCCAGGGCCGTTACGTGTCCATCACTGCGCACTGGGTTAATGTGGTGGATGCAGGGTCCACAGGGGACAGTGGTGGTGGGACAGTGCTGACTAGCCCACAGTATAGTAAACAGTTGGCTGTAGGCGTTCGACCCTCCTCCTCCTCCTCCTCCAGAAGCGAAAACTCGTCCACAGAGCGCAGTCGTACGAGCACTCCATCTGCAGCTGCCACTGTTGCACACGATGTGTCCCCCTATTGAGCAGCTAGTGGAAAGCGTCAGCAGGTTGTGTTGCAGATGATGTGTTTGGGCAACAGACACACCGCCGAGGTGCTGGCCGAGTACTTGAAGCGACAAACTGAGTCATGGCTGGGCAGTGTACATCTTGAGGCAGGCAAGGTAGTTAGTGATAACGGCCGTAATTTTGTGGCAGCCATAGCCCTTTCAAAACTCAGCCATATACCTTGCTTGGCTCACACCTTGAACCTGGTGGTGCAGTGCTTCCTCAAAAATTATCCGGAGTTAACAGCCCTGCTCCAGAAGGTGCGAAGACTGTGCGCGCACATCCGCCGGTCGCCTGTACACTCCGTTCGTATGCAGAAGCTGCAGCGATTGCTCCACCTTCCCAACCACCGCCTCATTATCGACATTGCAACAAGGTGGAACTCCACCCTGCACATGGTGGAGCGGCTGTGCGAGCAGAGGCAGGCCATAATGCATTTGTGGGAGGATACACGGCCAGGCACTTTGAGAGCAGACATGGAGTTGACAGGTGTGCAGTGGTCGAAGGTGAAAGACCTCTGTAAAGTCCTTCAGTGTTTTGAGGAATGCACACGGCTGGTAAGCGCAGACGACGCCATCCTAAGCATGAGCATCCCACTTATGCGTCTGCTCATGCAAACTTTGACGCACCTTAAGGAGCAGGCGTCTGCAGCCAATGTTGATGAGGAGGAAGAGGAGGAGGGAATCCTTGATGACATTCAGCCATTGTCTGCTCAGGGACCTCTCCTGGACGAGGTGGAGGAAGAAGAGGAGGAGGAGGAGGATGATGGGGATGATTACTTAGGGGAGGAGGATGCATCTCGTGGGGCAAGTGAAAATGTTGGCGTGGCAAGGTCTGGTACAGGGTTTGTGCGTGACTGGAGGGATGTGGATTTGCCAGAAAGTGCTCCTCCAACCAGCACTCGCAGTGCATCATTGACACCGGGAACATTGGCCCACATGTCAGATTATGCCTTGCAGATTCTAAAAAGGGAACCACGCATTGCCAAAATGATGAACGATGACGACTACTGGTTGGCCAGCATCCTGGATCCACGCTATAAAGGCAAATTACAAAACATCATGCCACAGGAGAACCTTGACCTAATATTGGCTAATAAACAAGCAACTCTGGTAAATCGGTTGCTTGAGGCATTCCCAGCACACAGCAGCGGTGATGGTTCTCACACGAGCCGTACGGGCCGGGGCAGCTTGGCAGAGGTGTTCGTGGTGCACACAGCAGAAGTGGCGTTGGAGACAGGGGTTTCATGACAATGTTGTGGACTGATTTTTCAAGTACCGCTCACACAACTGGTAATACTGCATCGATGGAAAGTGACAGGAGACAGCAGTTGTCAACTATGGTTACAAACTACTTTTCCTCCCATATCGATGTTCTCCCACTCAGGTCATTCCCCTTTGACTATTGGGCCGCTAAACTGGACACCTGGCCTGAATTGGCACAATATGCCTTACATGAGCTCAATTGCCCAGCTGCAAGTGTGCTATCGGAAAGAGTCTTCAGTGCAGCTGGATCAATCCTGACAGAAAAAAGGACCCATCTGTCAACCCAAAATGTGGATGATCTAACCTTCATTAAAATGATCCACGCATTGGTTTCCAAGGATTTTGTCCCACCTTCCCCTGATCACACATAGGGTGACAGAAAAATGGCTTGCTTTGGTCCACCTCTTCCTGGGACTTGACCTATTTCACCTTTTGCATCAGCTGAATGTCCAACATCAACATATGCCACTTTCTAAAACTTCCTAACTGTGCTGCCTCCCCCCCATGGCCGGGGTCACCACCTAGCGCACGACACCGTGCGATTGCCGTTGCCCTGGACAGGTGGGTAGGCCGACTCTTGGGTGCAGGCACTGGTACAGGGTCCTTCATAGTGCAATCAAGTGTCTCTGACGGTGGTGGTGCACACCCGCCGTCAGACACACCGCCGTACTATGAGGGGCCCAGTGCCAGTACCGACGCCCACGAGTGGGCCCCCCTTGCTTGAGCAGGGCCCCAGCATTTGCAATCTTTACCTCTCCCTGCTCCTCCTCTGTGTAGTCTGGGCCGTCAAATCCATACTGTGCCTGACACCGTCTGAGCCTGCCTCCTGATGTATAGACATATATTTTGAATGTGTACGCTATCCATACATGTTATCTGGGGATACGGTACCCTTTCTAACCTTTGTGCAATCACGTGCAATCCATACTGGGCCTAACACCATCTGTGCCTGCCTCCTGATGTATAGACATATATTTTGAATGTGTACGCTATCCATACATGTTATCTGGGGATACGGTACCCTTTCTAACCTTTGTGCAATCACGTGCAATCCATACTGGGCCTAACACCATCTGAGCCTGCCTCCTGATGTATAGACATATATTTTGAATGTGTACGCTATCCATACATGTTATCCGGGGAAACGGTATCCTTTCTAGCCTTTGTGCAATCACGTGCAATCCATACTGGGCCTAACACCGTCTGAGCCTGCCTCCTGATGTATAGACATATATTTTGAATGTGTACGCTATCCATACATGTTATCTGGGGATACGGTACCCTTTCTAACCTTTGTGCAATCACGTGCAATCCATACTGGGCCTAACACCGTCTGAGCCTGCCTCCTGATGTATAGACATATATTTTGAATGTGTACGCTATCCATACATGTTATCTGGGGATACGGTACCCTTTCTAACCTTTGTGCAATCACGTGCAATCCATACTGGGCCTAACACCGTCTGAGCCTGCCTCCTGATGTATAGACATATATTTTGAATGTGTACGCTATCCATACATGTTATCTGGGGATACGGTACCCTTTCTCACCTTTGTGCAATCACGTGTAATCCATACTGGGCGTGAGAACGGCTGGCGAGCTGTTAAGCAAGCTACAGCACCTGTGGTTTGCACACGTAAGTTTTTCATTTTTTCAGGAATGACGGTTAGGCCTAATTCCGGAACTGCGGTTAACCTGCACTTACTGGGAAATCATTGTTCGCGGGTAATAATTGTATTCAGTGATCCCCATCACTAACGTTGTTCAGCGGGTTATCTGCACCTGTAAGCGACAAACGCTGGCCTTTTCAGTGTAGCGCACATGCAGCCACGGACATGTAAGCGCATGACACACCAGTTATTGGCCAATTTCATATGCCAGAGCCTCACGTGTCCCTCTAGTAAGCCGGACTCGGACCGCGGGGCATGACAGAGTCTCGTTCGTTAATGGAATTAAGCTTGCAATGTGTGCATCTGTTCTGTAGCTGGCATGGTTGAGCTTTCCCAGGTGGAGTCGAATTTAACCGTAGGCTCCACTCCTGGTGGTGCCCTTCTGGACATTCCTTTAAGGTTCAGCTTTGCAACCATACTGCCCACGTAAAACAAACACTTTGCCTTCATGAACGCTGTTTGGAGGGTCATGACTCGTGGGAATAACGCCGCCCAATCAGTTAACCTGCTAGAGAGATCGTTCATTGCTCCCAAGCATGACATCACACTCCCTAGGAAGAAGGTAATGCCACTGTGGCGACCGTACTCCTGGGGGCGACACAAGTGCACTGATGCCCAGCCACTGCTCGATGAATCTACTGGTACATTGACCCAGACCACTACATTCCCCTCGCACGCTACACGACCTGAATCTGACCCTGATGAAACTCAGTTTACCCTTCCCATATACAGTTCCATCTTACACGGTGACAAAGAGGAAGCTGCAGATGAAAGTGCAGGTTCGGCCCACCCGCCATCAGACACACCACCGTACTATCAGGGGCCCTGTGCCAGTGCCGTCGCCAACGAGTGGGCCCCCCCCTGCTTGCTCAGGATCACAGCACTTGCAAAGTTGAAATACTGTGCAGTGAGATGGAAGATGGGGACGACGAGGAATCCAGACAAGTACAGGGATTCCCTAGCGAGGAGACTTATTTGATTGTTTTCAATGTTGGGACAGCAATTTTTGGGGAGCACTATACTCTGGAGAATGATAGATGGGGCCCACCATACACTGGAACATTCCAAAGGTGGACATCAGACACTGGAGCAGCATTTACAGGGCCCATTATACACTAGAGCATTAGAAATGGGGCCCATTATGTTTGGAGAATTATTTGGGCCCATAAGACAGTGGAGCTTCATCCATGGGGACCAACATATACTGTAGCATTATGTGGAGCTCATCATATACTGTTTCAAACATTATATGGGACCAATGATTCTGTATGGAGAAATAGATGGGCCTCGTCATGAGATGTAAAAAGTGAGGTATTTTTCATTGTACTATACCGATATTTCTCTGCCGTATCGGAGCATGATGAGTTGTGGTATGTGTTAAAGGGGCGCTCTTTTGCCCAGGTCACATGAAAACCTGCAGCCAGCCCTCCCCCCCACAACTTTAGCCAAATAACCCCCATTTTTCAGTGCGTAACTTGTATTATGAAGTTAATTAAGGTTGACAAGCTTAAGTAAGAAGAATTGATGCTTTTGGCATTCAAATGGGCTCTGTAGGTGAGTTTCCTGTCCTCCTCTCACTGCCGACTTATATTCCCCATTGTCTTACATTGGGTTTCGTGTTTCGGGACGACCCCGACTTTTCCCTATAATCGGACGATCTTGCTCGACCCGACTTTTGGAAAAGTCGGGTTTCACGAAACGAAACGCGACCCTAAAAAACCAAAAGTCGCTCAACTCTAGTGGTGTCACTTTTGGGTATTTTCTATCATATAGACCCCTCAAAGTGGCTTCAAATGTGATGTGGTCCATAAAAATAAAATGGTGTAGCAAAAATGAGAAATCGCTCGTCAACTTTTAACCCTCATAACTTCCTAACAAAAAAAATTTTGGTTGCAAAATTGTGCTGATGTAAAGTAAACATGTGGGAAATGTTACTTATTAAGTTTTTTGTGTGCTGTATCTCTGTGATTTAAGGGCATAAAAATTCAAAGTTGGAAAACTGCGAAATTTTCAAAATTTTCACCAAATATCCGTCTTTTTCACAAATAAACGCAAGTTATTTGAATGAAATTTTACCACTAACATGAAGTACAATATGTCACGAGAAAACATAGTCAAAATCACTGGGATCCATGGAAGCGTTTCAGAGTTATTACTAGAGTTGAGCGAAACGGGTCGAAAAAATTCAAAAGTCGCCGACTTTTGGCAAAGTCGGGTTTCATGAAACGAAACCCGACCCTAGGATGAGGTCGGCCATGAGGTGGGCGACTTACGCGCCAAAGTCGCGTTTCAAAAGTTTGTTTTGCGCTCTTTTTCAGCCAATCAGGATCCATGGACACTGTGGGCAACGTGATGACATAGGCAGGGGTCACCACCATCTTTCAGAAGGGCATGCAAGTGATTGGCTTGCTTTGGTGGGCGTCACAGGGGGTATAAAAGGGCGTGCACGACGACCTCCATCTTACTTCTGCCGATCTTAGTATAGGGAGAGGTTGCTGCTGATTCTGTAGGGAGAGCGTTAGGCAGGGAAGAAGACAAAAGAACTGCTTCTGCTGCTAGCGATTTGGCCTGCACAACACACAAGTCACTGTGTGTGCAGTGCAAGGGGAGGCTATATTGTGGTGTATCAGTGGTGTTGGTTGTTGGGCTGCCTTCTAAGGCTTCCTGACACGCTGGCATTGCTGTTTACCCACTGCTCCGCAAACTGCTTTTTTAAAAGCAATCCAATCTCCCTTATCCTCTAGTCACTTTTGTCACAGCTGTGCCATCGAGCGTGTCACATAGCGCTCAGATATCAGTGGGCCTCACACAATCTACAAGTGTCCAGTGTCCAAAAGTGTACGCAGAGATTCAAAATCTCCATTATCCTCTCGTCACTTTGGTCACAGGCAGCTGTGCCATCGAGCGTGTCACATAGCGCTCAGATATCAGTAGGCCTCACACAATCTACAAGTGTCCAGTGTCCAAAAGTGTACGCAGAGATTCAAAATCTCCATTATCCTCTTGTCACTTTGGTCACAGGCAGCTGTGCCATCGAGCGTGTCACTTAGCGCTCAGATATCAGTAGGCCTCACACAATCTACAAGTGTCCAGTGTCCAAAAGTGTATGCAGAGATTCAAAATCTCCATTATCCTCTCGTCACTTTGGTCACAGGCAGCTGTGCCATCGAGCGTGTCACATAGCGCTCAGATATCAGTAGGCCTCACACAATCTACAAGTGTCCAGTGTCCAAAAGTGTATGCAGAGATTCAAAATCTCCATTATCCTCTCGTCACTTTGGTCACAGGCAGCTGTGCCATCGAGCGTGTCACATAGCGCTCAGATATCAGTAGGCCTCACACAATCTGCAAGTGTCCAGTGTCCAAAAGTGTACGCAGAGATTCAAAATCTCCATTATCCTCTCGTCACTTTGGTCACAGGCAGCTGTGCCATCGAGCGTGTCACATAGCGCTCAGATATCAGTAGGTCTCACACAATCTACAAGTGTCCAGTGTCCAAAATTGTACGCAGAGATTCAAAATCTCCATTATCCTCTCGTCACTTTGGTCACAGGCAGCTGTGCCATCGAGCGTGTCACATAGCGCTCAGATATCAGTGGGCCTCACACAATCTACAAGTGTCCAGTGTCCAAAAGTGTACGCAGAGATTCAAAATCTCCATTATCCTCTCGTCACTTTGGTCACAGGCAGCTGTGCCATCGAGCGTGTCACATAGCGCTCAGATATCAGTGGGCCTCACACAATCTACAAGTGTCCAGTGTCCAAAAGTGTACGCAGAGATTCAAAATCTCCATTATCCTCTCGTCACTTTGGTCACAGGCAGCTGTGCCATCGAGCGTGTCACATAGCGCTCAGATATCAGTAGGCCTCACACAATCTACAAGTGTCCAGTGTCCAAAAGTGTACGCAGAGATTCAAAATCTCCATTATCCTCTCGTCACTTTGGTCACAGGCAGCTGTGCCATCGAGCGTGTCACATAGCGCTCAGATATCAGTGGGCCTCACACAATCTACAAGTGTCCAGTGTCCAAAAGTGTACGCAGAGATTCAAAATCTCCATTATCCTCTTGTCACTTTGGTCACAGGCAGCTGTGCCATCGAGCGTGTCACATAGCGCTCAGATATCAGTAGGCCTCACACAATCTACAAGTGTCCAGTGTCCAAAAGTGTACGCAGAGATTCAAAATCTCCATTATCCTCTCGTCACTTTGGTCACAGGCAGCTGTGCCATCGAGCGTGTCACATAGCGCTCAGATATCAGTAGGCCTCACACAATCTACAAGTGTCCAGTGTCCAAAAGTGTACGCAGAGATTCAAAATCTCCATTATCCTCTCGTCACTTTGGTCACAGGCAGCTGTGCCATCGAGCGTGTCACTTAGGCAAGACTTTGAAGACTTAGGCAAGAAAGTGAAAGAACTGGGAGCGCAGGTGGTCTTCTCTTCCATCCTCCCAGTGGATGGCCATGCAACAAGGAGGTGGAATAAGATTCTGCAGGTGAACAACTGGCTACGTCGATGGTGCCGTCAGCAACGATTTGGATTTCTGGATCACGGAGTGAACTACTTATACGATGGACTACTTGCTAGAGATGGGGTGCACCTTACGAAGACTGGAAAGCATGTATTTGGAAGTCGCCTTGCTACACTTGTAAGGAGAGCTTTAAACTAGAACAACATGGGAAGGGAAGCAAAAGACCAGAAAAAGCCATACACCTGACAAATGCTATTGAGAACTCTGCTATTAGAAGTGGAAAGGAAGAACAAAGACGAAAGAATCTAATTAATAAAAATATTGGAGAAAGAGAAACCAATCACAAACTAAAATGTTTCTATACTAATGCACAAAGCATGGGCAACAAACAAGGAGAATTGGAACTACTAACACAGGAACAGAAATATGATGTAATTGGAATCACTGAAACTTGGTGGGACAATACACATGATTGGAATACAAGACTAGAAGGATACAACTTATTTGCAAGAAACAGACTTGATAAACGAGGAGGGGGTGTCGCATTGTATGTTCGAAACGCGTATATCTGCACAGAGATTGAAGCTTCAGAGACTGGGAGTTCTGTGGAAACTGTTTGGGTAAAAATACAAGGACAGAACAATGGAAAGGACACCATTGTAGGCATTTACTACAGGCCGCCTGTGCAAGCCGAATATATAGATGAACTCTTTATGCATCAGATGGCCAAGTTCTCCAAAAAATATGACATAGTTGTCATGGGAGATTTCAACTATCCAGACATTTGTTGGGAATCTCTCTCAGGCAAAACTAACAGGTCAAGGAAATTCTTATCCTCTCTTGCTGACAACCTTATCTTCCAAAAGGTAAGGGAGAAAACAAGGGGAACTGCTACCTTGGATCTAATCCTTATAAACAGGGAGGAAATGGTTGAGGAGGTAAAAGTGGCTGGGACCCTAGGAGGTAGCGACCATGCTATTTTAGAATTTTGGATTACTAGAGGTGGAAGACCTGTGAAGACTCAGACGTCAAGGTTAGATTTCAGAAAGGCAGATTTTAAGGGATTCAGAAAGAGAATTGGAGGGATCCAATGGCTGGATATCCTTAAAGACAAAAATGTCCAGGAAGGATGGGAAATCTTGAAAAATGAAATTCTCAAAGCACAGTTGTTAACAATTCCGAAAAGAGGGAAGAATAGGAAGCATTTAAGGAAACCAGGATGGATGAACACAGAACTTAAGCACATGCTAAAAAGGAAGAAAAAAATGTTTATAAAATGGAAAGAGGGAGGCATATCTAAAGAAGAATATAATGCTGTCTGCAGAACCTGCAGGACACAAATCAGATTAGCTAAAGCTGAAAATGAACTGAGGCTTGCAAGAGATGTCAAAAGCAATAATAAAGGATTTTGGGGATATGTCAAAAGTAAAAGAAAAGTCAAAGATGCTATAGGATTTTTACAGGATGAAAATGATGAAATGGTAAGACAGGATGTTGAGAAGGCTGAACTTTTAAATTCCTATTTTGCATCTGTTTTCTCTCAGAAAGGAAATGCAACATCAACTGTTATTCACTGTCCTATTAAGGGAATAGAAGAATCCAGGATATCTATAAACAGAAAGATAGTGAGGAAACACTTAGCTAACCTAAATGAATTCAAGTCTCCAGGTCCAGATGAATTACACCCCAGAGTACTGAAGGAGATAGCAGAAGAAATTTTTGAACCCCTCTCCATAATCTTTAAAAATTCTTGGAGAACAGGAGAAGTGCCAGAAGACTGGAGAAGAGCAAATGTTGTTCCTATCTTCAAAAAGGGGAAGAAGGTGGACCCAGGCAACTATAGGCCGGTGAGTCTGACTTCTATACCAGGAAAGATCTTTGAACAAATTATTAAACAACATGTATGTCAATACCTGGATAAGAATGAAGTGATTAAACAGAGTCAGCATGGGTTTCTAACTAATAAGTCATGTCAGACTAACTTAATTTCCTTCTATGACGGTATCACTGATTGGGTGGATCAAGGAAATGCTGTAGATATAGTATATCTTGACTTCAGCAAAGCATTTGACAAAGTCTCTCATACAATCCTTATTGAAAAAATGACTAAGTATGGAATGGACAAGGCAACTGTTAGGTGGATTCATAACTGGCTTAGTGATCGGACCCAAAGAGTGGTCGTAAATGGCTGCACATCCAGTTGGAAGAATGTCTCAAGTGGGGTACCACAGGGCTCTGTCCTGGGCCCTGTATTGTTCAACATCTTTATCAATGATTTAGATGAAGGAATTGAGGGTAAACTGATTAAATTTGCTGATGACACAAAGCTAGGAGGGATAGCTAATACTAGAGAAGAGAGAGAGAGGATTCAAAAAGATTTAAATAAACTGGAGAAGTGGGCAGCAACTAACAGAATGGTTTTTAACAGGGAGAAATGCAAAGTACTACATCTGGGCAATAAAAATGAAAAAAGCATATATAGAATGGGAGGAATAGGGCTAAGTGACAGCACATGTGAAAAAGACTTGGGTATACTAATAGATCACAGACTGAATATGAGTCAACAGTGTGATGCAGCAGCAAAAAAGGCAAATGCAATTCTAGGATGTATTAACAGAAGCATACAGTCTAGATCACGTGAAGTCATTATTTCCCTCTACTCCTCTTTGGTCAGACCTCATCTGGAATATTGTGTCCAGTTTTGGGCACCACATTTTAAAAAAGACATCAACAAACTGGAGCAAGTTCAGAAAAGAGTGACAAGAATGGTGACCGGTCTGCAAACCCTGTCTTATGAGGAAAGGTTGCAGGATTTGGGATTGTTTAGTTTGCAAAAGAGAAGACTGAGAGGAGACTTAATAGCTGTCTACAAATATCTAAAGGGCTGTCACATTGTAGAAGGATCAACTTTATTCTCATTTGCACAAGGAAAGACTAGAAGCAATGGGATGAAACTGAATGGGAAGAGACACAGATTAGATATTAGAAAAAACTTTTTGACAGTTAGAGTGATCAACGAGTGGAACAGGCTGCTACGAGAAGTGGTGAGTTCTCCTTCAATGGAAGTCTTCAAACAGAGGCTGGACAGACATCTGACTGGGATGATTTAGCGAATCCTGCTTTGAGCAGGGGGTTGGACCAGATGGCCCAGGAGGTCCCTTCCAACTCTACGATTCTATGATTCTATGATTCTATAGCGCTCAGATATCAGTAGGCCTCACACAATCTACAAGTGTCCAGTGTCCAAAAGTGTACGCAGAGATTCAAAATCTCCATTATCCTCTCGTCACTTTGGTCACAGGCAGCTGTGCCATCGAGCATGTCACATAGCGCTCAGATATCAGTGGGCCTCACACAATCTACAAGTATCCAGTGTCCAAAAGTGTACGCAGAGATTCAAAATCTCCATTATCCTCTCGTCACTTTGGTCACAGGCAGCTGTGCCATCGAGCGTGTCACATAGCGCTCAGATATCAGTGGGCCTCACACAATCTACAAGTGTCCAGTGTCCAAAAGTGTACGCAGAGATTCAAAATCTCCATTATCCTCTCGTCACTTTGGTCACAGGCAGCTGTGCCATCGAGCGTGTCACATAGCGCTCAGATATCAGTAGGCCTCACACAATCTACAAGTGTCCAGTGTCCAAAAGTGTACGCAGAGATTCAAAATCTCCATTATCCTCTCGTCACTTTGGTCACAGGCAGCTGTGCCATCGAGCGTGTCACATAGCGCTCAGATATCAGTGGGCCTCACACAATCTACAAGTGTCCAGTGTCCAAAAGTGTACGCAGAGATTCAAAATCTCCATTATCCTCTCGTCACTTTGGTCACAGGCAGCTGTGCCATCGAGCGTGTCACATAGCGCTCAGATATCAGTAGGCCTCACACAATCGACAAGTGTCCAATGTCCAAAAGTGTACGCAGAGATTCAAAATCTCCATTATCCTCTCGTCACTTTGGTCACAGGCAGCTGTGCCATCGAGCGTGTCACATAGCGCTCAGATATCAGTAGGCCTCACACAATCTACAAGTGTCCAGTGTCCAAAAGTGTACGCAGAGATTCAAAATCTCCATTATCCTCTCGTCACTTTGGTCACAGGCAACTGTGCCATCGAGCGTTTCACATAGCGCTCAGATATCAGTAGGCCTCACACAATCTACAAGTGTCCAGTGTCCAAAAGTGTACGCAGAGATTCAAAATCTCCATTATCCTCTCGTCACTTTGGTCACAGGCAGCTGTGCCATCGAGCGTGTCACATAGCGCTCAGATATCAGTAGGCCTCACACAATCTACAAGTGTCCAGTGTCCAAAAGGGTACGCAGAGATTCAAAATCTCCATTATCCTCTCGTCACTTTGGTCACAGGCAGCTGTGCCATCGAGCGTGTCACATAGCGCTCAGATATCAGTGGGCCTCACACAATCTACAAGTGTCCAGTGTCCAAAAGTGTACGCAGAGATTCAAAATCTCCATTATCCTCTCGTCACTTTGGTCACAGGCAGCTGTGCCATCGAGCGTGTCACATAGCGCTCAGATATCAGTAGGCCTCACACAATCTACAAGTGTCCAGTGTCCAAAAGTGTACGCAGAGATTCAAAATCTCCATTGTCCTCTCGTCACTTTGGTCACAGGCAGCTGTGCCATCGAGCGTGTCACATAGCGCTCAGATATCAGTGGGCCTCACACAATCCAAAAGTGTCCACTGTCCACAAGTGTGTGCAGAAATTCTAAATCTCCCCTGTCCTATAGACACCTTTTACCTTGTTTTACATTACTATATAGTTTGTTGGATTTTGTCTACATTTCTACCAAAAATGAGGAAGGCTGGTGGAAGAGGCCGTGGAATTGGGCGGGGGTTGGCAGGTGGTAATGATGGTGTTGGTGGTGGATCTGATGGTAGTGGCAAGAGCAAAATAGGACCGAATGCAGGAGGTGTTGAGCCTGCGTCATCGTCTGGCTACATAAGGCCTCGAACGCTTAGTTTTCTAGGAGTTGGCAAACCGCTTTTAAAGGCAGAGCATCAGGAAAAAGTTTTGTCTTACATTGCTGACTCAGCCTCCAGCTCTATCGCCTCCTCTTCTTCAGTTGTAAAAAGTAAAAGCACTGAGTCGTCATTGGAGGCTCATGTTCATGAACCACACCTTTCCTTGTGTCCTTCACCCCAACCAAGATTGAAGGATGACGCAGGCCATCCTACTGATTACTCCATGGAGCTGTTTTCACATACCATGCCTGGATTATCAAGTCAAATGGTGAATTACCCAGGCCAAGATGAATCTGACATGGAGTGCACTGATGCACAGCCGCTGATGGATGATTCTGCTGGTACATTCACTCAGAGCACTACATTGTGCTTGCAGTGTACAGAGCCAGATTTTGACCCTGATGAGACTCAGGTGCCCCTTCCCGCACACTATACCACCATACAGGGTGCTGCTTCCAATAGCTCAGATGAGGAGCATCCACAGCAGACATCGACATCGCAACAGCTGTTATCTGGCAGGCCCGGAGCACTCCAAAGACAGGTTTCAAACATCAAAAGAGTTGCTGGACAGCTTGTCCAGAGGGTCAAAAGATCACAGCGTGCTAGGCCGCAAAATGTCTGCCAAAGTAGGAAGAGTGCAGTGTGGCACTTTTTTGAACAAAATCCTCATGATCAGGCCAAGGTTACCTGTAAGAAGTGCGCAAAGACCTTTAGCCGAGGGAAAAATCTGAAAAATTTGAATACCAGTTGCATGCTTAGACATTTAACCAGCATGCACTTGCAAGCGTGGACACAACACCAAACCTCAAGTGCCACATGTGCAACTGATCACAACGAAGGTAGTCAGCAACGCTACATTGTTTCCCCCACTGTAAGCACACCGGTTAGCACAGCAGCAAATGTTGAGGTGTCGTTGCAAGGCCACAGCAGTCAGGGAATCCCACTGTTATATCAACGAAAGACTGATTCTAGGCCATCAGAAAGAACACCAACTCCATCACCATCATCAACCCTCTCTCAGTCCGCCCTGTCCACCGCTACTTCCACCATATGCAGCTCTCAAGTCCAGCTCACCCTCCCAGACACTATGAGTAGGTCAAGAGAGTACTCAGTCTCTCATCCGCGTACACTGGGTTTGAACGCCCACATTGCTAAACTAATCTCGTTTGAGATGATGCCCTTTCGGTTGGTGGAAAGCACAGCTTTCCGCGAACTCATGGCCTATGCAGTACCACGCTATGACCTACCCAGTCGCCACTTCTTCTCTCGCAAAGCCATCCCAGCCCTCCACCATCATGTGAAAGACCGCATTGTCCATGCACTCATGCAGTCAGTGAGCGGAAAGGTGCACCTCACAACTGATGCATGGTCCAGTCGGCATGGCCAGGGCCGTTACGTGTCCATCACTGCGCACTGGGTTAATGTGGTGGATGCAGGGTCCACAGGGGACAGCGGTGGTGGGACAGTGCTGCCTAGCCCACGGTATATGAAACAGTTGGCTGTAGGCGTTCGACCCTCCTCCTCCTCCTCCAGAAGCGAAAGCTCATCCACAGAGCGCAGTCATACGAGCACTCCATCTGTAGCTGCCACTGTTGCACACGAGGTGTCCCCCTATCGAGCAGCTAGTGGAAAGCGTCAGCAGGCTGTGTTGCAGATGATGTGTTTGGGCGACAGACACACCGCCGAGGTGCTGGCCGAGTACTTGAAGCGACAAACTGAGTCATGGCTGGGCAGTGTACATCTTGAGGCAGGCAAGGTAGTTAGTGATAACGGCCGTAATTTTGTGGCAGCCATAGCCCTTTCAAAACTCAGCCACATACCTTGCTTGGCTCACACCTTGAACCTGGTGGTGCAGTGCTTCCTCAAAAATTATCCGGAGTTAACAGCCCTGCTCCAGAAGGTGCGAAGACTGTGCGCGCACATCCGCCGGTCGCCTGTACACTCCGTTCGTATGCAGAAGCTGCAGCGATTGCTCCACCTTCCCAACCACCGCCTCATTATCGACATTGCAACAAGGTGGAACTCCACCCTGCACATGGTGGAGCGGCTGTGTGAGCAGAAGCAGGCCATAATGCATTTGTGGGAGGATACACGGCCAGGCACTTTGAGAGCAGACATGGAGTTGACAGGCGTGCAGTGGTCGAAGCTGAAAGACCTTTGTAAAGTCCTTCAGTGTTTTGAGGAATGCACACGGCTGGTAAGCGCAGACGACGCCATCCAAAGCATGAGCATCCCACTTATGCGTCTGCTCATGCAAACTTTGACGCACCTTAAGGAGCAGGCGTCTGCAGCCAATGTTGATGAGGAGGAAGCCATTGTCTGCTCAGGGACCTCTCCTGGACGAAGTGGAGGAAGAAGAGGAGGAGGAGGATGATGGGGATGATTACTTCGGTGAGGAGGATGCATCTCGTGGGGCAAGTGAAAATGTTGGCTTGGCAAGGTCTGGTACAGGGTTTGTGCGTGACTGGAGGGATGTGGATTTGCCAGAAAGTGCTCCTCCACCCAGCACTCGCAGTGCATCTTTGACACCGGGAACATTGGCCCACATGTCAGATTATGCCTTGCAGATCCTAAAAAGGGACCCCCGCATTGCCAAAATGATGAACGATGACGACTACTGGTTGGCCAGCATCCTGGATCCACGCTATAAAGGCAAATTACAAAACATCATGCCACAGGAGAACCTTGACCTAATATTGGCTAATAAACAAGCAACTCTGGTAAATCGGTTGCTTGAGGCATTCCCAGCACACAGCAGCGGTGATGGTTCTCACACGAGCCGTACGGGCCGGGGGCAGCTTGGCAGAGGTGTTCGTGGTGCACACAGCAGAAGTGGCGTTGGAGACAGGGGTTTCATGACAATGTTGTGGACTGATTTTTCAAATACCGCTCACACAACTGGTAATACTGCATCGATGGAAAGTTACAGGAGACAGCAGTTGTCAACTATGGTTACAAACTACTTTTCCTCCCATATCGATGTTCTCCCACACAGGTCATTCCCCTTTGACTATTGGGCCGCTAAACTGGACACCTGGCCTGAATTGGCCCAATATGCCTTACAGGAGCTCGCTTGCCCAGCTGCAAGTGTGCTATCGGAAAGAGTCTTCAGTGCAGCTGGATCAATCCTGACAGAAAAAAGGACCCGTCTGTCAACCCAAAATGTGGATGATCTAACCTTCATTAAAATGAACCACGCATGGGTTTCCAAGGATTTTGTCCCACCTTCCCCTGACACATAGGGTGACAGAAAAATGGCTTGCTTTGGTCCACCTCTTCCTGGTACTTCACCTATTTCGCCTTTTGCATCAGCTGAATGTCCAACATCAACATATGCCACTTTCTAAAACTCCCTAACTGTGCTGCCCCCCCCCCCATGGCCGGGGTCACCACCTAGCGCACGACACCGTGCGAGTGCCGTTGCCCTGGACAGGTGGGTAGGCCGACTCTTGGGCGCGGGCACTGGCACAGGGTCCCTCATAGTGCAATCAAGTGTCTCTGACGGCGGTGGTGCACACCCGCCGTCAGACACACCGCTGTACTATGAGGGGCCCAGTGCCAGTACCGACGCCCACGAGTGGGCCCCCCTTGCTTGGGCAGGGCCCCAGCATTTGCAATCTTTACCTCTCCCTGCTCCTCCTCTGTGTAATCTGGGCCGTCAAATCCATACTGTGCCTGACACCGTCTGAGCCTGCCTCCTGAGACATATATTTTGAATGTGTACGCTATCCATACATGTTATCCGGGGATACGGTACCCTTTCTAACCTTTGTGCAATGACGTGCAATCCATACTGGGCCTAACACCGTCTGAGCCTGCCTCATGCTGTATAGACATATATTTTGAATGTGTACGCTATCCATACATGTTATCCGGGGATACGGTACCCTTTCTAACCTTTGTGCAATGACGTGCAATCCATACTGGGCCTAACACCGTCTGAGCCTGCCTCATGCTGTATAGACATATATTTTGAATGTGTACGCTATCCATACATGTTATCCGGGGATACGGTACCCTTTCTAACCTTTGTGCAATCATGTGCAATCCATACTGTGCCTGACACCGTCTGAGCCTGCCTCCTGAGACATATATTTTGAATGTGTACGCTATCCATACATGTTATCCAGGGATACGGTACCCTTTCTAACCTTTGTGCAATGACGTGCAATCCATACTGGGCCTAACACCGTCTGAGCCTGCCTCATGCTGTATAGACATATATTTTGAATGTGTACGCTATCCATACATGTTATCCGGGGATACGGTACCCTTTCTAACCTTTGTGCAATCATGTGCAATCCGTACTGTGCCTGACACCGTCTGAGCCTGCCTCCTGAGACATATATTTTGAATGTGTACGCTATCCATACATGTTATCCAGGGATACGGTACCCTTTCTAACCTTTGTGCAATCACGTGCAATCCATACTGGGCCTGACACCGTCTGAGCCTGCCTCCTGAGACATATATTTTGAATGTGTACGCTATCCATACATGTTATCCAGGGATACGGTACCCTTTCTAACCTTTGTGCAATCACGTGCAATCCATACTGGGCGTGAGAACGGCTGGCGAGCTGTTAAGCAAGCTACAGCATCTGTCCAGACAAGTACAGGGATTCCCTAGCGAGGAGACTTATTTGATTGTTTTCAATGTTGGGACAGCAATTTTTGGGGAGCACTATACTCTGGAGAATGATAGATGGGGCCCACCATACACTGGAACATTCCAAAGGTGGACATCAGACACTGGAGCAGCATTTACAGGGCCCATTATACACTAGAGCATTAGAAATGGGGCCCATTATGTTTGGAGCATTATTTGGGCCCATAAGACAGTGGAGCTTCATCCATGGGGACCAACATATACTGTAGCATTATGTGGAGCTCATCATATACTGTTTCAAACATTATATGGGACCAGTGATTCTGTATGGAGAAATAGATGGGCCTCGTCATGAGATGTAAAAAGTGAGGTATTTTTCATTGTACTATACCGCTATTTCTCTGCCGTATCGGAGCATGATGAGTTGTGGTATGTGTTAAAGGGGCGCTCTTTCGCCCAGGGCACATGAAAACCTGGAGCCAGCCCTCCCCCCCACAGTTTGTAGCCAAATAACCCCCATTTTTCAGTGCGTAACTTGTAATATGAAGTTAATTAAGGTTGACAAGCTTAAGAAAGAAGAATTGATGCTTTTGGCATTCAAATGGGCACTGTAGGTGTGTTTCCTGTCCTCCTCTCACTGCCGACTTTTATTCCCCATTGACTTACATTGGGTTTCGTGTTTCGGGACGACCCCGACTTTTCCCTATAATCGGACGATCTTGCTCGACCCGACTTTTGGAAAAGTCGGGTTTCACGAAACGAAACGCGACCCTAAAAAACCAAAAGTCGCTCAACTCTAGTTATTACCTCATAAAGGGACAGTGGTCAGCAGCATTGTAAAAATTGTCTGGGTCATGAACGTGCAAACCACCCTTGGGGGTTAAGGGGTTAAATCAGAGAAGAATTTCTCTTCTAACAAATCAAACTTCCCAAAAAGAGTTGCACAAACATGCTAATTTGAATGTTGACTGATCTGCTCACCTTTTCTCCTAACTAGAAATTGCTTATCTAAAATTAATTGTATATACAGTAATTTATTAAAAATTGATGAAAAATGTTGTGCTCCATTACCTCACATGTATCTTTATATACTTTCTCAATCTTGAAACAAAATCTTGAAATGTGGTGTTCTTACTTTTTCGTGCTTTTGTATTAATATTTACATTTACATTATGTAATTGACAATTAAAAATTATTCCCTCCTTACAGTATATACTATTTTATAGCACAGATTCTTTAATTTATAATTCACATTTACTTAAAAACATGGTATTGTGCATTATATAACATTTATATTATATTTTGTAGTGTAAAGACAGATACTTTCTAAAAATATTATAAATCAGACTTTGTCAGTAAATCAGAAGTTTACCACCCTGCAGCAATAAATTGATTGTCAGCATTCAACAATTCCCAAGCTAACATTCATACAGTATGAAATGTCATTATGTTTTGCCAAAAAGAGAAATGCTACAGAAATAAACATAATGCATAAAATGTTTGTAGCAGTTAATACTCTAATTAAAAATATCATATATAATTATTAAAGGGGTTGTCTAATGAAGACAATCTTTGTTCATATTCTCTACTTTGACACAGATACATATGAAAGGAACAATACCCATTCTAGAAGACTAGAGAAAAAGAACAGGTAAAATAAAAAAAACTTTAAAGTCAGTGAATAAACCTGGAGAAACGGCTGGTATAAGCTTGATGGCAGGAGCTTGATGGGCAGGAAGTCAAATGCATTCATCTATAGGTGCAAAGTAGATCACAAATACACTGAATAGTAATTGAAATCTGGGATCCCTAATGCAGCACTGTAACAGTGTGCTCAGCAGAATTTCAAGTAAGTCTGACCTCAGTGATGGAGTCTATCACTGGTATACGCTGCAGTGCTTAACCAAGAAGTCTTGACCGTTGGCATTCCTGGTAACTGTGTGTGTGGCGCCCCTGAGGGTCCGGTCGCCACAGAGGTACTGCATCTCATCCAGAGGTATGGTATCCCGCCCTCAGGTAAGGAGGGATCACCACCCAGGACGCCTAACACTGCACTCAACACACACACTAGCTAGTCAGGGCACCTGGGCGTACCCTTCAGGAGGATTGCCTCATCCAAGACTGGCTAGGAAAGGGTGTGGGGGGGTTAGTGTAGAAGGTAGGTAGGGTGGGAGGAGCCTAGGTAGTGGAGTGATAGTTAGGCATCCAGTCAGAGTGAGAAAGGTGACAGTTGGTGGGAGGAGCTAGTTCTGAGGTAGAGATCCTTCCAGAAACTAGTCAGTCGGTGACAGGACCAGCGAGAGAGCAGGATTGCTGTAGAGGACTGCGGGTGAAAAAGAGTGAAACATCTTGACCACGCTCCTAAACTGGAAGAAAGTGTCCTAGGGGCACGGGTAGTGCGACTGGCCACCCGTGGAGCCCACATCATAAAAGGGAAGGACCAGGCCAGAGCGAGGGAGCCAGCCCCTGAAGCTAGTGGAGGACTACAGGACTCAGCTGGGAAGCCGGAGGCTGAGGTAATTTTAAGTGCCTCAGCCACAGCCACAAGCACCCTCCAAAAGGCAGCGGTATGAGTAACGGACCTCAGGGCCTGACCCACGTTGCCTGAGGAGATCCGGGGCTGCCAGCTGGGGGCACTACTTGTGATGGCGCAGGGCAGGGAAAGTAAGGAGAATTCAGCGCAGACACGGCCTTGAGAGAGACACAAGGAGGAGTCCTGAAAGGTGTACCCAATCTGCCTGGGAGTTTGCCGGATCCCTCCCTCAGAGGACGCAGCACTATGTGGACCAACATGTACACGAAACTTGTGAGTAAAAAACCCAGAAACTGCACGCCACCGTGTCCTTTGAGTTATTTTACAACTGCCTGCCTCACACTGCAAACACCACCATCCGTCACTGGCTCAACTGCCCTGGGACACAGCTCTACTGGTGGAGAGCTTCACCATCTTAGCTGCTAACTCATCATCCCAGAGGGTCTGCATCACAGCATCGGCTATCATAGCTGAGTACCACGGGTGGCATCACGATTCCCCTTTTTCTATTAATTATCCTACCATCTTTCCCTTCATCTGAACTTTCATCATTTACATTGGACCCCCAGGGCCACAGACCGGGTCACCATCACCACCGTGACACACTTCCCATTCAAAGAGCCTGAAAGGCCCGGTACCGAGTACCCCCAGCCCTGCTGGGCGTTCCATGTGCATCTTGCTGGATCCAGCGTGTGACATCACTAGGCGAATGTACCGGCGGGGGTCCAGCGGTGGTGGGCGGAGTCCGGCGGCGGGTGTCTCAAAGAGGGATGATGGACAATTTAAGGCAAATATATACAGTATATAGATGATTAAAATATACATGAAAAAAGAAAGGGATAAAGGGAAAGACTAAAAAACAGGGTTGGAATAAACCTCCATAAAGGGAATGTGCTTGAATAAATGTAGGGCTGTGCCCCTCAGGCACTATAATGTGAACCTTGTATCCCGACATGCTGTATAGTATTCTTTATCATATTATATCATAGTATATCTGCAATTTCAATTCAATATCCACAATCAAATCACAATTAAATCCCAAGTGTTAGGAGGCCTAGTTTTGTCCACATAAAGCTTTTATCATAATACAAATTCAAACAGGAATAGCATAGTAAAAACAACGCTTAGTGCAAGAAATGAAACCTATTCAATTAGGTATTTGCTGTGGACAGACTATCATCCTCAATACACATAAAAAATATAGTACATATTTGCAGCGATTGTGGTATATTAAGTCAATAGTGCAAAAGAAAAGGATTGATAAAGCAAGAGACTACATGACCTGAAATAGTTAAAAAGAATAGGTTGCACCAGGAGGCAAGAGACAGCCGCACATCCCCAACCCCGACGCCATTTCTCAATGGCTTCTTCCGGGAGTTTTCCTACTCTTATGCACCTGTGCGTACAAACATATTTTTCTACTCTTCTGAACCCATGTCTGATGGTACTGTACATACAAGCACATTTTCCTACTCTTATGCACATATGTCTGATAGTACTGTGCGTACAAACATATTTTTCTACTCTTATGAACCCATGTCTGATGGTACTGTACATACAAGCACATTTTCCTACTCTTATGCACATATGTCTGATAGTGCAAACAATTTGTCTGTTCTTATGCACCCCCATCTTTGATGGTACTGTGCGTAAAACACATTTTTTAAAATCTGCAATGTTGTTTGTGAGAGTACATTGCTTAAAAATCACTTAAAAAAATTAGTAGAACATGAAATATGTGATGTCGCCGTGGCCGTGAAGTTCTTGCTTTTTTCCATCTTATTGTTTCTTGTGTCATATCAGCATCATCTGCCGGAAATGAGTGTTCATTCTGGTAACATACATGTCTTCCACAGTCTACAACATGACAGCTTCTTTTCATGTATTCATTGACAGATTCATGTTTTTTATGCTGATCTGTAGTCAGAAATTAATCAAAGAAGGAAAAATTAACTCTTTTATGACTGTCCACAGTGCTCCATCTGTGTGTACGTGGTAGTCGTTGTGTAGACCCTCCTCTTCCAAAATTTTTTAAATCATATTCACTTCACAATCTTTAAATATTTGTCCCATAATTTTTCATAGGCTAAGTATAATTCTTGCCTTTTGCCATCTGACTGTTTCTTGTTCTGTCATATCGGTATCATCTTCTGTAAATGAGTGTTTATACTGGTCACATACTGTACATCGTTTCCACAGTTTTTATCTAGCAGCTTTCTTCCATACATTCTTTGACAGATTCGTGCATTTGATGGTGATCTGTTGTGAGAAATGTATTTATTGATTTTACTCACTTATATAGTGCTATTAACTTCTCAGAGCTTTACAGACATTATCAGCAATGTCCCCATTGGGGCTCACAAACTAGATTACCTATCAGTACATCATTGGAGTGTAAGAGGAAACCAAAGTACCCAGAGTAAACCCACGCAAACACGGGGAGAATATGCAAACTCCTTGTAGATGTTGTCCTAGATGGGATTTGAACGTGGGACCCCAGTGCTGCAAGGCTGCAGTGCTAACAACTGAGCCACCACGTAGGCAGAATTAACTCTTTTAAAGACCATTTGCAGTTTCACTGAACTACGTGTGTATGCACGGCAGTGGTGGGACACTTTACTGTACGCTTCTGGAGCTGGAATTATCATCTCTGCTGGCACCAGATTTGCCCACCAATACATGCCCATTAAAAGATTAAAATAATCATTCGAATTACAGAGCCTCTAAATTGTCATGAATGGCTATTGTGTCTTAAAACTTCAACTGCTGACTCAGTTGAGTAGTGGTTCATTTGCTTGACTGATGCCCTCCCTGGATACGGTACCCCTTTATCAAGCTACTTCTGCAGATACAAACCCTGATTCACTGTTCTCCAAAGACATCAACATGTAATGGAGCCCATACTGCACGGTGAGGGTGAGGTTCATGGCCTCCAGAGGACACCACAGTCTCCCTGCCTCATGAACCAAAGCACCCAAGGCAATGCCCAGGGTCTCTCTAGAGAAGGCAAGGGTGTGGGGTCCTATGCGGTGCCTCGGTCAGGCTTTCCATTCATTCCTTTACCTGTTCATAATTTTATGACCAGAAATTCAAAATTAGTTATCCAAATTGACTGACTTAATGACCATTTGCAGTTTCACTGTGCCATCCATGCGTACAGGGCATTTGTGGTACATAGCCTCATCTTCAATCCACTTCACAAACTTTTTAGATTTGTCCCAAATTTTGTCCTTTTTTAGGGTATTCTATGTTATTTTAAATAATTTCCCTATCCAAATTTGCATTCAGGTCACTTCTCCTGCTCTTACCCCCATTTAGCTTCATTTTGCAGCCTCCTAGCCCTATCTATGACCAATCTACAGCCATTTTAAAGCACCAAAGTTCAGGATTTCATTGACTTCCATTGGGTATGGTGTCAAGTTAGGACACCGACTGAACTTTTATCTCTAGTTTGGCAAAACCCGAACATCCACAGGTCTTCCCATCACCATTTATCTGCATTCCTGCTAAATGCTGCAATCACAGTATTTTGGAGTTTAAAGTGCCAGGAGTGGTGCAGGCACAGCTCCAGCATTGAGTGTTGGGTATCGTCTGTCAGAATCAGCTGACACCAGGCGACGATCGCACTCTACAAGGTAATTAATAGATATGTTAAAAAGAGGGCCCAATACTGACCCCTGTAGTACCATACTGTTAACTGGGATGTTATCCAAGTGTTTTCCCATTAATACTCACCCTTTGTTTCCTATAAATGAGCCAGTTGCTAACCCAGTTACACATATTTTCCCTAGTACCTTTGCTCACGTTTTATGTTTCAACCTTTTATATTGTGCTGTATTAAATGCCTTTGAACAGCTCAGGTAGAGGACAGCCATTGCATTATTCTTGTGTAGTCTGTAATTCACATAATCTTAGAAGCTGATCAAATTAGTTTGATAAGACCAATGCTTCATAAACCCATATTGATGTTGGGCCTTGAGAGTATTTTTATTGGGATACTCCAGGATAGTGTGTCTTAAAAAAAACCCTCAAAGTGTTTTCCCACAATAGACGTTAAGCTTACCAGCTTATAATTTCCAGTCTCAGTTGTTGCCCCCTTTTTAAATATTGGCACCACATTTGCTATAAGCCAGTCCTATCTTACATATTATGTTATTATGGAATTCTTGAATAATGGAAATAATAGTCTATCTATCATAGTACTAACTTCTGCAGTTCTCAGTGGTGTATGCCATCCAGGCCTGGTGATTTGTCTTATTTTGTATTTTTTGGAGGTGGGTTAAGCAGATGATATTTTATATATTTTACAGAAAATTTATAGTATCCCTGATGATGTCTTCTCTAATGGGATTTTTTGTGTGGAAATGCTCTAGAGAAGAAGGTGTTTAATAGATTGGCTTATCATTCTTCCTTCATTTCACCCAGATCATTTTTGAATGGGCCAACACTGTCGTTTTTGTGCGTCTTACTGTTTATGTAGTTGAAGAATATGTTTTGATTCATTTTAATTTCTTTGGCAATGAGCCTTTGTGTCTAAACCTTTGCTGCCCTGATTTACACAATTTATTTTTTCTTTATAGTTATTTAAATGTCTTGTTAATATCCTTTTGCTTTATTTTCCTAAATGCTTTTTTTTGTCATGTATTGTGCTCCTTACAGCTATACTTAGCTATTTTGGTTTTCTCCTATTTGTAGAATGATTATTCCTTTAGGGTATATATTGCACACAGACCCAATTCTGTATGTTTATAAAAGTTTGCCATTTGCTTTGTGTACTTTCATTTTTAAAGATATTATCCCAATTAATGACACTGAGATCATTTCTTTCCCATTGGAAATTTGCCTTCTTGAAGTTTAGTGTCCTTGTAATCTATAACTCTTGTTAAAGGATACATAAAACTTATTTTGTGATTACTGTTACCCAAATGAACCAAAAAATGTGCAACATATTGTCAAAAATTTGTTTTCTTTGCGGGACCTGCATGTTTCTGCTCCCCAATTTATATTAAATTGGTTGAAAGCCCTTATAATAATTACTTCTCCCTCATCAATTTGATTTATGAGGGTATTTTCTTCTGCTTCCATTATACTTATAACAGACTTAGAACAAACCCCTATCATTATTTTATTTTTTCTCTCTCCCCTTATTGCCATATATAGTGACTCAACAGCTGTAGTTGTGCTCAAAAGTTTACATACCCCGGCAGCATTTTTGCTTTCTTGGCCTTTTTTCAGAGAATATGAATGATAACACCAAAACTTTTTTTCCAATCATGGTTAGTGGTTGGGTGATTTGTGAACCTACTGTGCTTTCTAATTTTAAATCATAATGACAGCCCAAAACATCAAAATGACCCTGATCAAAAGTTCACAAACAGGTCACAGGTGAGGATGTTACCTTTAGTAGCCATTCAAACCCATTTGTGTCAACTTCTGAGCATGTTATCAGTACAAAATCACAAGGGTATGTGAACTTTTGATCAGGGTCATTTGAATGTTTTGGGTTGTCATTATGATTAAAAAAGAGAAAACACAGTAGTTTGACAATAAATGGCTTCACCCAACCACTAACCATGAGTTTAGATAAAGTTTTGATGTTATCATTCATATACTCTGAAAAAAGGCCAAGAAAGCAAAAATTCTGCCGGGGTATGTAAACTTTGAGCAAAACTGTATTTGCTTCACATGTATTGTATAATGCAGGATGGGTTTTAAGGACAATCTATATATATAATTGCCTTAAATTGTCTGTCATCCACTGCCGTCTGGATGTCCCCAAATCCCACAATCCACTGCGCTGCAGCGGAAGTACGCTGACCGCCATTTTGGAACACCCAAGTGATACCACTCAGATCCAGGACGCAGCTGCGATCCTGAACGCTGCTGTGTTCTCGACCGCTGCTCGGATCTAGGCTGTCGCTGCGATCCCGAACGCCGCTGCGATCCCGACCGCCACTGGGATCTCAGCTGGTGCTCGGATCCAGGCCTCCACTACAATCCCTACCGCGGCTGGGATCCCAGCTGCCGCTCGGATCCAGGCCACCGCTGCAATCCCAACCACCGCTGGGATCCCAGCTGTCGCTCGGATCCAGGCTGCCGCTGCGATCCTGAATGCTGCTGCGATCCCGACCACCGCTGGGATCCTGTCTGCTGCGGGGGTATAACAAGAAGAGGGGTGTAATGAAGGTGGTATAATGAAAGGGTGTAATGAGGGGGTGTAATGAGAGATATTCTGCCGCCGGACCCCTACCAGGATCCACAGCCTGACTACATGCGCCAGATCCCGCCACTGCCTGCCCACCCACCTCCGTGCAGTCACAGCTGGCAGGAAAGACCGCGGCTTGAGTCCTGTGCTGGAGATTGGGCGCGGCCACCCTCTGGTGGCGCCGCACACCATCAACAGCACAGGCCGAAAAAAAACACCATCTTTCCTGCTGGCTGTGAGAGGGGTGTAACGAGAGGGTGTAATGAGGGGGGAGTAATGAGAGGGATGCCGCTGGCGGACCCCCGCCAGGAGCCACCGCCTGACTACACGCGCCGGATCCCGCCGCTGCCTGCCCACCCACCTCCATGCAGTCACAGCCGGCAGGAAAGACCGCGGCTTGAGGCCTGTGCTGGAGATTTGGTACAGACACCCTCTGGTGGCGCCGCACACCATCTCCAGCACAGGCCGCAAAACACTGTCTTTCCTGCCGGATGTGACTGCACGGAAGTGGGTGGGCCGCTACCCCCAGCGCCACAAAGCTGCCCCCATCGTGATGTTACTGCCCTCCAGATGTGATTGCATTGGGCACACATCTGGTTTTACATATATGAACAGTTATTCCTGACAGTTATTCCTGACCAGACTATAGACTTGTAAGTTAACAGCCAGTCACAGCTGTCATTCAGTAACGTCTCTGTCATTCCTACAATATAATAATTTTCTTCCAACCATATTAATTCTAATTCATCCATCTTGTAGGTGAGGCTTCTAGCATTAGTATACATGCAATTTTTGTATTTTCTGTATGTCTAGTCTGCCTCTCTGTATTGCCTGTTCTAACCCCTCACACCATGCCACCCCCACCTTCATTAATTTGGCCCAATTCATTTTAAAATAATTGCTCTCTCCCCATTCTGTAGTTTTAACAGTACTTCAACCTTTTATCTATTTCTTCCCCTAGAGCAGCTGTACTCCTTCATTTGAGGTGAAGCCCATGCCTACTTTAGAGAAGTGCCAACAAAAAGTCCGTCCAGTCCTCCAAGAACACCAAACCCTCCCTCCTACACCAATTGCTGAGCCATTAGTTTACCATCTTAATCTCTAGTTACCACACTGGCATGGCACTTAGTACAGGTGATAGTTCAGAAAATACTACCTTCAACGTCCTTTTATTAATTAACTTTTTGTTCTAATTCACTGAAAATTTTTTAAGGAACTTCCGCCTAGCATTGTGTTTGTTATTGGTATCGATGTGAACCATGACCAGTGGGTCTTCACCAACTTTTCCTAGTAATCTGTCAATCCTATTTGGAATGTGTTGACCTCAAGAGTCATGCAGACAACACACCATTCGAGGATATCTGTCTTTGTGACAAATTGCTTTGTATGTTCCCTTAATAACAGAATTGTCATCACACTCATCTTTCTGGCAACCAGGCCATATCATTCTGTAGTATCTGATTGGTGTCATCATCACCATCATCATCCACAACATATGTTTGTTGTTATTCAAACATGTCTCCTCCTTCTCAATCTCATCAGCAAATATCCATGCCTGATTTTATGTTGCGGAAACGTGCACTTTCAATTCTTCACTTGTTTGCTAAGTAATCTGTCACCTGGCCAAGTTGCTGGATGTACTGTCGCTGTTGTACTACCTTGTGTAGTCAGCTGCCTTTCGAGAAATTATGTTGTGCACTCAGCCTCCCTGAAATACATCCAGCCACCATTTTTTCATGCAAAATACTTTCAAACAATATTAAAACTTAAAAGCCTTGGAAACAAAATCCATAGAACGCATGAGTGGCTGATGTGCCTCAAACAGCAACTTGCATGTTGCTGGCTGGCTCTCTTGAATTTCAGTTAGGAATGGTCATGAGTAGTGTTGAGCATTCCGATACCGCAAGTATCGGGTATCGGCCGATACTTGCTGTATCGGAATTCCGATACCGACTTCCGATATTTTTTCAATATCGGAATTCGGCATCGGAATCGGAAGTTCAAAGTTGATTGACAGACTGACGTCATCATGATGCGCGGTGTGTGCGCATCATGATGCGCCGTCATTTCGGGCCTTCCGGGGGTCTCTGCCGGCCTGCCGGGGGGCTGTGCCGGCCTGCCGGGGGGCTGTGTGGACTGCCCGGGGTCTGTACCGGCCTGCCGGGGGGCTGTGCCGGCCTGCCGGTGGTCTGTGCACCCTGTGGGGGTCTGTACCGGCCTGCCGGGGGGCTGTGCCGGCCTGCCGGTGGTCTGTGCACCCTGTTGGGGTCTGTACCGGCCTGCCGGGGGGCTGTGCCGGCCTGCCGGTGGTCTGTGCACCCTGTGGGGGTCTGTACCGGCCTGCCGGGGGGCTGTGCCGGCCTGCCGGGGGGCTGTGCTGATGTCCGGGGGTCTGTGCAAGCATCGTCCGATGGGACTACAAGTCCCATCGGGCGATGCCTGCTACCATGACAGTGATTGACACATTAGCCAATGATGGGACAGTAGTAGTCCCATCATCCGGCTAATGTGTTAAATGTTAAAAAAAAAAAAAAAAAAAAAAAAAAAATACTACATACATACTACATGCATGCTACATACATACTACATGCTACATACATACTACATGCTACATACATACTACATATATACTACATACATACTACATACATGCTACATACATACTACATGCATGCTACATACATACTAAATGCTACATACATACTACATGCATGCTACATGCATACTACATGCTACATACATACTACATATATACTACATACATACTACATACATGCTACATACATACTGCATGCTACATACATACTACATACATACTACATACATACTACATGCATGCTACATACATACTACATGCATGCTACATACATACTACATGCATGCTACATGCATGCTACATACATACTACATGCTACATACATACCACATACATAATACATACATACTACATACTACATATATACTACATGCATGCTACATACATACTACATGCTACATACATACTACATACATACTACATACATACTACATGCTACATACATACTACATATATACTACATGCATGCTACATACATACTAAATGCTACATACATACTACATGCATGCTACATACATACTACATGCTACATACATACTACATATATACTACATACATGCTACATACATACTGCATGCTACATACATACTACATACATACTACATACATACTACATGCATGCTACATACATACTACATGCATGCTACATACATACTACATGCATGCTACATGCATGCTACATACATACTACATGCTACATACATACCACATACATACTACATACTACATATATACTACATGCATGCTACATACATACTACATGCTACATACATACCACATACATACTACATACATACTACATACATACTACATGCTACATACATACTACATATATACTACATGCATGCTACATACATACTACATGCTACATACATACCACATACATACTACATACATGCTACATATATACTACATGCATGCTACATACATACTACATATATACTACATGCATGCTACATACATACTACATGCTACATGCATGCTACATACATACTACATACATACTACATGCTACATACATACCACATATATACTACATACATACAATACATTCATACAATACATACATAGACATACAGTACATATAACATAGAGTAACATACTTACCAATACTTGTCACATTGTTCCCCGAAGCCATTGTCTTTTCCGGAATAAATATTAACATAACAAACCACAAAAATACTCACCCACGATCCGAAGCAGTCCACGAGTGTGTCCCACGACGATCTTGGGTAGAGAACTGCAGCATCAGATGATGCTGCCGTTCTCTACGGGCTGCAGGAATCCAATGACGGAAGGTAGGTATCCTTCTGCACTGTATTCCTCCGCCACTTAAAAAAAAAAAAGTCCCTAGTCTCACTTTATGCCATTGCTGCGTGGGAATTTCCCACACAGCAATGGCATAAAGTGAGACTAGGGACTTTTTTTTTTTAAGTGGCGGAGGAATACAGTGCGGAAGGATACCTACCTTCCGTCATTGGATTCCTGCAGCCCGTAGAGAACGGCAGCAACAGCTGATGCTGCAGTTCTCTACCCAAGATCGTCGTGGGACACACTCGTGGACTGCTTCGGATCGTGGGTGAGTATTTTTGTGGTTTGTTATGTTAATATTTATTCCGGAAAAGACAATGGCTTCGGGGAACAATGTGACAAGTATTGGTAAGTATGTTACTCTATGTTATATGTACTGTATGTCTATGTATGTATTGTATGAATGTATTGTATGTATGTAGTATATATGTGGTATGTATGTAGCATGTAGTATGTATGTAGTATGTATGTAGCATGCATGTAGCATGCAGTATGTATGTAGCATGCATGTAGTATATATGTAGTATGTATGTGGTATGTATGTAGCATGTAGTATGTATGTAGCATGCATGTAGTATGTATGTAGCATGCATGTAGTATATATGTAGTATGTATGTAGCATGTAGTATGTAGCATGCATGTAGTATATATGTAGTATGTATGTAGCATGTAGTATGTAGCATGCATGTAGTATATATGTAGTATGTATGTAGCATGTAGTATGTATGTAGCATGCATGTAGTATATATGTAGTATGTATGTAGCATGTAGTATGTATGTAGCATGCATGTAGTATGTATGTAGCATGCATGTAGTATGTATATGGTATGTATGTAGCATGTAGTATGTATGTAGCATGCATGTAGTATATATGTGTTATGTATGTGGTATGTATGTAGCATGCATGTAGCATGCATGTAGTATGTATGTAGTATGTATGTAGTATATATGTAGTATGTATGTAGCATGTAGTATGTATGTAGTATGTATGTAGCATGCATGTAGCATGCAGTATGTATGTAGCATGCATGTAGTATATATGTAGTATGTATGTAGCATGTAGTATGTAGCATGCATGTAGTATATATGTAGTATGTAGCATGTAGTATGTATGTAGCATGCATGTAGTATATATGTGTTATGTATGTAGCATGTAGCATGCATGTAGCATGCATGTAGTATGTATGTAGTATATATGTAGTATGTATGTAGCATGCAGTATGTATGTAGCATGCATGTAGTATATATGTAGTATGTATGTTGCATGTAGTATTTATGTAGTATGAATGTAGCATGTATGTAGTATGTAGTATGAATGTAGCATGTATGTAGTATGCATGTTGTATGTATGTAGCATGTAATTTTTTTTTTTTTTTTTTTTTACATTTAACACATTAGCCGGATGATGGGACTACTACTGTCCCATCATTGGCTAATGTGTCAATCACTGTCATGGTAGCAGGCATCGCCCGATGGGACTTGTAGTCCCATCGGACGATGCCTGCACAGACCCCCGGAGCCTGCACAGACCACCGGCAGGCCGGCACAGCCCCCCGGCAGGCCGGCACAGCCCCCCGGAGCCTGCACAGCCCCCCGGCAGGCCGGCACAGCCCCCCGGCAGGCCGGCACAGCCCCCCGGAGCCTGCACAGACCACCGGCAGGCCGGCACAGACCACCGGAGCCTGCACAGACCCCCTGGCAGGCCGGCACAGCCCCCTGAAAGGCCCGTACAGACCCCAGAGAGGCTGTACAAGGGCAGGAAAGGGTTTTTCTTATTCCGATACCGGAAGTCCCATAGACTTGAATGGGACTTCCGGTATCGGAATCGGCGATACCGATACTTTTTTTAAAGATCGGCCGATACCATCCGATACGATACTTTGAAGTATCGGACGGTATCGCTCAACTCTAGTCATGAGCAACAATGACTGGAAAATTCTGGCTACCTTATAGTTGAGCAAAGTAACTCATGCTCCTTTCATTGTCCATGTCCTGAATTTAAATATGCAACATTTCTAATACAAATATACCCACTTAAGAAGGGTGGTGGCTATGACCCAGAAAGTGTCAGATCATTTAAACTTCTCTTATGTGACAGAACATGCCCTCTACACTTTGTCAAAATCATAGTGGTTTGTCAGAACACTTACTGATTTGCAAAGTCACAACTGGAATTCAACACACTACATGTAGTAGAGTCTGTATGAGCAGCATAAAGTTGTAATAGACTGCAACACCAAACAACTAAGCTAGAGCATGGGTTACTTTGAGATCCACATTCGGCATCTGAGGAAGAACATGAGAAAGGCCATTCCGCTGAAACACGCATTGGGGGGCATGCCAGGATGGACCTCTACCTTATACCCGGACAGGTAATGATTCTTATTCTATAGCTAAGCATTGTGACTATCACATATTTGTATATTTGGTCTGGCTATATTATCAGATTAGGGATACTGTAAGTGCAATATACATTTGAACCATGACATCATGGCTATGTTAAAATTACCTTTATCCCTTTGGTCTTTTTTACCCTTTGTATGCCCCATTTCTCGCTCATGTGCTTTTGTGGTCATTTGACTCCTATCCCACTGTTTTCCTGTTTCATGTTAAAATCACAATAAAATTGCATTTCATATTTTCATAAATATGTGGTTTTGGACTTTTTGATCGCCTTTTTTCTCTTATATTTTTAACCTGTTACATCTAATATATAAAGCTCAAAGTGTGTATGTATGTATGTATGTATGTGTGTATGTATGTGTGTGTGTATGTCCAGGATTGGCATCCGCACCGTCGCAGCTACAGCCACAAAATTTGGCACAGTCACACGTCTGGACCCAGAGAGCGTCCTAGGCTATGTTGTGAGGCAAAATTTTTACCCCGCGCATTCCAATTTACCAAAAAATTTTGCCCCTATCTACATAATGGGAAAAAGTGTGTGCGTGTCAAGCCCCGCCCCTCATTATGATGTCATAATGCCCCTATCTACATAATGGGGAAACAGTGCGTGCGTATCAAGCCCTGCCCCTCATTATGATGTCATAATGGTTGCCATGGCGACGCTGATGTCATCATAGGTTGCAAGCCCCGCTGCTCATTATGATGTCATAATGGTTGACTATGGGATGGAGGATGTGTGATGGGTATATGGGCACTGGACTATGGGATGGAGGATATGTATGACGGGTATATGGGCATGGGACTATGGGATGGCGGATATGTATGATGGGTATATGGGCACGGGACTATGGGATGGAGGATATGTATGATGGGTATATGGGCATGGGATGTGTGATGGGTATACAGTATGGGCACTCGACTATGGGATGGCGAATATGTATGATGGGTATATGGGCATGGGACTATGGGATGGAGGATGTGTGATGGGTAAATGGGCATGGGACTATGGGATGGAGGATGTGAGATGGGTATATGGGCACTCGACTATGGGATGGAGGATATGTATGATGGGTATATGGGCACGGGCCTATGGGATGGAGGATGTGTGATGGGTATATGGGCACGGGCCTACGGGATGGAGGATATGTATGATGGGTATATGGGCACGGGACTATGGGATGGAGGATATGTATGATGCGTATATGGGCATGGGACTATGAGATGAAGGATGTGTGATGGGTATATGGGTTAGATACTATGCCCGGGCAGCACCGGGCTCTTCAGCTAGTTGTAAATAAAAGCCCAGCCAGAATAAAGTCCTTTAATTGAAATAAACACACTGGCACCTTTATATAAAAAAAATAAAGAAGCAAAAGTTATTCTCACCTTTAAACCTAATCCATTGATGCCCATGTTCCATATAAAAGACAAAAAATAATAAAACACCATATTCCTCACCTGTCTGATGATAAATAAAATCTTCTAAAGCCCATGTCTCTTGTAAAAGACAAAAAATAATGCAACACTTTTATTCGGTATGATACGCATCCTGAGCTTTACTTTTTGGGTTCACCCATCACTAGTCAATATCCTCATCCCCTGCAGCAGTATTTGGAATAGGAGGAAGAGTAGAAGAATGTGCAGCAAGAGGTGGATGTAGAGGGAGACAAACTTGGCACTGGCAGAGGACGATGCTAAAACCATAGTGAAAGCAAATGCACAGGCCATTACAACTAACCATCATAACAAGTTGCTAAAATTCAAAGCCCTTGGTTATGCTGGACATCATAGCAAAGCTGTATGCTGTAATGCTTGTTAGATGTCACGCATATTGTTACTATAAAGCAGAGAGATAACTGTTGGATAGATATGGTTTTGGACCTTTGTTATAAAAACAAAATGGGCATTTTTTTTTGCTTCCAAAAAGGAGTTCAAGTTGGCTTATTACCATAATAATTTGTTACTTGCTTTGCAAAGCTTTCTCCAATTGGACACCTGAGAGACAAGTAAGAAGACATTGCTGACCATAGTAATGTATTCAGCTATGCAAGTTGCTCACAGTATAATGAGCAAATATGGTCTTGCATTGTTGTATAGAACAATGGCTTCTGGGTAGCTTTTGAAAAATTGCCATACCACAGGTTTCACAAGTATATCAGTCTAATGTCAATCTTTTGGCTACCGTACTTTATGTTACCTTTTTCTATAGTGATGTTTCCCCTTTTAGGCTCCTTTATTTCTTGCCAATCTGATCTTCAGACTAATTTCTGGCTTTCTTTGTGTCAAAGACAAAAGTGGGGTTCATTGCTGATAGACCTCCATTCCATCCTCTGTTGCTGTCATTTTCTGCACCATGATAGCTTTTGAAAGTAGTTGAGCTCATTTGAACACCTGTAGCTGGACATTTGGTTCATAGCCCAATGTCATTCAAATGCCTTCTGATGGTCTGTATAGAGATTGTTTGACAACTAAGGTGTAATGGACTGGGTGATGGAACCACTATGCCGGGTCCAAGGAAAGCCTGGAGGGGTGTAACCAGGGCCGGTTTTAGGCAAAGTGGGGCCCTAGGCAAAAGTTTAAAATGGGGCCCTAAAAGCTAACATATTGCACATCACAAAGAAGCATTTCTGTTGTAGTTACATGCGCTGAGTTCAGGCCGCTAAACAAGTGTGATTGACAATATTGAAGCTGTTCGATGCTTGTTTCCCTGCCTCTTTCCACCGGCTGAGGAATAAGGATGTGCTGCAGAGAACAATGATTTTTGTTCCGACATAAATAATCCAATCACTCAATGAATAGGCAGCATTTTGCTTGTTTAGTATAATACACTCCATAGTCCTCCATATATTATAATGTGCACCATAGTCCTCCATATAGTATAATACACTCCCCATAGTCCTCCATATAGTACTGTATAATACACTCCCTATAGTCCTTCATATATTAAAATACAGCCCTCAGTCCTCCATATAGTATAATACACTCCTCAGTCCTCCATATAATATAATACACTACTCATAGTCCTCCATATATTAAAATACACTACTCAGTCCTCCATATAGCTTAATATTCTCCTCAGTCCTCCATTTAGTATAATGATCTTTTTATTTAAAAACTGACAACCATATATTACAAAAATATTACATTAAAATCTCAAAACAATAAATAATAAAGGAAACAAATATTGTGTGGATACATCTCTTGCACAATAGCATTAGCAAACATTACATTGACAAATACCGATATGTGAATGTTCCTCCGGGCCACATTACCTGGGTTACTCTTTATATCCTTGTTATATACAGCCTTGAGAGTATCTAGGATGTTATACCTGACAATAACACAGGACAGGACTTCCTTATTGATGAGCAGGCAGCACCGTGCACACCACAGATCGTAGATGGTCACCACATTTATTATATACAGAGAGCTTCTGCTATACGCCCTGAGCTCAGTTTGGAAGTCTCCGTACAGCAGCTGACCATAAGACTGTCCCACCATGTGCGGTAACTTTAGGGACAAGGACACAGACTCCCATATCTGCATACAAAAGGGACACTCTAACAGCAGATGGTCCATCGTCTCCAGTATATGGGGGCACTCTTCTATGGGACAGGATCTGTCTGATACATTCCTGCACTTTAGATTATCTCTAACGTACATTTTACCATGGAGCACCAGCCATGCTATGTCTCTCATATGAAGGGGGGTTCTGGGATCTAGCATGTTTTTTGCAGCCTGTTTTACACCTAGACTCAGAGAGCCCCTCAGTTGTACCTTGACACTGAAGTGAGATGACAGGACTTTCTTATACAGCTCCTTCCTACTAAGCTGCTTGACGTCATCATACAAGATCCTCCATCTGACAACTTTACTTATGTGGACACCATACTAAGAGACATTATTTTTTAGTCATCCTGAGATTCTCTTGATGGGGTCCTCTATCGACCACACAGACACAAACTGTTGGATCTGGATCTTAAACAAACAAGACCATGGCAACCTCTGAATTCTTGCAAAACGAAAAATTCTTCATGAGAAACAAAAGATTAAAGAAGAGTTCCGGACAAGACATGGAGAGACCCCCATCCTTATGAGAGAGATAGTCAATGTTTCTCCTTACCACCTTCACCCTGTTACCCTACAAGAAGTGAAAGAAGACATTGGTAAGTCTGAGAAGCAATGTATCTGGCATCAGGAACACCACACTGATATAGAGGAAGAGCGGGAGAAGGAAGGTCTTCAGCAGGCGGATCTTCTCCAGAAACATCAGCTTCCAGTGTTTCCAGCTCTGCACCTTCCACTCACACACCACCTGCTTCTCCTCCCAGTTCACCTTCCCTTCATCTACAGCACCAAACACAACTCCCAAAACCTTTATCTGACCCTGAACTGTTCTGAAGGGCATAGAGAAGACATCACGGTCGTTCCCCAGCCACAACGCCTCTCTCTTCTCCATGTTCACAGAGGTGTTGGATACTTTGGAGAAGGCTGAGATCTACTGCTGTAGTCGCACAGTCATCTCTAGAAGACGCCACAACCGACACATCATCCATATAGGCACAGAACTTTACCTCCTCCACAATATTCTGCAGGTGGCACCTCATCCCTGTAAAATTTCTATGATCCTGCACTTTTCTAAGGAAAGGATCCAGACTAAAGACATACAGCATACTGTATAGGATAATACACTCCTTATAGTCCTCCATATATTAAAATACACTGCTCAGTCCTCTAGATAGTTTAATACACTCCTCATAGTGCTCCATATAGTATAATGCACTGCCATAGTCATCCATGTAGTACAATTCACTTCCCATTGTATAATGCACCCCATAGTTCTTCATATAGTATAATGTATTATCCACAGTCCTCGATACAGTATAATGCAACCCACATATAGTATAATGCAGCCACCCCACAGAATATAATGTAGGCCCCACCATACAATATAGTGTAACCCCATAGAATATAATGCAGCCCGATCATACAGTGTACTGCAGTCCCTCCCTAGAATATATGGTAGTCCCCTCAGAGTATAATGCAGCCCCCATAGAATATAATGCAGCTCCCCATAGAATATAATGCAGCCCCTCCATAGAATATAATGCAACCTCCTTATGTAGTATAATGTAGCCCCCCATAGAATACAATGTAGCCCTCCTCATAAAGTATAATGCTGCCCCCCACAGAATATAAAGTAGCCCCCTCAGAGTATAGTGAAGACCACCATACAGTATAATCTAGCCACTCATAGAATATAATGCAGCCCCCAAAGAATACAACCTAGCCCCCTCATATAGTATAATGTAGCCCCCTCATAGAGTATGATGCAATCACCCCTCATAGAATATAGTAAATATAATACAGACCCCCATAGAATATAATGTAGCCTCCATAGAATATTATACAGCCCACCTCCCCCATAGAATATAATGTAGCCGCATCAAAGAGTATGTTGCAATCCTCCTTCATAGAATATAATACAGCCCCCCATAGAATATAATGTAACCTCCATAGAATATAATATAGCCCACCTCCCCATATAATATAATGTAGCCCCATCAAAGAGTATGATGCAATCCTCCATCATAGAATATAATACACCCCCCATAGAATATAATGTAGCCCCGCATAGAATATAATACAGCCCACCTCCCCATAGAATATAGTGTAGCCCCATCAAAGAGTATGATTACGGAAGAGTAATCAAAGACAAGCCATGGGATCAGAAACCAGAGCAAGTTAAATAGTACCAAAACAGAGGACAGAAATTCAGGTCAAGGAGCAAGCCGGGTCATACACACAATATCGGACATGCATACAGAGAAGCACTATTACTAACAGAGTAACCTGGGTCAGCTTCTCAAACCAAAGGGCCAGAACTTTCACCAACGCCGGACCTAGGTCATGTGGCAACTAAATAGCCGCCTAAACACCAGAGAGAGGCAGATACAATTAACTCCTGTCTGACCAGGATGGGACAAAGAGAAAACCCTGTCATGGATCATGACAGTCCCCCCCTCTCAATTGGGGGCCACCAGACACCGGATCTCCAGGTTTCCCAGGATACCTGGCATGAAAGGCCTTGACCAACCGCTCTGCATGAACTGATTGTACAGGAACCCATGACTGCTCCTCTGGACCGTAGCTCTTCCAATGTACAAGATACTGAAGAGCACAACGGACCATTCTAGTGTCAATGATTCATTCCACCTCATACTCAGACTGTCCATCTCCCAAAACCGGTGATGGAGAAGATAATGATTCCCCACAGGACCCCAGTGGCTTCAAAAGGTCCCTATGGAATACGTTGGGAATCTGTAGAGACGGCGGGAGATGCAATCAAAAGGCCACCGAGTTTATTGCTTCTATAATTTCATAAGGGTCAATAAATTTAGGTCAAGGATTCACAGAGGGGATCTTGAGTCTTATGTTCTTAGTAGACAACCGAACTTTATCCCCAACCTGGAACACAGGCCCCATGGACTGTTTTTTGGCCACAAAGAACTTATATTTAGTCTGAGCCTTCAAAATGTTCCTTTGGACCTCCTGCCATAACTCCCGCAACAGCTGGATTGTCCCATCCACCCGAAGACCACCCGAGTCTAAACAGGAGAAGTCCCAAAATGTGGATGAAACCCATAGTTGCAGAAAAAAGGGGATGTGCCCATAGACTGATTAATACGGTTGTTAAACGCGACCAAAGGTAATGCAGTACACCAATCATCCTGTCGGGCTGAGGACAGGCAACGCAAAATTTGCTCCAGAGACTGATTGGTCCACTCAGTCTGACCAATAGTCTCCGGGTGATAAGCAGATGAAAAAGACAGACCAATACCCAACCTCTTACAAAACGCCCTCCAAAATCTGAAAACAAACTGCACCCCCCTATCAGACACCACATTCAAGGGTACCCCATGCAATCGTACCACATGCGCCACAAACAATCCGGACAACGTCTCCGCATTAGGTAAAGCTGCCAAGGGTACAAAATGTGCCTGTTGTGTAAACTTATCCACCACCAAAATGATGGTATTACCCTTGGAAGGAGAAAGATTGGTGATAAAGTCAATGGACAAATGGGTCCATGGTCTATCAGGAATTGACAGTGGCACCTATTCCCCGGCAGGACCGTTATTGGATTTTTTTTCCACGGGCACATATCTCACAAGCAGACACAAATTCCCCAACATCAGAGGATAAGGAAGACTACCAAAACACCCTAGCGATGGCCCTCTGGGTGGCTGAGATCCCAGGATGTCCACCCAGAGCTGAGTTGTGGAACTCCCAGAGGACCCTGAGATGAAACTGAACTGGTACAAAAAGTTTTTCAACCGAAGCTTATCCACCGGCTTAAACGGAGGGGCCAGAGACTGAGCTTCCCGAGTCTCCTGCTCCAACATGGTAGAAACATGTGCCACCACCACCCTAGGTTGAAGAATGGAGGATGGAGGTTCGGGGGGAGACACCAGATCCAAACTGCGGGACAAGGCATCAGCCCTGACATTTTTGCATCCCGGCCAAAAGGTGATGGAGAACTGAAATCAGGAAAAAGTGACCATTTTGTTTGCCTTAGGGTCAACCTGTTAGCAGACTCAATGTAAGCCAGGTTTATGTGGTCAGTGACCATGGTAATAGGATGGACAGCCCCTTCCAAAAAATGCCTCCATTCTTCAAAGGCCAACTTCACAGCCCACATTCCCCACATCATAATTTCTCTCTGCCAGAGAGAGCTTCTTAGAGAAGAAGGCACAGGGTCTCAAATTGGTCAAAGTGGCTGGCCCCTGGGACAACACCACCCTCACCCCCACCTCCGAGGCATCCACCTCAACAATAAATGGTTCGGAAGGGGTCCAGTTGAATTAGAACTGGAGTAGACATCAAACTTTTTTTAAGGACTGACAAGACACCCCCGCTGCGGCTGACCAATTATTGAGATCAGCCCCCTTTTGAGTCAGATCTGTGAGAGGTTTAACTACCTGCGAGAACCCCTTTATAAACTTGCAATAGTAATTAGCCAACCCTAAGAAATGCTGCAGACCTTTCAAATCTCAGGGTTGCACTCAATCAACAATGGCCTGCACCTTTTTAGGATCCATATGAAACCCCTCAGTAGACACAATGAACCCCCCAAAAAAGACAGTTCCTGATCAACGAATGAACATTTCTCTAACTTAGCAAAGAGACAGTTCTCCCGGAGTCTTTGGAGAACTGCCTGAAGATGACCAATATAAGCCTGTTTATCAGACAAATAGACAAGTATGTCATCCAATAGACATCCATAAAACACTCAATAAAGTCAGAGAACACATGATTGATAAAATTCTGGATGACTGATGGTGCATTGGTCAAACCAAAAGGCGTGATTAAGTTCTCAAATAACCCCTCAGTAGTGAGAAAAGCAGCTTTCCACTCATCCCCCTCCCTGACCCGGATAAGGTTATATGCCCCCCGCAGATCCAATTTTGATAACCACTTAGTCCCAGACAAGTGATTATACAAATTGGGAATAAGTGGGATGTTGTAAGTATTTCTCACCTTGATCTTATTCAGCACCTGAAAATTGAGGCATGGACATAAACCACCGTCTTTTTTTAACAAAAAAGAACCCTGCTGCCACAGGAGGAGAAACAGAAGGATGAATGTGCCCCTTGCAGAGACTCTCAGAAATGTATTCTTTCATAGTGGCCTGCTCAGGACCAGAGAGGTTATACAAGCGGGCCTTGGGCAATTTAATACCTGAAACCAGGTCAATGGCACAATCAAATGGGTGGTGTGGTGGCAAAACCTCAGCCTCTTTTTTTGGAAAAAACGGCCACATAGTTCTTCAGGTACTGTGGAATACCCTCCAGACCAACGGACGACACAGACACAGAAACCACACATTTTTTAACACAATTAGACCTCATCTCAAGATCTCACAAGGTTCCCATTCTATTATCAGATTATGGAGTTGCAGCCAAGGAAACCCCAAGACCAGGCCTACAGGAAAATTGCCCAATATAAAGCAGGATAAATGTTCCTGGTGAACAAGCACCACCTTGAGGATGAACTCCTCAGAAACAAAATTAATCCCGTGCTTGCTGAGGGGCTTAGAGTCAATGGCCACCACTTTCATGGGAGTCCCCAACCTAACTGTCCCTATCTCAAAATGGGCCACAAGCTTAGAGTTTATCAGGTTTACTGAGGACCCACAGTCCACAAAAGCCGTAATGGGAAAAAACAGTCTTTTGTACCAAGTTCCACCTTAAGCAGCAATTTGGAAGCAAAGGAAAAATGTACCTGAAAGTCTGGGTAACCTCCTCGACAGTTACCCAGACTTAGGTGTTTCCCAACATCTTGGAAACCGGTGGGCAGGAGGGACAGTCTCTCTTCCAATGTCCCGGGGCACCACAATAAAAGCAGAGCTTGTTCTCCCGCCGACGTCTCCTCTCCTTTACCTTCAAAGAGGTGGCCCCCATCTGCATGGGCTCGACTTGGGGCAATGGCTCAGACTTAACCAGAAACAATGGGGCCTCCCATTGCTCAATTCCTCGCTCCCTCAGTCTTCGATACATACAGACGGCCTGTGTCATGGCCTCCTCGAGGGAACTGAGAGGTGGATGCAGAGTCAGGGCGTCCTTTAAATGGTCAGATAGTCCCCTACGGAACTGACACCTGAACATTGAGTCGTTCCATGACACCTCCGGGGACCACCACCTGAATTCTGAGCAGCACCACTCGGCAGAGTGCTTTCCCTGAGAGAGACTCATAATCATGTCCTCAGCCTGTCTAACCTGATCGGAATCATGATATATTAACCCCAGAGCTTCATATAATTTTTCAACAGACATTCTCTGCTGACCCTCACGATGACATCACTATCTCCACCCACTGACTCTCATCACCCGAGGATCGGGGCTTGGGGGAGAACAACAATTTACAATTCTCCCTAAATAACGAAACTTCTCTTTCTCTCCAGCAAATGTGTCAGGAAGCGTGACATAGGATTCAGGGGAAGGCAAAGACACATCCGACACACTACCATCCTTACTGCCAGCCAGAGGGGAATCACTCCGAATACTTTTCACCGTCTCAGAAAACTCTTTGTACCTGCTGGTGAGAGGCAGCCAAAGCCCTCTGCTCCACAGACAGACCCTGTATCATCTGGGTAAGACTGGTCACCTGATCTGTCAAAGTGCAGAGCGGATCCATAGCACAGAAAAAAAATAGACCTCCACTAGATTTAATGTGTGGTCAGTGTTAATGTCATGCAGCTGCAATGCAGGTTTGTGTGTGCTCCACCTGTTGGCAGCAAAGGGGAGAAGGGACTGCACACTCCTAGGGCAGGCCTGCACTGCAGCAGCCAAAACCACCACCAGGTGGCAGCAAGACGTCAAAAGCCTGGTCAGCAACAAGCAGTAATACAAATTACCAGAGGTCATAGCAAGCACATGGTCAGGAACAAGCCAATAGGTCAAAACCAGATGGGCGCACAGTACCGGAGGAAAATGGAAGAGTAATCAGAGACAAGCCAGGGGATCAGAAACCAGAGCAAGCTAAACATTACCAAAACTGATGACAGAAACTCAGGTCAGGGAACAAGCCGGGTCATACACACAACAGCGGACATGCATACAGAGAAGCACGATTACCAATAGAGTAACCTAGGTCAGCAGCTCAAGCTGAGGGACCAGAAGTATCACCGACGCTGGACCTAGGTCATGTGGCAACTAGAGTTGAGCGACTTTTGGTTTTTTAGGGTGGAGTTTCGTTTCGTGAAACCCGACTTTTCCAAAAGTCGGGTCGAGCAAGATCGTCCGATTATAGGGAAAAGTCGGGGTCGTCCCGAAACACGAAACCCAATGTAAGTCAATGGGGAATAAAAGTTGGCAGTGAGAGGAGGACAGAAAACACACCTACAGTGCCCATTTGAATGCCAAAAGCATCAATTCTTCTTACTTAAGCTTGTCAACCTTAATTAACTTCATAATACAAGTTACGCACTGAAAAATGGGGGTTATTTGGCTAAAGTTGTGGGGGGGGGGCTGGCTCCAGGTTTTCATGTGCCCTGGGCGAAAGAGCGCCCCTTTAACACATACCACAACTCATCATGCTCCGATACGGCAGAGAAATAGCGGTATAGTACAATGAAAAATACTTCACTTTTTACATCTCATGACGAGGCCCATCTATTTCTCCATACAGAATCATTGGTCCCATATAATGTTTGAAACAGTATATGATGAGCTCCACATAATGCTACAGTATATGTTGGTCCCCATGGATGAAGCTCCACTGTGTTATGGGCCCAAATAATGCTCCAAACATAATGGGCCCCATTTCTAATGCTCTAGTGTATAATGGGCCCTGTAAATGCTGCTCCAGTGTCTGATGTCCACCTTTGGAATGTTCCAGTGTATGGTGGGCCCCATCTATCATTCTCCAGAGTATAGTGCTCCCCAAAAATTGCTGTCCCAACATTGAAAACAATCAAATAAGTCTCCTCGCTAGGGAATCCCTGTACTAGTCTGGACTCCTCGTCGTCCCCATCTTCCATCTCACTGCACAGTATTTCAACCTTGCAAGTGCTGTGATCCTGAGCAAGCAGGGGGGGCCCACTCGTTGGCGACGGCACTGGCACAGGGCCCCTGATAGTACGGTGGTGTGTCTGATGGCGGGTGGGCCGAACCTGCACTTTCATCTGCAGCTTCCTCTTTGTCACCGTGTAAGATGGAACTGTATATGGGAAGGGTAACCTGAGTTTCATCAGGGTCAGATTCAGGCCGTGTAGCGTGCGAGGGGAATGTAGTGGTCTGGGTCAATGTACCAGCAGATTCATCGAGCAGTGGCTGGGCATCAGTGCACTTGTGTCGCCCCCAGGAGTACGGTCGCCACAGTGGCATTACCTTCCTCCTAGGGAGTGTGATGTCATGCTTGGGAGCAACGAAGGATCTCTCTAGCAGGTTAACTGATTGGGCGGCGTTATTCCCACGAGTCATGACCCTCCAAACAGCGTTCATAAAGGCAAAGTGTTTGTTTTACGTGGGCAATATGGTTGCAAAGCTGAACCTTAAAGGAATGTCCAGAAGGGCACCACCAGGAGTGGAGCCTACAGTTTAATTCGACTCCACTTGGGAAAGCTCAACCATGCCAGCTACAGAAAAGATGCACACATTGCAAGCTTAATTCCATTAACGAACGAGACTCCGTCATGCCCCGTGGTCCGAGTCCGGCTTACTAGAGGGACACGTGAGGCTCTGGCACATGAGATTGGCCAATAACTGGTGTGTCATGCCCTTACATGTCCGTGGCTGCATGTGCGCTACACTGAAAAGGCCAGCGTTTGTCGCTTACAGGTGCAGATAACCCGCTGAACAACGTTAGTGATGGGGATCTGTGATTACAATTATTACCCGCGAACGATGATTTCCCAGTAAGTGCAGGTCAACCGCAGTTCCGGAATTAGGCCTAACCGTCATTCCTGAAAAAATTAAAAACTTACGTGTGCAAACCACAGGTGCTGGAGCTTGCTTAACAGCTCGCCAGCCGTTCTCACGCCCAGTATGGATTACACGTGATTGCACAAAGGTGAGAAAGGGTACCGTATCCCCAGATAACATGTATGGATAGCGTACACATTCAAAATATATGTCTATACATCAGGAGGCAAGCTCAGACGGTGTTAGGCCCAGTATGGATTGCACGTGATTGCACAAAGGTTAGAAAGGGTACCGTATCCCCGGATAACATGTATGGATAGCATAGTATACACATTCAAAATATATGTCTATACATCAGGAGGCAGGCTCAGACGGTGTTAGGCCCAGTATGGATTGCACGTGATTGCACAAAGGTTAGAAAGGGTACCGTATCCCCAGATAACATGTATGGATAGCGTACACATTCAAAATATATGTCTATACATCAGGAGGCAGGCTCAGATGGTGTTAGGCCCAGTATGGATTGCACGTGATTGCACAAAGGTTAGAAAGGGTACCGTATCCCCAGATAACATGTATGGATAGCGTACACATTCAAAATATATGTCTATACATCAGGAGGCAGGCTCAGACGGTGTTAGGCCCAGTATGGATTGCAAGTGATTGCACAAAGGTTAGAAAGGGTACCGTATCCCCAGATAACATGTATGGATAGCGTACACATTCAAAATATATGTCTATACATCAGGAGGCAGGCTCAGACGGTGTTAGGCCCAGTATGGATTGCACGTGATTGCACAAAGGTTAGAAAGGGTACCGTTTCCCCGGATAACATGTATGGATAGCATAGTGTACACATTCAAAATATATGTCTATACATCAGGAGGCAGGCTCAGACGGTGTTAGGTCCAGTATGGATTGCACGTGATTGCACAAAGGTTAGAAAGGGTACCGTATCCCCAGATAACATGTATGGATAGCGTACACATTCAAAATATATGTCTATACATCAGGAGGCAGGCTCAGACGGTGTCAGGCACAGTATGGATTTGACGGCCCAGATTACACAGCGGAGGAGCAGGGAGAGGTAAAGATTGCAAATGCTGGGGCCCTGCCCAAGCAAGGGGGGCCCACTCGTGGGCGTCGGTACTGGCACTGGGCCCCTCATAGTACAGCGGTGTGTCTGACGGCGGGTGTGCACCACCACCGTTAGAGACACTTGATTGCACTATGAGGGACCCTGTGCCAGTGCCCGCGCCCAAGAGTCGGCCTACCCACCTGTCCAGGGCAACGGCACTCGCACGGTGTCGTGCGCTAGGTGGTGACCCCGGCCATGGGGGGGGAGGCAGCACAGTTAGGGAGTTTTAGAAAGTGGCATATGTTGATGTTGGACATTCAGCTGATGCAAAAAGGCGAAATAGGTGAAGTCCCAGGAAGAGGTGGACCAAAGCAAGCCATTTTTCTGTCACCCTATGTGTCATCAGGGGAAGGTGGGACAAAATCCTTGGAAACCCATGCATGGTTCATTTTAATGAAGGTTAGATCATCCACATTTTGGGTTGACAGACGGGTCCTTTTTTCTGTCAGGATTGATCCAGCTGCACTGAAGACTCTTTCCGATAGCACACTTGCAGCTGGGCAAGCGAGCTCCTGTAAGGCATATTGGGCCAATTCAGGCCAGGTGTCCAGTTTAGCGGCCCAATAGTCAAAGGGGAATGACCTGAGTGGGAGAACATCGATATGGGAGGAAAAGTAGTTTGTAACCATAGTTGACAACTGCTGTCTCCTGTCACTTTCCATCGATGCAGTATTACCAGTTGTGTGAGCGGTATTTGAAAAATCAGTCCACAACATTGTCATGAAACCCCTGTCTCCAACGCCACTTCTGCTGTGTGCACCACGAACACCTCTGCCAAGCTGCCCCCGGCCCGTACGACTCGTGTGAGAACCATCACCGCTGCTGTGTGCTGGGAATGCCTCAAGCAACCGATTTACCAGAGTTGCTTGTTTATTAGCCAATATTAGGTCAAGGTTCTCCTGTGGCATGATGTTTTGTAATTTGCCTTTATAGCGTGGATCCAGGATGCTGGCCAACCAGTAGTCGTCATCGTTCATCATTTTTGCAATGCGGGGGTCCCTTTTTAGGATCTGCAAGGCATAATCTGACATGTGGGCCAATGTTCCCGGTGTCAATGATGCACTGCGAGTGCTGGTTGGAGGAACACTTTCTGGCAAATCCACATCCCTCCAGTCACGCACAAACCCTGTACCAGACCTTGCCACGCCAACATTTTCACTTGCCCCACGAGATGCATCCTCCTCCCCTAAGTAATCATCCCCATCATCATCCTCCTCCTCCTCTTCTTCCTCCACCTCATCCAGGAGAGGTCCCTGAGCAGACAATGGCTGAATGTCATCAAGGATTCCCTCCTCCTCTTCCTCCTCATCAACATTGGCTGCAGACGCCTGCTCCTTAAGGTGCGTCAAAGTTTGCATGAGCAGATGCATAAGTGGGATGCTCATGCTTAGGATGACATCGTCTGCGCTTACCAGCCGTGTGCATTCCTCAAAACACTGAAGGACTTTACAGAGGTCTTTCAGCTTCGACCACTGCACGCCTGTCAACTCCATGTCTGCTCTCAAAGTGCCTGGCCGTGTATCCTCCCACAAATGCATTATGGCCTGCCTCTGCTCGCACAGCCGCTCCACCATGTGCAGGGTGGAGTTCCACCTTGTTGCAATGTCGATAATGAGGCGGTGGTTGGGAAGTTGGAGCAATCGCTGCAGCTTCTGCATATGAACGGAGAGTACAGGCGACCGACGGATGTGCGAGCACAGTCTTCACACCTTCTGGAGCAGGGCTGTTAACTCCGGATAATTTTTGAGGAAGCACTGCACCACCAGGTTCAAGGTGTGAGCCAAGCAAGGTATGTGGCTGAGTTTTGAAAGGGCTATGGCTGCCACAAAATTACGGCCGTTATCACTAACTACCTTGCCTGCCTCAAGATGTACACTGCCCAGCCATGACTCAGTTTGTCGCTTCAAGTACTCGGCCAGCACCTCGGCGGTGTGTCTGTTGCCCAAACACATCATCTGCAACACAGCCTGCTGACGCTTTCCACTAGCTGCTCGATAGGGGGACACATCGTGTGCAACAGTGGCAGCTGCAGATGGAGTGCTCGTACGACTGCGCTCTGTGGACGAGCTTTCGCTTCTGGAGGAGGAGGAGGAGGGTCGAACGCCTACAGCCAACTGTTTCCTATACCGTGGGCTAGGCAGCACTGTCCCACCACCGCTGTCCCCTGTGGACCCTGCATCCACCACATTAACCCAGTGCGCAGTGATGGACACGTAACGGCCCTGGCCATGCCGACTGGACCATGCATCAGTTGTGAGGTGCACCTTTCCGCTCACTGACTGCTTGAGTGCATGGACAATGCGGTCTTTCACATGATGGTGGAGGGCTGGGATGGCTTTGCGAGAGAAGAAGTGGCGACTGGGTAGGTCATAGCGTGGTACTGCATAGGCCATGAGTTCGCGGAAAGCTGTGCTTTCCACCAACCGAAAGGGCATCATCTCAAACGAGATTAGTTTGGCAATGTGGGCGTTCAAACCCAGTGTACGCGGATGAGAGACTGAGTACTTTCTTGACCTACTCATAGTGTCTGGGAGGGTGAGCTGGACTTGAGAGCTGCATATGGTGGAAGTAGCGGTGGACAGGGCGGACTGAGAGAGGGTTGATGATGGTGATGGAGTTGTTGTTCTTTCTGATGGCCTAGAATCAGTCTTTCGTTGATATAACAGTGGGATTCCCTGACTGCTGTGGCCTTGCAACGACACCTCAACATTTGCTGCTGTGCTAACCGGTGGGCTTACAGTGGGGGAAACAATGTAGCGTTGCTGACTACTTTCGTTGTGATCAGTTGCACATGTGGCACTTGAGGTTTGGTGTTGTGTCCACGCTTGCAAGTGCATGCTGGTTAAATGTCTAAGCATGCAACTGGTATTCAAATTTTTCAGATTTTTCCCTCGGCTAAAGGTCTTTGCGCACTTCTTACAGATAACCTTGGCCTGATCATGAGGATTTTGTTCAAAAAAGTGCCACACTGCACTCTTCCTACTTTGGCAGACATTTTGCGGCCTAGCACGCTGTGATGTTTTGACCCTCTGGACAAGCTGTCCAGCAACTATTTTGATGTTTGGAACCTGTCTTTGGAGTGCTCCGGGCCTGCCAGATAACAGCTGTTGCGATGTCGATGTCTGCTGTGGATGCTCCTCATCTGAGCTATTGGAAGCAGCACCCTCTTCCCCCAATGAATGCCAATCTGGGTCAACAACTGGGTCATCCATCACCTCCTCTTCTATGTCATGTGCACCTTCCTCTGTGTCACCGTGTATGGTGGTATAGTGTGCGGGAAGGGGCACCTGAGTCTCATCAGGGTCAGAATCTGGCTCTGTACACTGCGAGGACAATGTAGTGCTCTGAGTGAATGTACCAGCAGAATCATCCATCAGCGGCTGTGCATCAGTGCACTCCATGTCAGATTCATCTTGGCCTGGGTAATTCACCATTTCACTTGATAATCCAGGCATGGTATGTGAAAACAGCTCCATGGAGTAATCAGTACTATGGCCTGCGTCATCCTTCAATCTTGGTTGGGGTGAAGGACACAAGGAAAGGTGTGGTTCATGAACATGAGCCTCCAATGACGACTCAGTGCTTTTACTTTTTACAACTGAAGAAGAGGAGGCGATAGAGCTGGAGGCTGAGTCAGCAATGTAAGATAAAACTTTTTCCTGATGCTCTGGCTTTAAAAGCGGTTTGCCAACTCCTAGAAAACTAAGCGTTCGAGGCCTTATGTAGCCAGACGATGACGCAGGCTCAACACCTCCTGCATTCGGTCCTATTTTGCTCTTGCCACTACCATCAGATCCACCACCAACACCATCATTACCAGCTGCCAACCCCCGCCCAATTCCACGGCCTCTTCCACCAGACTTCCTCATTTTTGGTAGAAATGTAGACAAAATACAACAAACTATATAGTAATGTAAAACAAGGTACAAGGTGTCTATAGGACAGGGGAGATTTTGAATTTCTGCAGACACTTGTGGACACTGGACACTTTTGGATTGTGTGAGGCCCACTGAATATCTGAGCGCTCTGTCACAGGCTCGATGGCAGAGCTGTGACCAAAGTCACTAGAGGATAAGGGAGATTTTGAATTTGTGCACACACTTGTGGACACTGGACACTTATGGATTGTGTGAGGCCCACTGAATATCTGAGCGCTCTGTCACAGGCTCAATGGCAGAGCTGTGACCAAAGTCACTAGAGGATAAGGGAGATTTTGAATTTCTGCACACACTTGTGGACACTGGACACTTATGGATTGTGTGAGGCCCACTGAATATCTGAGCGCTCTGTCACAGGCTCGATGGCAGAGCTGTGACCAAAGTCACTAGAGGATAAGGGAGATTTTTAATTTCTGCACACACTTGTGGACACTGGACACTTATGGATTGTGTGAGGCCCACTGAATATCTGAGCGCTCTGTCACAGGCTCGATGGCAGAGCTGTGACCAAAGTCACTAGAGGATAAGGGAGATTTTGAATTTGTGCACACACTTGTGGACACTGGACACTTATGGATTCTGTGAGGCCCACTGAATATCTGAGCGCTCTGTCACAGGCTCAATGGCAGAGCTGTGACCAAAGTCACTAGAGGATAAGGGAGATTTTGAATTTCTGCACACACTTGTGGACACTGGACACTTATGGATTGTGTGAGGCCCACTGAATATCTGAGCGCTCTGTCACAGGCTCGATGGCAGAGCTGTGACCAAAGTCACTAGAGGATAAGGGAGATTTTGAATTTCTGCACACACTTGTGGACACTGGACACTTATGGATTGTGTGAGGCCCACTGAATATCTGAGCGCTCTGTCACAGGCTCGATGGCAGAGCTGTGACCAAAGTCACTAGAGGATAAGGGAGATTTTTAATTTCTGCACACACTTGTGGACACTGGACACTTATGGATTGTGTGAGGCCCACTGAATGTCTGAGCGCTATGTCACAGGCAGAAATTGGCTAGAGTATCACAAACTACAAGGTGTATGTAGAATTGGGTAGAATAGGAATCTCCCTAGAGTGCAGGTCTGTAAGAACGGAACATGTCCTCGACTTATTCTCACAGAGTGACACACTGATAGCTTCACTGTGGCTGTGATAACAGCCGTTACACGGTACTGTGTGAGGAGCGTACACCGCTGTATGGTGTGAAAAAATGCACGCTCAGTACCTCAGCAGGACAAAAAAAGAAAATTGGGATTGCTTTTAAAAAAGCAGTTTGCGGAGCAGTGGGTAAACAACAATGCAGGAATGTCAGGAAGCCTTAGAAGACAGCCCAACAACCAACACCACTGATACACCACTATATAGCCTCCCCTTGCACTGCACAGTGACTGGTGTGTTGTACAGGCAAAATCGCTAGCAGCAGAAGCAGTTTTTTTTTTCTTCTTCTCAGCAGGACAAAAAAAAAAAAATTGGGATTGCTTTTAAAAAAGCAGTTTGCGGAGCAGTGGGTAAACAGCAATGCGCGAATGTCAGGAAGCCTTAGAAGGCAGCCCAACAACCAACACCACTGATACACCACTATATAGCCTCCCCTTGCACTGCACAGTGACTGGTGTGTTGTACAGGCAAAATCGCTAGCAGCAGAAGCAGTTTTTTTTTCTTCTTCTCAGCAGGACAAAAAAAAAAAATTGGGATTGCTTTTAAAAAAGCAGTTTGCAGAGCAGTGGGTAAACAGCAATGCAGGAATGTCAGGAAGCCTTAGAAGGCAGCCCAACAACCAACACCACTGATACACCACTATATAGCCTCCCCTTGCACTGCACAGTGACTGGTGTGTTGTACAGGCAAAATCGCTAGCAGCAGAAGCAGTTTTTTTTTCTTCTCAGCAGGACAAAAAAAAAAAATTGGTATTGCTTTTAAAAAAGCAGTTTGCGGAGCAGTGGGTAAACAGCAATGCAGGAATGTCAGGAAGCCTTAGAAGGCAGCCCAACAACCAACACCACTGATACACCACTATATAGCCTCCCCTTGCACTGCACAGTGACTGGTGAGTTGTACAGGCAAAATCGCTAGCAGCAGAAGCAGTTTTTGGTGTCTTCTTCCCTGCCTAACGCTCTCCCTACAAAATCAGCAGCAGCAGCAGCTCTCTCTATTCTGAGATAAGCATGAGTAACATGACGGTCAGCGTGCACGCCCTTTTATACCCCTGTGACGCCCACCAAAGCAAGCCAATCACTTGCATGCCCTTCTGAAAGATGGTGGTGACCCGTGCCTATGTCATCACGTTGCCCACAGTGTCCGTGGATCCTGATTGGCTGAAAAAGAGCGCAAAACAAACTTTTGAAACGCGACTTTGGCGCGTAAGTCGCCGACCTCGTGGCCGACCTCATCCTAGGGTCGGGTTTCGTTTCATGAAACCCGACTTTGCCAAAAGTCGGCGACTTTTGAAATTTTTCGACCCGTTTCGCTCAACTCTAGTGCCAACTAAATAACCACCTAAACACCAGAGAGAGATAGATACAATTAACCCCTGTCTGACCAGGATGGGGCAAGGCAAAACCCCGTCCTGGATCATGACAGTTAGGGCATGTGAACATGTGTGAGACATGTTGGCAGCTGCAAATGAGGAAGATTTGGAGCAGCTAAAGACGATTCCAAGACATTTTAAGCAGGACCTTTCTTGTGATCCATCAGGTCCCCGTATTAAAGGAATTGACCACATTCATTCTAATCTTCGTGGAGGAAACCGCAGCCGCCTGTTGGCACAAAAGGAAGCCAGGTGGATCTGGACCCTGTGCATCCTACAACCAGATGGATTAAATTAATCTTTTAGTTTCGCTCTCTTCATGTAAACTTCGACCCCATATATTGGTATGTTTTGTTAATTGGCATCTTTCTTCTTTTTGTCTGTTTGTTTTGTTTTAATTATGTCTGTGTTTTTATCATGTATCGGTCTTGTGGTTTTAATTGGGTGTACTAATTTGTGCTACCTTTTCACAGCTCCTGAGTGTAACTTTTGTTACACTGACTGAACATCCCTTTCTCCTGATGATAATGTAACCGTGGCTGCTTGAAGCACTGTGGTAATCTTGTTGTTAACATTGTTACCCGAGATGTATGATTGGGACTAACCTGGCTTTTTATATGTGAGAACTCCAGTATGGATGACCACTTTTCTGCTGTGTTTTCTACCCTTAAAGATGTCTCGAGTGTTGTCACAAAAGGAATCCCCTTAGGCTAATTTCACACTAGCGTTCTGAGGCGCAGCGCAGGGCCACCGCTAAGATCCGCCCCTGGCCGCGCCTCCTCTGGTCAGCTCCTCCTATGGGCGCATAGCACTGTATGCAACTGGCATACCCTATATTTAGTGTTGGATGTGCTGGCCGTGTGCTGGTATGTTTTTGCTGGTGCATGCGGCCTTTTTGCGCTGCGCCAACGTGCGCCAAATGCACCATGTTGCATTTTTGTGTGCTCGGCGGAGCGCAAACAGGGCGCATGCTCTGGCAAAAACATACCAGCGCACGGCCAGCGTACCCAATGCTAAATATATGGTACGCGGTCGCATGCAGCGTCATGCGCCCATAGGAGGAGCTGACCAGAGGAGGCGTGGCTGGGGGCGGAGCTTAGCGGTGGCCCTGCGCTGCGCCTCAGAACGCTAGTGTGAAATTAGCCTTATGCATGGATTTGTCAATACATGGTTCGTTTAGGGTATATATGGACGCTCGTTTTTAGAGGGACTGATGAATAATTTATTAGTGGATTGACAAACCATTGTGTGCATATAGGATGATTGAGTAGATGAAAATTGTTTGACCCCCTTTCTTTGTGTATATATCTAATTGTACACTCTTATATACTAGTACTTACAACATATGCATTCTGTATATTTATATGGAGCTGTACTATTCTTACAGGGTGACCGAATGGATGATAATTTTTTGAGCCCCTTATTGCATGTATATATTGTGTATTTTTTATTCATTCTGTGATATGTATATGGGAATTTTATAGTCACCTAAGCACTCTATTGTAATCACTAAAATTTGTGCACCTTTATATATTATTAATAATAATATATGCACTTTGTGATACCTATATGGGGTTTTCCATTGTCACTTATGCACTTTATTATAATTATTAAAATTTGGTATTTTTGCACTTAATCATGTTTCTTGTCAGTCCTTTTTCTTTTTGGACTCACTCACATTGCATATCTTTATTTTTATTATTTTTACTTTATGCACTGTAGTATCAGGCATTTTATATGATTATATCAGTATTTATCCCTATATATTCACCCCCTTTTTTGTTTTCAGTTATCTTTTTTATTTTTCATCTTTGTGATTTTATGGTTCCATTCTACATAGTCACAGACTTTGGATTACACCGTTTTTCACTGATTGATTTAGGTTCACTGCACTTTAACTCTATATATCTGTCAGCATCATTGCATGCCAATACCTATACATATTCATCTGACCCCTTCTCTATTTGAATACAACCTGTGTTTATTTTATGTGCTATGTGGCTTACACATGTCTTTATGATGAAGTTTCAGAGTGGTCTATTCATTCTAGGATTTGGCCGGTGCGCATGCACTCTGGGCGTGTCTCCAATGTCAGCATCGCACCGCGGTTGTGGGCAAGGCACTTCATCGGGGCCTCCGCCCATAAATCCCACGTGGGCTGCGGCTGCGGTCTTTGTTGCTTTGCCGCTTGTCATGACGCCTTCATTGGCTTCACTTGACCAAGATGTATCGGCACCTCATGCGCCAACTTACGGCCCTTTAGGAGATATACCATGAAAGGTATGCGGTCAGTATGCCTGTATCAAACTACAAGTACCAGCATTCCCCTCTCCCACTTCCTGCTTCAATGCAGACATGTGAACATATGCTAGGCATAGTATGATTGGCTGGTGTAGGTTTATAAGGAGCAAGTTGAGGTTATGATGCCACTCCCCCTGATAAAGGCACGCCACCGAAACGCGCATAAGAGAAGTGGCACCATCACATGGTCTCCAGTAAGATATGTTTATTCTGTTTTTTACATCAATGTAGGACATTATAGGTTTACTATTCATACTTCAGTACTGTACCTTTCATGCACTATAGGCACTCTAATTGTTTTGAGTGATTTGAATATATGGTATACATGAGTGCTTATACATTCTTCTTGGATGTAAACTGTTCTAATGGTACCCTGTTGCTTGCCTCTTAGTATTCTGGACTACATTGTTTATTTCAATGTGAAGCGAAAAAAGGAGAAATATGCAGCACTCACCAATATAGCTGAAAAACTGTGCGTCTTTATTTCACATGACCTATAGAAGCGAGTAATCGCGAAACAGCCGTTGTCCGGCACCTCCCTCCCCTAGCATTCCTCTAAAGTCCTGCATGTCCACATATCTATTGATGGAATTCATGTGAAATAAAGATGCACAGTTTTTCAGCTATACTGGTGAGTGCTGCATATTTCTCCTTTTTTCGCTTCACATTGAAATATTCATATTTTTTCTTGCAAGCACCTCCGTTTTTGACTGAAATATATACCGCAATAGCTCCGTCTGTTAATGTGGTGATTTGTGTGCCCTAGTATGCCGTTCATCTGTTTGCTCTTTGCTGGGACTACATTGTTTATTACTACAATATTTGGATCTTGCCTGCCAGCTGTGGGTGCCAATTTTCTATCTTTTGGCTCATCATCATGCACTCTTAGCACTTTTTTAATGAATTGTCTGTTATATTTAAAATATTTCTATTAAAGCATTATTCTTTTATTGTTCAATATACTCTTTTGTCTATATGTTCCCCCTAGAGACAGGTAGCTGGGGCAGCCCCAAGAAAGGTCCAGTTGATGCAGGAAGGCTCTGTAAATCTATGTGTTCGGCATTGAGATTCTTCCACTGCATGGGATAGATCCAAAGCCTTTTCGGCCTCTGCGGTCTCCCATTCTGGTTCAGCCGCTGCAGGTGCTGCTCGGCATAGACGTCGGTCCCAGAATCTTACTCATGCCCAAGCTATGCAGTTGGTTACCACTGGCTCTCTAGCCAAGTCCTTAGTAACTAGAAATACTCAGGCTGACAATCTTGAGTCTAAGTCCAGAGATCACCATACTGGGCATGTCCGTGATGTGGCGTCTTCCTATTGGTGTTTGAACATTAGCTGCTCTGGTGATGTGGCAGCTCCGGATAGACCCTCGGGCAATGTCAGCATGAGTGTTTGGGTTGGAGCTTTGGGTATAAAAGGCTCCCAACGATGCCCGCAGATGCGCTAGTATCATTCACTTTATGTGTGTGTATGGGACATTGCATCACTCTGATCTTTGTCAACATGTGCTCATGGTCGGCGGTAAGCCATTAGTATTCCGACACCTCCGGAGAGGAGATTGTTTGCGTGGATTCAGGGCTGGCATCTTGCCATTAGAATTCCAGCACTTACGGAGAGGAGTTTGTGAGTGCATTCGCTGATTGTGTGATCACTGTTTGCCTTTTACCTCGTGAGCAGGCTACATCTCCTTGTGAGCTTAACAGGGGTTCGCATCTAGCGTCATACCTCAACTTTACACCAAACTGCACCGTTCTATGTAGGGGCAGAACTATTTCTGTGTTCGCCTCTCTGAGTAGTTATCAGAGTTTGGTAATTTGCGTTCTGTTCACACAGGATGACGTTTAACCCAGTGTGTTCTCTGAGATTGCTCGCCACACAGTTCCTCCATTAGTATCCATCTCGTTCAACTCCTGCATTGATCCTGCATGTATTCACTCTATTCTATGTCGGCAAGCAGCCTCTAATGGTATCCATCTTTGCTTGCTGTCTGTCATCTGACACTTTACCATCTAACAACATATCTTAATGTGCCTGCTAAATCACTGGCATAATTCATTTGTTGCATTGTACTTAATACTGACTGTTGTATATCCATGACTGGTGTCACTCTAGATGTTATCTGGTGGAAGGTGTAATAGCATATAGATGTAGCCAGGCCCAATGTCTTTGATCATCTAACCACCCTCTAGTGTGCTGGCCCCAGCTGCCAAATTATCTCAAACCAGCTCCCACCAACCATCTCTCCTGACCCTGTAATGTGGGCTATATATTTAGAAACATTCTAAGGGGTGCATGCATGTATGTGGGTTGCCCGCATCCCAAAAGTAAAGCATCACAGAAACGAAGCATCAAGAAAAGCAGTTATTCCATGGCAGTTAGTCAGCGCAGGAGTCAGGTAACCCACACTCTGCTCTCCCTTTTAACCATATGCTTTATTTCTATCCTCCTGTGTTCCCTTGCCATCCACATTCACCACCCCACCCCCCCTCCAACAAGACACATAAACATCAGCCCCTCTATACTTCCCTCTCCAATGTACAGCTCCCATGCACTTTCCTGAAAAATCTCAATCCATCTTGCCCAAACACATCGCACAAAACAATTTCTCATAATTCCAATAACTACTTTCTCTTTATCTTCCTACTCCTACTCATCTCAGGAGACATCTCCCCCAACCCCGATCCACCATCCCCCAACCTCAACCCCTAACCCACCTCACATCGAAACCTTACTAACCTTATTAATATTAGTTGCACTCCTTCATCTCCTTTTAATTGTGCCCTCTGGAATTCACGGTCTGTATGTAACAAACTTCCCTTCCTACATAATTACTTTCTAAACCACTCTCTCAATCTGTTGGCCCTCATGGAAACCTGGATTCAGGATTCTGACACTGTCTCCCCTGTTGCCATTTCCCATGGTTGCTTACAATTCTCCCATTCCCTGAGACTCACAAACAGACATGTGGTGGAGTCGGAATACTCCTGTCCTCACAATGCACCTTCCAGGTTATCCCCCCAATCCATCACTCACATGCCCTTTTTTTTTAGGTCCACACCATCAGGCTCTTCCGTCCCCTCTCCCTCAGAGTAGCGGTCATATCCTGGCCCCCAGGCTCACCCACCCACCTCCGTGACCATTTCTCTGCCTGGCTGCCGCACTTCATGTCCTCAGAACTCCCATCCCTTAACCTGGGAGACTTCAACATCCCCATTAACAGCCCCACTTCCAAATCTTCATCCCAGCTTCAATCACTAACCACTAGAGTTGAGCGACTTTTGGTTTTTTAGGGTCGCGTTTCGTTTCGTGAAACCCGACTTTTCCAAAAGTCGGGTCGAGCAAGATCGTCCGATTATAGGGAAAAGTCGGGGTCGTCCCGAAACACGAAACCCAATGTAAGTCAATGGGGAATAAAAGTCAGCAGTGAGAGGAGGACAGGAAACACACCTACAGTGCCCATTTGAATGCCAAAAGCATCAATTCTTCTTACTTAAGCTTGTCAACCTTAATTAACTTCATAATACAAGTTATGCACTGAAAAATGGGGGTTATTTGTCTAAAGTTGTGGGGGGGGAGGGCTGGCTGCAGGTTTTCATGTGCCCTGGGCGAAAGAGCGCCCCTTTAACACATACCACAACTCATCATGCTCCGATACGGCAGAGAAATAGCGGTATAGTACAATGAAAAATACCTCTCTTTTTACATCTCATGACGAGGCCCATCTATTTCTCCATACAGAATCATTGGTCCCATATAATGTTTGAAACAGTATATGATGAGCTCCACATAATGCTACAGTATATGTTGGTCCCCATGGATGAAGCTCCACTGTCTTATGGGTCCAAATAAAGCTCCAAACATAATGGGCCCCATTTCTAATGCTCTAGTGTATAATGGGCCCTGTAAATGCTGCTCCAGTGTCTGATGTCCACCTTTGGAATGTTCCAGTGTATGGTGGGCCCCATCTATCATTCTCCAGAGTATAGTGCTCCCCAAAAATTGCTGTCCCAACATTGAAAACAATCAAATAAGTCTCCTCGCTAGGGAATCCCTGTACTAGTCTAGACTCCTCGTCATCCCCATCTTCCATCTCACTGCACAGTATTTCAACTTTGCAAGTGCTGTGATCCTGGGAAAGCAGGGGGGGCCCACTCGTTGGCGACGGCACTGGCACAGGGCCCCTGATAGTACGGTGGTGTGTCTGATGGCGGGTGGGCCGAACCTGCACTTTCATCTGCAGCTTCCTCTTTGTCACCGTGTAAGATGGAACTGTATATGGGAAGGGTAACCTGAGTTTCATCAGGGTCAGATTCAGGCTGGGTAGCGTGCAAGGGGAATGTAGTGGTCTGGGTCAATGTACCAGCAGATTCATCGAGTAGTGGCTGGGCATCAGTGCACTTGTGTCGCCCCCAGGAGTACGGTCGCTACAGTGGCATTACCTTCTTCCTAGGGAGTGTGATGTCATGCTTGGGAGCAACGAAGGATCTCTCTAGCAGGTTAACTGATTGGGCGGCGTTATTCCCACGAGTCATGACCCTCCAAACAGCGTTTTACGTGGGCAGTATGGTTGCAAAGCTGAACCTTAAAGGAATGTCCAGAAGGGCACCACCAGGAGTGGAGCCTACGGTTAAATTCGACTCCACCTGGGAAACCTCAACCATGCCAGCTACAGAACAGATGCACACATTGCAAGCTTAATTCCGTTAACGAACGAGACTCCGTCATGCCCCACGGTCCGAGTCCGGCTTACTAGAGGGACACGTGAGGCTCTGGCACATGAGATTGGCCAATAACTGGTGTGTCATGCCCTTACATGTCCGTTGCTGCATGTGCGCTACACTGAAAAGGCCAGCGTTTGTCGCTTACAGGTGCAGATAACCCGCTGAACAACGTTAGTGATGGGGATCACTGATTACAATTATTACCCGCGAACAATGATTTCCCAGTAAGTGCAGGTCAACCGCAGTTCCAGAATTAGGCCTAACCGTCATTCCTGAAAAAATGAAAAACTTACGTGTGCAAACCACAGGTGCTGTAGCTTGCTTAACAGCTCGCCAGCCGTTCTCACGCCCAGTATGGATTACACGTGATTGCACAAAGGTGAGAAAGGGTACCGTATCCCCGGATAACATGTATGGATAGCGTACACATTCAAAATATATGTCTCAGGAGGCAGGCTCAGACGGTGTTAGGCCCAGTATGGATTGCACATGATTGCACAAAGGTTAGAAAGGGTACCGTATCCCCGGATAACATGTATGGATAGCGTACACATTCAAAATATATGTCTCAGGAGGCAGGCTCAGATGGTGTTAGGCCCAGTATGGATTGCACGTGATTGCACAAAGGTTAGAAAGGGTACCGTATCCCCAGATAACATGTATGGATAGCGTACACATTCAAAATATATGTCTCAGGAGGCAGGCTCAGACGGTGTTAGGCCCAGTATGGATTGCACGTGATTGCACAAAGGATAGAAAGGGTACCGTTTCCCCGGATAACATGTATGGATAGCGTACACATTCAAAATATATGTCTCAGGAGGCAGGCTCAGACGGTGTTAGGCCCAGTATGGATTGCACGTGATTGCACAAAGGTTAGAAAGGGTACCGTATCCCCGGATAACATGTATGGATAGCGTACACATTCAAAATATATGTCTCAGGAGGCAGGCTCAGACGGTGTTAGGCCCAGTATGGATTGCACGTGATTGCACAAAGGTTAGAAAGGGTACCGTTTCCCCAGATAACATGTATGGATAGCGTACACATTCAAAATATATGTCTCAGGAGGCAGGCTCAGACTGTGTTAGGCCCAGTATGGATTGCACGTGATTGCACAAAGGTTAGAAAGGGTACCGTTTCCCCGGATAACATGTATGGATAGCGTACACATTCAAAATATATGTCTATACATCAGGAGGCAGGCTCAGACGGTGTTAGGCCCAGTATGGATTGCACGTGATTGCACAAAGGTTAGAAAGGGTACCGTTTCCCCGGATAACATGTATGGATAGCGTACACATTCAAAATATATGTCTCAAGAGGCAGGCTCACGGTGTTAGGCCCAGTATGGATTGCACGTGATTGCACAAAGGTTAGAAAGGGTACCGTTTCCCCGGATAACATGTATGGATAGCGTACACATTCAAAATATATGTCTATACATCAGGAGCCAGGCTCAGACGGTGTTAGGCCCAGTATGGATTGCACGTGATTGCACAAAGGTTAGAAAGGGTACCGTTTCCCCGGATAACATGTATGGATAGCGTACACATTCAAAATATATGTCTCAGGAGGCAGGCTCAGACGGTGTTAGGCCCAGTATGGATTGCACGTGATTGCACAAAGGTTAGAAAGGGTACCGTATCCCTGGATAACATGTATGGATAGCGTACACATTCAAAATATATGTCTATACATCAGGAGGCAGGCTCAGACGGTGTTAGGCCCAGTATGGATTTGACAGCCCAGATTACACAGCGGAGGAGCAGGAAGAGGTAAAGATTGCAAATGCTGGGGCCCTGCCCAAGCAAGGGGGGCCCACTCATGGGCGTCGGTACTGGCACTGGGCCCCTCATAGTACAGCGGTGTGTCTGACGGCGGGTGTGCACCACCACCGTCAGAGACACTTGATTGCACTATGAGGGACCCTGTGCCAGTGCCCGCGCCCAAGAGTCGGCCTACCCACCTGTCCAGGGCAACGGCACTCGCACGGTGTCTTGCGCTAGGTGGTGACCCCGGCCATGGGGGGGGAGGCAGCACAGTTAGGGAGTTTTAGAAAGTGGCATATGTTGATGTTGGACATTCAGCTGATGCAAAAGGTGAAATAGGTGAAGTCCCAGGAAGAGGTGGACCAAAGCAAGCCATTTTTCTGTCACCCTATGTGTCATCAGGGGAAGGTGGGACAAAATCCTTGGAATCCCATGCATGGTTCATTTTAATGAAGGTTAGATCATCCACATTTTGGGTTGACAGACGGGTCCTTTTTTCTGTCAGGATTGATCCATCTGCACTGAAGACTCTTTCCGATAGCACACTTGCAGCTGGGCAAGCGAGCTCCTGTAAGGCATATTGGGCCAATTCAGGCCAGGTGTCCAGTTTAGTGGCCCAATAGTGAAAGGGGAATGACCTGTGTGGGAGAACATCGATATGGGAGGAAAAGTAGTTTGTAACCATAGTTGACAACTGCTGTCTCCTGTCACTTTCCATCGATGCAGTATTACCAGTTGTGTGAGCGGTATTTGAAAAATCAGTCCACAACATTGTCATGAAACCCCTGTCTCCAACGCCACTTCTGCTGTGTGCACCACGAACACCTCTGCCAAGCTGCCCCCGGCCCGTACGGCTCGTGTGAGAACCATCACCGCTGCTGTGTGCTGGGAATGCCTCAAGCAACCGATTTACCAGAGTTGCTTGTTTATTAGCCAATATTAGGTCAAGGTTCTCCTGTGGCATGATGTTTTGTAATTTGCCTTTATAGCGTGGATCCAGGATGCTGGCCAACCAGTAGTCGTCATCGTTCATCATTTTGGCAATGCGGGGGTCCCTTTTTAGGATCTGCAAGGCATAATCTGACATGTGGGCCAATGTTCCCGGTGTCAATGATGCACTGCGAGTGCTGGGTGGAGGAGCACTTTCTGGCAAATCCACATCCCTCCAGTCACGCACAAACCCTGTACCAGACCTTGCCACGCCAACATTTTCACTTGCCCCACGAGATGCATCCTCCTCCCCTAAGTAATCATCCCCATCATCATCCTCCTCCTCCTCTTCTTCCTCCACCTCATCCAGGAGAGGTCCCTGAGCAGACAATGGCTGAATGTCATCAAGGATTCCCTCCTCCTCTTCCTCCTCATCAACATTGGCTGCAGACGCCTGCTCCTTAAGGTGCGTCAAAGTTTGCATGAGCAGATGCATAAGTGGGATTCTCATACTTAGGATGGCGTCGTCTGCGCTTACCAGCCGTGTGCATTCCTCAAAACACTGAAGGACTTTACAGAGGTCTTTCAGCTTCGTTCACTGCACACCTGTCAACTCCATGTCTGCTCTCAAAGTGCCTGGCCATGTATCCTCCCACAAATGCATTATGGCCTGCCTCTGCTCGCACAGCCGCTCCACCATGTGCAGGGTGGAGTTCCACCTTGTTGCAATGTCGATAATGAGGCGGTGGTTGGGAAGGTGGAGCAATCGCTGCAGCTTCTGCATGCGAACGGAGTGTACAGGCGACCGGCGGATGTGCGCGCACAGTCTTCGCACCTTCTGGAGCAGGGCTGTTAACTCCGGATAATTTTTGAGGAAGCACTGCACCACCAGGTTCAAGGTGTGAGCCAAGCAAGGTATGTGGCTGAGTTTTGAAAGGGCTATGGCTGCCACAAAATTACAGCCGTTATCACTAACTACCTTGCCTGCCTCAAGATGTACACTGCCCAGCCATGACTCAGTTTGTCGCTTCAAGTACTCGGCCAGCACCTCGGCGGTGTGTCTGTTGCCCAAACACATCATCTGCAACACAGCCTGCTGACGCTTTCCACTAGCTGCTCGATAGGGGGACACATCGTGTGCAACAGTGGCAGCTGCAGATGGAGTGCTCGTACGACTGCGCTCTGTGGACGAGCTTTCGCTTCTGGAGGAGGAGGAGGAGGAGGAGGGTCGAACGCCTACAGCCAACTGTTTCCTATACCGTGGGCTAGGCAGCACTGTCCCACCACCGCTGTCCCCTGTGGACCCTGCATCCACCACATTAACCCAGTGCGCAGTGATGGACACGTAACGGCCCTGGCCATGCCGACTGGACCATACATCAGTTGTGAGGTGCACCTTTCCGCTCACTGACTGCTTGAGTGCATGGACAATGCGGTCTTTCACATGATGGTGGAGGGCTGGGATGGCTTTGCGAGAGAAGAAGTGGCGACTGGGTAGGTCATAGCGTGGTACTGCATAGGCCATGAGTTCGTGGAAAGCTGTGCTTTCCACCAACCGAAAGGGCATCATCTCAAACGAGATTAGTTTGGCAATGTGGGCGTTCAAACCCAGTGTACGCGGATGAGAGACTGAGTACTTTCTTGACCTACTCATAGTGTCTGGGAGGGTGAGCTGGACTTGAGAGCTGCATATGGTGGAAGTAGCGGTGGACAGGGCGGACTGAGAGAGGGTTGATGATGGTGATGGAGTTGGTGTTCTTTCTGATGGCCTAGAATCAGTCTTTCGTTGATATAACAGTGGGATTCCCTGACTGCTGTGGCCTTGCAACGACACCTCAACATTTGCTGCTGTGCTAACCGGTGTGATTACAGTGGGGGAAACAATGTAGCGTTGCTGACTACCTTCGTTGTGATCAGTTGCACATGTGGCACTTGAGGTTTGGTGTTGTGTCCACGCTTGCAAGTGCATGCTGGTTAAATGTCTAAGCATGCAACTGGTATTCAAATTTTTCAGATTTTTCCCTCGGCTAAAGGTCTTTGCGCACTTCTTACAGATAACCTTGGCCTGATCATGAGGATTTTGGTCAAAAAAGTGCCACACTGCACTCTTCCTACTTTGGCAGACATTTTGCGGCCTAGCACGCTGTGATCTTTTGACCCTCTGGACAAGCTGTCCAGCAACTCTTTTGATGTTTGGAACCTGTCTTTGGAGTGCTCCGGGCCTGCCAGATAACAGCTGTTGCGATGTCGATGTCTGCTGTGGATGCTCCTCATCTGAGCTATTGGAAGCAGCACCCTCTTCCCCCAATGGATGCCAATCTGGGTCAACAACTGGGTCATCCATCACCTCCTCTTCTATGTCATGTGCACCTTCCTCTGTGTCACCGTGTATGGTGGTATAGTGTGCGGGAAGGGGCACCTGAGTCTCATCAGGGTTAGAATCTGGCTCTGTACACTGCGAGGACAATGTAGTGCTCTGAGTGAATGTACAAGCAGAATCATCCATCAGCGGCTGTGCATCAGTGCACTCCATGTCAGATTCATCTTGGCCTGGGTAATTCACCATTTCACTTGATAATCCAGGCATGGTATGTGAAAACAGCTCCATGGAGTAATCAGTAGTATGGCCTGCGTCATCCTTCAATCTTGGTTGGGGTGAAGGACACAAGGAAAGGTGTGGTTCATGAACATGAGCCTCCAATGACGACTCAGTGCTTTTACTTTTTACAACTGAAGAAGAGGAGGCGATAGAGCTGGAGGCTGAGTCAGCAATGTAAGACAAAACTTTTTCCTGATGCTCTGGCTTTAAAAGCGGTTTGCCAACTCCTAGAAAACTAAGCGTTCGAGGCCTTATGTAGCCAGACGATGACGCATGCTCAACACCTCCTGCATTCGGTCCTATTTTGCTCTTGCCACTACCATCAGATCCACCACCAACACCATCATTACCACCTGCCAACCCCCGCCCAATTCCACGGCCTCTTCCACCAGACTTCCTCATTTTTGGTAGAAATGTAGACAAAATCCAACAAACTATATAGTAATGTAAAACAAGGTACAAGGTGTCTATAGGACAGGGGAGATTTTGAATTTCTGCAGACACTTGTGGACACTGGACACTTTTGGATTGTGTGAGGCCCACTGATATCTGAGCGCTATGTCACAGGCTTGATGGCACAGCTGTGACCAAAGTGACTAGAGGATAAGGGAGATTTTGAATCTCTGCACACACTTTTGGACACTGGACACTTTTGGATTGTGTGAGGCCCAATGAATATCTGAGCGCTATGTGACAGGCTCGATGGAACAGCTGTGACCAAAGTGACTAGAGGATAAGGGAGATTTTGAATCTCTGCACACACTTTTGGACACTGGACACTTTTGGATTGTGTGAGGCCCAATGAATATCTGAGCGCTATGTGACAGGCTCGATGGCACAGCTGTGACCAAAGTGACTAGAGGATAAGGGAGATTTTTAATTTCTGCACACACTTTTGGACACTGGACACTTTTGGATTGTGTGAGGCCCAATGAATATCTGAGCGCTATGTGACAGGCTCGATGGAACAGCTGTGACCAAAGTGACTAGAGGATAAGGGAGATTTTGAATCTCTGCACACACTTTTGGACACTGGACACTTTTGGATTGTGTGAGGCCCAATGAATATCTGAGCGCTATGTGACAGGCTCGATGGCACAGCTGTGACCAAAGTGACTAGAGGATAAGGGAGATTTTGAATCTCTGCACACACTTTTGGACACTGGACACTTTTGGATTGTGTGAGGCCCAATGAATATCTGAGCGCTATGTGACAGGCTCGATGGCACAGCTGTGACAAAAGTGACTAGAGGATAAGGGAGATTGGATTGCTTATAAAAAAGCAGTTTGCGGAGCAGTGGGTAAACAGCAATGCCAGCCTGTCAGGAAGCCTTAAAAGGCAGCCCAACAACCAACACCACTGATACACCACAATATAGCCTCCCCTTGCACTGCACACACAGTGACTGGTGTGTTGTGCAGGCCAAATTGCTAGCAGCAGAAGCAGTTTTTTTTTCTTCTCAGCAGGACAAAAAAAAAAAATTGGGATTGCTTTTAAAAAAGCAGTTTGCGGAGCAGTGGGTAAACAGCAATGCAGGAATGTCAGGAAGCCTTAGAAGGCAGCCCAACAACCAACACCACTGATACACCACTATATAGCCTCCCCTTGCACTGCACACACAGTGACTGGTGTGTTGTGCAGGCCAAATCGCTAGCAGCAGAAGCAGTTTTTTTGTCTTCTTCCCTGCCTAACGCTCTCCCTACAGAATCAGCAGCAACCTCTCCCTATACTGAGATCGGCAGAAGTAAGATGGCGGTCGGCGTGCACACCCTTTTATACCCCCTGTGACGCCCACCAAAGCAAGCCAATCACTTGCATGCCCTTCTGAAAGATGGTGGTGACCCCTGCCTATGTCATCACGTTGCCCACAGTGTCCGTGGATCCTGATTGGCTGAAAAAGAGCGCAAAACAAACTTTTGAAACGCGACTTTGGCGCGTAAGTCGCCGACCTCGTGGCCGACCTCATCCTAGGGTCGGGTTTCGTTTCATGAAACCCGACTTTGCCAAAAGTCGGCGACTTTTGAAATTTTTCGACCCGTTTCGCTCAACTCTACTAACCACTTCTCTCGGCCTCTCACAGCTCTCAACCTCTGAAACACACAAAGATAGTAACACCCTTGACCTGTTCTTTGTCCTGCTCTTTTCAATCTACTACCTAGATAACTCACCGCTTCCCCTCTCTGACCACAACATTCTCTCCTTCACAGTCACAAATCCTCGCCCTCCTCAGCACACTCCTACCTACAACACATTCAGAAATCTACAAGTCATTAACCCTACACTCATTATTGTCCCCAATCTTCTCTCTTTCCTGTCCTGATCTGGCTGTACATCACTACAAAGACACTCTTAAAAGCACCCTTGACCAAGTAGCTCCCACCCCTCCCTCAGAACCACCAAGCAGAAAGTAAAACAGCCTTGGCTCACATCGCAAACCCGATTTCTCCAGCAATGCTCAAGGTGTGTTGAACGCTTAAGGCGGAAAACTCGCACACCATAAGACTTCATCCTCTTCAAATTTATGTTAAGAGCATATAATTCTGCCCTTCACCTCACCAAACAGACCTACTTCACGACCCTGATCTCCTCACTATCCAACAACCCCAAGAAACTTTTTGACATTTTTCACTCACTCCACAGGCTGAAAGCACAAGACCCTATCACAGACATTTGTGCTGATGACTTGGCCTCCCCATTCATAGAGAAAATAGATAATAACCATCAGGAAATCCACTCCCAGTCCCCTGGGGCAGTGACTCCCATCCCTCCCTGCATTTCCCTTGGCTCACTCTCAAGATTCGATCCCATCACAGAAGAAGTCTCCAGGCTCCTCTCTTCTTCTTGTCTGACTACATGCACTTCTGACCCCATTCCCTCACATCTCCTCCAGTCTCTCTCTCTAGTCATCACAACTAACCTAATCTCTCCTTCTCCTCGGGCATTTTCCTATTCTCCTTCAAACACTCTATTATTCCATTATTAAAGAAACCCGCTCTCAACTCATCCTGTACAAACAACTATAGACCAGTCTCCAATATCCCCTTTATCTCTAAACTATTGGAGTGCATGGTCTACTCCCGCCTTACCCGTTACCTCTCCACTCACTCCCTCCTAGAACCTTCACAGTCCGGCTTCCACCCCCTACATTCAACAGAAACGTCACGCATCAAAGTGACCAACAACCTTCTGACAGCAAAGTGTAATTGTGGCCACTCTCTGCCATTCTTTTTGACCTTTCTGCAGCTTTCGACACTGTTGACCACCACCTCTTACTCTCTAGGCTCCAGGCACTAGGCATTAAGGACACTGTTCTCGCCTGGTTCTCTTCCTATCTTTATTAACGCTTCTTCAGTGATTTGTTTGCTGGATCCACTTCATCTCCTCTTTGTTAGGGACGGCGGAACGCACTAAATATAAAATAGAAAGTGCGTTCGCTGCCTGGGGTCCATCCTGCAGAGGTGTTAAACTGCTGCTATGTAATGGAAGATATGGCGGTATAGCACACGCGGGTTGAACGTCACCCGGTGTGCGCTGGCGAGCTCTGTTAAGTTCACAGAGGCGCCTAAGGCATAAACATAAATGCCGAGCCTGTTGACCTCACAGGTCACAGCGGTGTGCACGCATGGTATATGGTCACAGGACACAGGGTCAGTGTCCATCTAGACCTAAAGTGCATGCGGCGTCGCTACCGCGAACACCAACAAGTGCTGCTGACTGCAGCGCGGTGACTGACACAGCCGCTATATGACAATACCCAAGAGGGGGCGCACTGTCAGATGCTAGTTCTGTGGAGATATGCACTGTGGCCTGTAGCATGCCACTGACTGGCGCTGACTCTATAACTAAGTCCCTATCCATACACGTAATATTATAGGGAGGGGATCTAAATGAGTCATTCGCAGGTTCATGAATCCATCATCATTCACACAGATAGCAACTAGAGTCTATACTAGCACATGGCTGAGCGGCCATGCGAACCTTTTATAGCCGGGTCCTTCCGGAAGCTTCCAGATCCCTGAGATAGACCAATCATGTCACAAGAAGGACCTGAGCATGTGACTCCTGATCTCCAATGGGAGATCGTCTTGTGAGCATGCCCAGTAGAGCGACGGGAGGACTTAGCCTCTGGAGTGGCTTGCTGTTGAGCAACCTGCATTGCAATTGCTGGCCCAGAGGTGGCAGCAGCAGCCAGACCCACAGAGCTGGTCTGAGCAGAGCGTCTGGAACGCTGGGACTGCTGTGCAGGCTACTGTGCAGCAGGGGGAGAATGAGAGACCGCCGAATGCAAGGCTCTGGACTCCCGCTGTGCAGTCGCAGGAACCCAATGCCTAACAATCTTCCTCTCACTGTTGGGGTACCTCAGGGATCAGTCCTTGGCCTCCATCTCTTCTCTATCTACACGGCCTCAATTGGACAGATCATTGTAGATTTGGCTTTCAGGACCATCTTTATGCTGATGATGTCATGATCCAGGATGGGGTTTCGCTTTGACCCGTCCTGGTCTGAATAGGGGTTAATTGTTCTGCCTCTCCCTGGCAGAGGGTGGCTATTTAATGCTCACTGGACCTAGGTCCAGTGTCAGTTATACTCCTGCCCTCAGCTGAGTTAGTTGACCTTGTGCGTACGTGTGCCTTGTGCCTGATATCTTGCTTGCTTGGTTTTGATCTGGTTCTGTCCCTGTTACGAGTTCTGCCTGTCCCTCTTGTACTTCGCTACCTCTCGTGTATGACTCTCTGCTTGTGACCCGACTTCTCTCTGCTCGTCCCCTTGGTACCGCGTCGCCCTCTTGTGTATAACCTTTGACTTTGTCTGACCTCCCGTCTGTTTACCCCTCCTGTACCTCGCTGTTCATTACTGTGAATGACCTCTGTTTTGCCCGACTCTGAGTTTTCTGTCTTCTCTGGAAGCAGGATGCTAAGCCCCGCTCCCTTGCAGTCACATGACCGTAGATCCCGTGCCGGCTTGCCAAACTTCATCACTCAGGTCCTGTGCACCTATACTTTCTGGCTATCCTGGTCCCCAGTGGTCCCTACAGTGCAGGTGAGTCCCTGCTCAGCGGAGGCTGTACGCTGGCGCTGTCAGGATCCTGATAGATGATACACAACTATACATGTCATCCCCTGACCTTACCTCCACTGTACTACAGAATGCCAGTGACTGTCTGTCTGCAGTCTCCAACATCATGTCTGCTCTCTACCTGAAACTCAACCTTTCCAAAACTGAACTTCTTCTGCTCCCGCCATCTACTAACCTCTCTAGATCTGACACTTCCCTCTCCATAGATGGCACCATAATAACACCCCGACAGCAAGCGCGCTGTCTGAGTGTTACATGTGACACCAATCTCTCCTTCACCTCCCATATACAAGCTCTTGCCGCTTACACCTAAAGAACATCTCTAGAATCCACCCTTTTCGCAACATGGAAACAACCAAAACCCTCACTGTCCCCCTGCTCCACTCCCGCCTGGACTACTGTAATGCTCTATTAATTGGCCTCCCCCTCGCATGACTTTCCCCTCTCCAGTCCATCCTAAATGCAGCAGCCAGGGTCATCCATCTGGCTAATCGGTTCTCTTCACCAGTCATTAAACTGGCTACCCATTCATTATAGGATCCAATTCAAAGTACTTGTTCTCACGCACAAAGCTCTCCATAGTGCGGCATCCCCTTACATCTCCTCCATCATTTCTGCCTATCGGCCTAGCTGATCGCTGCGCTCTGCAAATGACTTTTGACTAACCTCTGCACTAATCCATACCTCCCACTCCCGTCTCCAAGACGTCTCCTGCATTGCGCCAATCCTCTGGAATGCTCTACCCCAAGAAATTAGGACCAGCCGCAATTTGCACAGTTTTAGGTGCTCCCTCAAAACACATTTGTTCAGAGCAGCCTATCACATTCCCTAATCAAAGTCATTTTATGTGTAAGTGTGCGTGTGTAGCCCTTTCATTATCTCTATCTATCCCCTTCCCCCTCAAGATGGCTGGTCCATCATTGTAAATACATCTTGTAAATACACACCTGTGCTTTGTCCATAGATCACCGTACTGGGCATGCCCATGATGTGACGTCTTCCTATTGGTGGTCGGACGTCAACTGCTCTGGTGATGTGGCAACTCTGGATAGGTACGCGGGCTATGTCAACATGAGTGTTTGGGGTGGAGTTTTGGGTATAAAAGGCTCCCAGCGACACCGGCGGACATGCTAGTATCATTCACTTTATGTGTGCATATGAGACATTGCATCACTTTGATCTTTGTCAGCATGTGCTCAGGGCTGGCGTCTTGCCATTAGAATTCCGGCACCTCCAGAGAGGAGTTTGTGAGTGCATTCGCTGATTGTGTGATCACTGTTTGCCTTTTACCCAGTGAGCGGGCTATGTGTTACTATAAGGTTAACAGAGGTTCGTATCTCTCGCCATACCTCTTTACTTTGTACCAAGCTGCACCGTTCTATGTAGGGGTAGCTCTATTTCTGTGTTCACCTCTCTGAGTAGTTATTAGAGTTTGTTCATTTGCATTCTGTTCACACAGGGTGACATTTAAGCCAGTGTGTTCTTTGAGATCGCTCGCCGCGCGGTACCGAAAATACTCTCTTGCAGCAGGCATACATCTCAGCATGGTGGACCCCACGTTGCGATCGCACTTTATTAGTTATTTTTATTTAGTGCGAACTGCCAACCCTAACGCTATGGATGCAGATGCAGATGGGATTGGCTAATGTAAAGACGAGCACTGGCAGGTGTGGCTGGACTGGCTGATGTAAAGATGGGCACTAGTAGGTGCAGCTGGACCAGTTGACGCAGACATGGGCACATACAGGTGCAGACTGGACCAGCCGATAGGAAGGCAGGTGGGCACGGCTGATAGACAGGCAGGTGGGCACAGCTGATAGACAGGTGTGCATGGCTGAAAGTCAGGCATGAGGCACAGCAGATAAGCAGGCTGGCAGGCACAGCTGATAGACAAGCAGGTATACAGGAATACGAGCACTAAGTCTTGAGAACTAAGAAGAAAGTTAGTAACAAACTTACAATGTTGCTCAGATAAATGAAAAACAGTTAAATAATGTGTTCCCCAACCATTGGCCAGGACACTTTAGGATGGAGTGTACTTTCCCTTTAATATGCCGGGATCACGCATGCCCTAAGCACAGTGCCTGGGGATCTGGGAGCAGTGTGCAGACCCTGGGCAGCTGCAGGAGGATGAGGAAAAGGCAAGGGACTGTGGCAGTGAGTAAGTTGGCATCTCTGCTAGGATAGGAAGGCAGAGAGCAGAGATGCTGGAGACATGACAGCAGCAGCAGGAGAAGGAGCAGCAGTGCCACAGGTTAATCGCCTCCATGCTGCATTGATGCAGTAATTGATGCAAAAGGAGCCCTGACCAGTATTAAGTACATTTACTGAATATACATTTCAGTAGGCCAACATTTCGGATTTTAAAATCATTTTTCAAGTTGGTGTTATAAAGTATTCTAATTTACTGAGATCATGACATTTGAGTTTTAAGCCATAATCAACATTAACAGAAATATACACTTGAAATAGATTAATCTGTTTGTATTTACTCTATATAATGAATGAGCTTCACTTTTTGTATTGAAGAACTGAAATAAATTAAAATTTTTGATGATATTCTAATTTTGTAAGAAGCACTTGAGTGTATAATATATATCTGCATACACACTTGTTTTATCTACAGTGGGTACAGAAAGTATTCAGACCCCTTTAAATTTTTCATTCTTTGTTTCATTGCAACCATTTGGTAAATTCAAAAAAGTTTATTTTTTTCTTCTCATTAATGTACACTCTGCACCCTACCTTGACTGGAAAAAAACAGAAATATAGACATTTTTGCAAATTTATTAAAAAAAGAAAAACTGAAATATCACATGGTCATAAGTATTCAGACCCTTTGCTCAGTATTGAGTAGAAGCACCCTTTTGAGCTAGTACAGCCATGAGTCTTCTTGGGAATGATTTAACAAGTTTTTCTCACCTGGATTCGGGGATCATCTGCCATTATTCCTTGCAGATCCTCTCCAGTTCTGTGAGGTTGGATGGTGAATGTTGGTGGACAGCCATTTTCAAGTATCTCCAGAGATGCCCAATTGGGTTTAGATCAGGGCTCTGGCTGGGCCAGCTGTGTGCTTAGGGTCATTGACTTCTTGGAAGGTGAACTTTCGGCCAAGTCTGAGGTCCAGAGCCATCTTGAAGAGGTTTTCATCCAGGATATCTTTGTACTTGGCCGTGTTCATGTTTCCTTCAATTGCAACTAGTTGTCGAGTCCCTGCAGCTGAAAAACACCCTCATAGCATGATGCTGCCACCACTGTTGGGATTGTATTGGGCAGGTAATGAGCAGTGCATGGTTTTCTCCACACATACAGCTTAGAATTATCGCCAAAAAGTTCTATCTTCGTCGCATCAGACCAGAGAATCTTATTTCTCATAGTCTGGGAGTCCTTCGTATGTTTTTTAGCAAACGCTATGTGAGCTTTCATATGTCTGGCACTGAGGAGAGGTTTCCGTTGGGCCACTCTGCCATAAAAGCCCGACTGGTGGAGGTCTGCAGTGATAGTTGACTTTGTGGAACGTTCTCCAATCTCCCTACTACATCTGTGCAGCTCAGCCACAGTGATCTTGGTGTTCTTCTTTACCTCTCTCACCAAGGCTTTCCTCCCACATTTGCTCAGTTTGGCTGGACGGCCAGGTCTAGGAAGACTCTTGGTGGTCCCAAACTTCTTCCATTTAAGGATTATGGAGGCCACTGTGCTCTTAGGAACCTTGAGTACTGCAGAAATTCTTTTGTAACCTTGACCAGTTCTGTGCCTTGCCACATTTCTGTCTCTGGGCTCCTTGGCCGGTTCCTTTGACCTCATGATTCTTATTTGGTCCGACATGCACTATGAGCTGTGAGGTCTAATATAGACAGGTATGTTCTTTTACAAATCAAGTCCTATCTGTTTAGTTATACACAGCTGGACTCCAATGAAGGAGTAGTACCACCTCAAGAAGGATCACAAGGAAATGCACAGCATGTGAATTAAATATGAATGTCTGAGCAAAGGGTCTGATTACTTATGACCATGTGATATTTCTGGGTTTTTTTTAATAAATTTGCAAACATTTCAGCTTTTCTGTTTTTTTCAGCCAAGATTGGGTGCAGTGTGTACATTAATGAGAAAAAAAAGAACTTTTTTGAATTAACCAAATGGCTGCAATGAAACAGATTGAAAATGTAAAGGGGTCTGAATACCTTCCGTACCCACTGTATATGGCCATAATTAACCACACAGTTAAGAATATATAATTGACAACATTAACGTAAAGAAAAATGATAGTCACTCTCAAAATACAACTTTTGTCCTATAGATAAAGAATGCTATGACAGTTTGGTCTGACAGATATCCAATGATGACTTGGAAGTTAAGGAAGAAACTATTCTTATTATGCTGTGAAATGCAGACAATGTGCAACACGTACTGTCAGAAAATAGTTCTCAAGGTAAAAAAAATGGCTAATAGAGAATCCAGTGCTTGAGTGCTGCATTCTGTCTATTTTTATCTACATATTAATCTTATATTTTTTGAATTGTAATTGTATGGCCATCAGAAAACAGTGAAAAACAAGTAATACAAAGAAATTATGTAGTCTTAATAATGAAAATAGAAGAATAATAAATTACATCAATGTCAGTTGAAAATTATTTATAATTTTAAGACCCAAATTGAAATAGCAACATTGAATCACTGTATGGGCTGGTCATAAGAGCAAATGAAATTGGAAATTGGATACAGGTAGTCTCACCTGTCTTTTCTCCAACAGTTATGCTTGGTATTAGATCTTATTTAGACAAAGCATAATAAATGAACGTGTGCAGTATATTTTTCATACAAGTAGCATACAGAAAGTATACTGGCCATTGCTAGTCTATTGTTAGTCACTTTATTGTTTTTATACACAGGCCATTGGTCCGCATGTAAAAAAAAAACCTCTCAGCATGCACTACTTTAATCTATATTCAGGTGCAGACTTGCCAATTATACAACCCCTTTTCCAAAGTAAGTTTGATGCTGTGTATGTTAGGCATCAAGTTCCCACCACTGCACAGGGGGAATCACAAGCCATGTACTCTGCGGTCTCCCATTCTTCTTCAGCTGCAGAAGTTCCTGCTCAGCAGAGACATCGGTCCCAGCATCTTGCTCAGGCTAATGCTATGCGTCTGGTTGCTGCTGCCGCCCCAGATTCAGCTATAGCATTCAGCATTAGTCAGCAGTGAGCAGATGCTCCTGGGACTAATTCCTGATTTTTCCCATCTGAGCATGCCCGTGAGACGACCACTCATTGGTGGTTGGATGTCACATGCTCAGGTCCTCTAGCAGCTCGGATTGGGCCATCAGCAAGGTCCTGGAAGGCTGCGGGTATAAAAGGATCGCACGGCCATGCCCTAGTACAGTCCATATGGCGTGAGTGTTGTATGCACATATGAATGTCTCTGGTGAATGATGCATTATGAAACCCCTACCCTTGGTACGCATGTGTTGTTCAGCCTTGCCAGTTAGTGCAGGTAGGAGGCAGAGTCAGGGCCTAGCATCTGCGCCAGGTAGTGGCTTTGCCTTATGCCACTGTGCACTTGGTCTGCACTCCACAGTAGCCAGCGTCTATTAGTGGCATTCGCAGGTGTGACGCCATGCGCTTATTGGGTCAAGAGAGGCTCTTACCCCTTGTCCTTAGGGGCAGAGTCTTGTTACCATACACTAGTGATGATTCAGCTGTGCCCTGTGACAGTCAACAGGGTACGGCATTTATGTTCTGTGGTTCCGTGGCTCTGTGAAGCAACAGAGCCCATTGCTACTACACACTGGGTGGCGTTTAACCCACGTGTGTCCAGTGCGATACCGCCATTTTGAGTCCACCATTACCGAGCAGCAGTTAACATGTCTGTATTATTTGGTGCGTTACGCCAGCTCCTAACAGTGTAAAATGCAAACAACACAAGAATTCAATGATTTGGAAATATCTTATAGCATATCTCTTATTCAAAACAAAACATACAACACAGACCAGAAGTTGAAAACTGAACATTTTTCCATTTCATTTGAATAAACTTAACTCATTTATTGTTTTATAAACTTTTATTAAACTGCAGGTCAGCTGCAGTGCTCAGCATATATGAGTATACCCATATATCCATAGCTCCCAACCAATCCATGTTCATTGGAACGGTCCCAGCAGGTAAGGGCTTTGTCCCGACTTTTCACACTCACCTCTCTCCGATATCATTATTGCTTCATGGCTCCTCCTTGGGAAAACAGACCACATCTCTTGGCTCTGTTTAAATATATCATTTACTTCTTTTGTGATCAGGTCCCCAAAAACTTAACCCCTTTCCTACATTAGACGTACTATTCCGTCCATGTGACCTGGGACCTAAGTCCCAAGGATGGAATACTACGTCATTGCTATCAGCGGCGCTGCTAATCATGGCCGGGTGTCAGCTTCTCATCACAGCTGACACCTGGCACTATGTGTCAGGGGAGGTCACGGCCCGCCCCCGGCACATTAACCTCCAGCACACTGCTATCAAACATGATCGCAGTGTACCGGGGGTTTAGAGAAGCATCGGCAGGGAGGGGGCTCCCTCCATGCTTCCCTGAGACCCCCAGAGCAGAGCGATGTGCTGCACTGCTCTGGAGGCCTCCTTCCCTGCTGGTTCCCGGATCCAATATGGCGGCGGGGACCTTCGGGGGCCTGCAGGGAGCCGGCTTCCTCACTGCCTGCAGAGCGCAGGCATGAGGAAGCCTGTGCAGCGCCTGTGTCAGATCGCTGATCTGTCAAAGCGATCTGTGATGTCTCAGATCAGCAATCTGTCACATGACAGTGATGTCCCCCCTGGGACAGTGCAATAAAGTAAAAAAAAGTGTAAAAATAATTTATAAAAAATTGCTAAATAAATTTAAAAAATATATATATATTCCCTAATAAATTCATTTTTTGAAAATAAAAAAAAACAAAAGTACACATATTTGGTATCGTCTCATCCGTAACGACCCGCCCTATAAAACTGTCCCACTAGTTAACCCATTTATTGAACCCCTTAAAAAATAAAAATAAAAAACGAAGCAAAAAATAATGCTTTATCATCTTACCGCTGAACAAAAAGTGCAATAGCGCGCAATCAAAAAGACAGATATAAATAACCATGGTACTGCTGAAAACGTCATCTTGTCCCACAAAAAATGAGCTACCACACAGCGTCATCAGCGAAAAAATAAAAAAGTTATAGCTCGTAGAATAAAGCGATGCAAAAATAATTATTTTTTATATAAAATTGTTTTCATTGCATAAAAGCGCCAAAACATAAAAAAAGATATAAATGAGGTATCACTATAAGAATAAAACTGCCTTATCAATTTTACCACGCGCAGAGCGGTGTAAACGCACCCCCCAAAAGAAATTCATGAAATGCTGGTTTTTGTTCCTTCTACGTCCCAAAAATCAGAATAAAAAGCGATCAAAAAATGTCACATGCCCATAAATGATACCAATAGAAACGTCAATTCCTCCCTCAAAAAATAAGACCTTGGTGGGTCAAAATATGGAAAAATTATAGCTCTCAAAATGTGGTGATGCAAAAACTATTTTTACACTAAAAGCATCTTTTAGCGTGCGACAGCTGCCAAATATAAAAACCCACCATAAATAGTAAATCAAACCCTCCATTATCACCCCCTTAGTTATGGAAAAATAATAAAATAAAAAAAAGTATTTATTTTCATTTTCCCATTAGGGCTAGCGTTAGGGCTAGGGCTAGGGTTAGGGCTAGGGCTGAGATTAGGGTTAGGAGTGTGTTGGGGTTATGGTTGAAGTTAGAATTGGGAGGTTTCCACTGTTTTGGCACATCGGGGGCTTTCCATTGCGTATGATCTCAATTCCAGCCAAAAAAGTCAAATGGCGCTGCTTCCCTTCCGAGCTCTGTCATGTGCCCAAATAGTGGTTTACCCCCACATGTGGGGTATCAGCGTACTCAGGACAAATTGCACAATAACTTTTGGGGTCCTGTTACCCTTGGAAAGATAAAAATTGGGCGTGAAAAGATCATTTTTGTGGAAAAAGTATGATTTTTTTAATTGTACGGCTGGACGTTATAAACTTCTGTGAAGCCCTTGGGGGTTCAAAGTGCTCACCACATATCTAGATAAGTTCCTTGGGGGTCTAGTTTCCAAAAAGGGGTAACTTTTGGGGGGTTTCCACTGTTTAGGTACATTAGGAGCTCTCCAAACGTGACATGGCATCCGATCTGAATTCCAGCCAATTTTGCAGTGAAAAAGTCAGAGGGCGCTCCTTCCCTTCCGAGCTCTGCCATGCGCCGAAACAGTGGTCCCCCCCCACATATCAGGTAAAAGTGTACTTAGAACAAAGTGCACAATAACTTTTCCAATCTAATTTCTCCTGTTACTTTTGGTAAAATAAAAAAATTGTACCTGAAATAATTTTTTTTGTGATAAAAAGTTAAATGTTCATTTTTTTTACACATTCAAAAAATTCCTGTGAAACACCTGAAGGGTTAATAAACTTCTTGAATGTGGTTTTGAGCACCTTAAGGGGTGCAGTTTTTAGAAGGATGTCACTTTTGGGTACTTTCCATCATATAGACCCCTTAAAGTGACTTCAAATGTGATGTGGTCCCTAAAAATAAAATGGTGTTGTAATAATGAGAAATCGCTGGTCAACTTTTAACCCTTATAACTTCCTAAGAAAAAAAAATTTGGTTCCCAAATTGTGCTGATGTAAAGTTAACATGTGGGAAATGTTACTTATTAAGTTTTTTGAGTGCCATATCTCTGTGATTTAAGAGCATAAAAATTCAAAGTTGGAAAATTACGAAATTTTCAAAATTTTCGCCAAATTTCCGTTTTGTTCACAAATAAACGCAAGTTATACGAATGAAATTTTACCACTAACATGAAAAAACACAAAAATTGAGCTTGGTTTGAGTTGATACACATGCAGCATATAAATGCATGTTGATATTGGCCATAAAACATAAAACCTGCAAAAGGCAAAATAAGCAAAAACCTTGCTGTAGCTAAATAAGTAAAAGCAAAAATGCATCTAAATAATACAGAGTTTTTAGTAATATTGTTTTTGATCAAAAGTAGCATGAAAACCATCCCACCACAACATGGTAACTCTGTTCGGGATAGTCCTACACTGTCTAATATTAAAAACCTTACCTTGTGTCAAAGTTGACCTCAATGTGTGAACAAGGGCAGACAAAAGGACTGGGTCCCAATCAGTAGACACCAGTCTGGGGAAACCTTATATAGAATTTCCTGCTCAGGAGAGGGAGGCCACACCCCAGCTTGCACAGAATGCAAAAAAGTACAATTTGTCACAAGAAAACAATGTCAGAATTACCGGAATCCATGCAAGCGTTCCAGAGTTATTACCTCATAAAGGGACAGTGGTCAGAATTGTAAAAATTGTCCCGGGCATAACGGGGTCTTCCAATCTCGGGGACCTCTTTCAGTACCACCCCATGTTTCCGGAGGTCTACTCTGCTTTGGCTGGAGTCTGAATGAAGGACGCTGGCTACGCTGCTGTAATTGGGAACAAATTTCCTGTAATACCCCGCTGGCCCTAGAAACGCCATGACCTGGGTTTTAGTGCGTGGGGTGGCCCATTTGGCTATGGCCTCAGTCTTGGCTGGTTCTGGTCGCTGTTTCCCACTTCCCACCCAATGCCCTAAATACTGAACCTCTGCTTTGCCCACATGACACTTGTTTGGGTTCAGGGTGATTCCGGCCTGGTGGATCCTGTCCAATACTGTCTCTAGGTGATTTAGATGCTCTTCCCATGTTGCACTGTAGATGGCGATGTCGTCCAGGTAGGCACAAGCATAGTCCTGGAGACCATCCAGAAGCCAGTCAGCCAGCCTCTGGAAGGTCGCAGGGGCATTCTTCATCCCGAATGGCATAACTCGAAACTGGAATAAGCCGAACGGGGTGACAAATACCGACTTGGGAATAGCGTCAGGACTAAGGGGAATCTGCCAGTAGCCTTTGCATAGATCGATGGTGGTCAAATACTTTGCCCCCGCCAGCCGGTCTAACAACTCATCCACATGCGGCATGGGATATGCATCCGTCACTGTTTTCTCATTGAGCTTACGATAGTCTACACAAAACCGTGAAGTCCCATCCTTCTTGGGCACTAACACTACGGGGGGGATGCCCAGGGACTATCTGACTCTTCAATGACCCCTAAACGCAACATCTCTTGTATCTCTTGTCGCATCCCCTCTCGTACAGACTCAGGGACGCGGAAGGGGTTTTGTCACAGGGGGGTCTGATCCTGGGTCTCAACATTGTGTTGTGCCAGGCGAGTGTACCCTGGTCTCCCCGAAAACATCCTTTGTCGCTGCCTCAACAACTCCTCCGCCTGCTGTCTCTCCCGGGGGCTTAGGTCTTCACCCAAGTGTACCTGGTCCCATGTTTTAGACTAAGTCCTTTCCCCTAAGACATCCGGCAAGGGAAGTCCGGCTAAATCCTCTGCTTCAGGTGCACAGATGGCCACTACCTCTTCAGGGCGCTCCCGGTAGGGCTTCAGCATATTCACGTGGAACATGTGGATAACCCTGGGGTTGTCACAATCGACGACATTATAGGTTGTGTTGGCTATTTTCCCCAATACCTGGTAGGGCCCCTGCCATGCAGCTTGGAACTTGTTCTGCTTAGTGGGCTCTAACACCAGGACCTTCTGTCCTATTTCCAAGGTGCGCTCTCTGGCCCTCCGATCGTACCATACGCACTGGCGCCGCTGGGTCGCCTGCATGTTCTCACATACAGCCTGGGTCAGCTCCTGTAGGTGGTCCCGGAATTCGAGCACATAGGGTACAATAGGTACCCCTTCTATGAGGCCCTCTCCTTCCCAGTGTTCAAGCACTAAGTCAAGGGGTCCCCTTACCCGTCTCCCGTATACCAGCTCGAACAGGGAAAACCCCGTGGATTCTTGGGGCACCTCCCAATAGGCAAGCAGGAGGTGTGGCAAAAATTTCTCCCAGTCCCTGTAGGTCCTGGTAAAAGTCCCAATGAGCTGTTTTAATGTCCCGTTAAAGCGTTCACACAACCCATTGGTTTGCGGGTGGCACGGGGCGCTTCTAATGGACTTTACGCCGCACAGCTTCCACAGTTGGTTGGTCACCTCTGCTGTAAACTTGGTACCCTGGTCCGAGATAATCTCCCGGGGAAATCCAACCCGTGATAAAACCTGAAGCAGGGCAGCCGCCATCGTCTCTGCCAGTATGTTAGGTAACGCAACCGCCTCTGGATACCATGTGGCATAATCTACCACTGTCAATATATACCTTTTCCCTGACGGACTGGGTTTGGCTAACTGCCCTATCAGATCGACCGCTACTCGGCTAAATGGTTCCTCCACAATGGGGAGGGGGCGTAATTTGGCCTTGCATTGATCCCCCCTCTTGCCAATGTGCTGGCAACTGTCACAGGTCTGGCAGTACTGACGAACATCATAGGTTACCCCCGGCCAAAAGAAGTCTTGTGTCAGACGATGGCTGGTGCGACTGACGCCGAAGTACCCGTCCAAGGGTATGTCATGAGAGATTCGCAGTAACTCCTGCCTATACTTCTTGGGAACTACCAGCTGTCGTTTTATAGTGGAGCTCGTCCCTGTGTGGTGCTGCTCTGTGATCTGGTAGAGGAGTCCCTGCTTCCATACAAACTGTTCCCCTTCCAGTACCCCTCTCCCCTCCTGTGCCTTCCCACGATATCCCTCCAATGAAGGATCCTCAAGTAACTCCCTCTTAAATTCATCTGGGGTGGCCCAAGAAATGTGTCTGGCTATGGGAATATGTGTAGGGCTGGGATGTCTTACCTGGACCTCCTCTGAGTGTGATTCCGGCTCCGCAGCTCGAGCTTGTCTCCGGGTGGTCACAGGATATGTCTCAGCTAGAGGGGCAACCGAGAATGCAGACAACATGGGCCCCAAGTCATTTCCCAGCAAGACGTCTGCAGGCAAATCCTCCATCAAGCCGACCTCAACAAGGCCATCCACGACTCCCCATTTCAGGTGAATCCTGGCAGTGGGCAGTCAATGTATAGCTCCCTCTGCTACACGGACTGCCACTGTCCGGTCTGTCTTCTCTTGTCCCGGAAGAAATGAGGCTTCACAAGGGTCAAAGTTGCCCCAGAATCTCTTAGTCCCTGCATACGTTTCCCATTAACCCACATGACCTGTCGATGCTGTTGTCAATTATCTGCCCGGGCTGCCTGCACAGGGTCTACTTCATGCTGCACTTCCTCCATCTCTTCCACCCCTTGGTTAGTCGTAGCCCCCAATGCCGGGTCAGCTTCGCCTTGGTAGCAGTTTACAGCAGCCCGGCTGAAGGTAGCTGTTCCCGCCTTTGGCCACTGGGTATGCTGAGTCCGGTTGGGACATTGTCTTTGCAGGTGGCCCAGCTGACGGCAGGTGTGGCATCGCGCCCCAGGGGGCTGTGGTAGGCCAGGTTTCTAGCTGGTCCCCCTACAATCTTTGGTGGTTTGGGGCCCTCCAGGTCCATGGGCGGGCCCCTAGTAACCATCTTTGATCCAGACAACTGAGGCCTCCTGGCATCATGATGTTCATCGGCCAGGCGAGCGGCTTCCTCAAGAGTCGTTGGCCGCCTGTCCTGAAGCCATTCCTGTGTCTCGGGGGTTGGTCCATTAAAGAATCGTTCTAACAAGAAGAGCTGGAGGACGTCCTCCTTAGTGGTTGCTTGGCTCCCTTGTACCCACTGTAGCAGTGACCGCCGTAATTTACAGGCCCATTCAGCATGGGTATCGGTTACATGTTTTATAAGTCCACGGAACTTTTGGCGGTATGCCTCTGGTGTCAGCGCATACCGGGCCAAGATCACTTCTTTGATCTGCTCATAGTCCATACAGTCCTCATCAGATGCCATGCGATAGGCGTCCGCTGCCCGGCCTGTCAGCTTGCTGGCCAGAATCTGAACCTGTTCCTCCGGCTTTACTTGATGAAGGGCACACTGCCGCTCAAAGTCCTGCAGAAAGCCATCAATGTCTTCCTCTGCCTCCCCCAACTGTCGGAAGGCATTATACTGGATCTTTTTGTGGCTTACTGTTGAAGGTACCTGGTCGAAGGCCACAGCTCCCCCTGCTCGCTGACTCTCCTCTCTCCGCTCTGCCACCTCCATCTTGGCCAGCTCCACTTTGGTCCGCTCTGCCATCTCCATCTTGGCTAGCTCTATCCTGGTCCGCTCGGCCATCTTTTCCTTCAGATCAGTACGCACATCAGCCATCACCTCTCGTATGATCTCTACTGCAGGGTTTGGGCCATAGAACGCCAGTCTGTTCTTTACCTCCCTCTGGAATTCAGTCTCCTCCACGTTCACATTGGGGGGCGCTGCACTGTTGTGTTCCATGAGACTCGGTGACTTTTCCTCAAATAGGATGTGAAAAAAGATTTTGTGACAATAAATAATTTTGGTGAAAAAAGTGTGTGCTTTTTTCAAAATTTACCTTTAACTACTAAAGGTAGTCATTTTGACTACCTACTATATTTTGCTGTTCTTTTGTCACTAAATGTTGCTGTAAAGTTTTGTGCATAATTTTTTCACTGTATCTTATTTATCCTGATGTTCATATAGATGTAGTTCAATTCAGATGTCAACTTTTCACATTTTCCTTGTGTTACCTGGTTCTATTACTGTGTAATGCTGAACTGAAAAGAGCTTGTTTGTAATACTGTAGGCTCTTATCTTATGCTAAAGAAGGGTGTTGTTTTTCTCTGGTCCTAGTAGTAGACAGTAGTCTGGATAGTAAGTTTACTTTCAGTTCAGCTGAAGAGACAAAGAGAACACATGCAGACATAAGAGCTCAAAAAACTCATACAAGTATATAGCAGATACAACATTTTTTTGTCATATTATTCGATTATTTTGTACTGTATAGTGTGAAGCAGCAATTTTTTGGGGGGAAAAACTATATTTGCATACAGCTTGATGTTATTAGTTATAGTTTACAGCTAGAAAGAATATTTGTTTATCTGCAAATGGGCAATATGCATGAATATAGCAATAATGCAATGCAATGGTTTATGACGCGAAAACGATAAAAATTACGTGTTTTTTTCATTTTTCTTTTGTTTATGATCAACCATGTTCACATGCAGTATAATTCTGCGAAAAAATGTATAAATTAGCTAAAACATCAAGACTTTTATAGGTCCAGTCAAAAATGAACGAACATTATATTTGTATAGTGGTAGCGAACAGAACAGCAGGGATATGTTACTGGTGATTCTCATTGTATGCTGTGTTATATGAATATATACTGTATATATGTCCAGGACTACATCTTCAGATGTGATGCTTCAAAAAAAATTTTGCCAGATAAAAGAAAAATGCAAAAATAATAGATCTGTTGGCTATTGTATGACTTGCCGTAAGTTTTTGTGTGGGCAATGTACTGCCGTAAATGAAAGACGATGCCTGAAATGCGAATCAACAAATGTTTAGAAGGTCAATTATGCCGTACTTTTTAGGAGGAGAAGGAAAATGTAGAATTGGAGCTGAATCTCAATAAAACGTTATTATGAAGTACAACCGGTATCGACCCAACGGCCTTCTTCAGGTACTGAGGAGAAGGAGCACTGACTGACCTAGTAGTCATTTTCTCTGCTTGTTGTTCTTGAGTTGTTTATTATATGTGTGCACTTTAATAATAAATGATTGTAAAACGTCTATTATTATTGTTTTACTTAGTTTACTTTTGTTATTACCTGTAGAAAAATATGAAAAATCAGAAAGAAAACATTCCAAAGCATTACTGTTGGATCTCACAATAATAATACATTAAAAAAAATATAATTATTAATAAATAACCACAAATGAAACTAAAAATAAATTAAAACAAGTCAGTAGTCAGAATGACTACATTCAGTAGTTCTAGTCGGGGTCACGAGTCCAGTAGTCCTAGTGTTAACATGCAAACCACCCTTGGGAGTAAAGGGGTTAACTCATGATCTCATGTTTGCAAGCAGCAGCTCTATCTATGAATCACAGCCCAGAATGTTGCACAAAGTAAAAGTTGGTAATATTGAGTATTGCAGGCAGTGAACCCAGGAGCAGATTATACAGGTACATAGAGTTGCATTGTTTATAGCAGCATATTTCTATGTCCCTGTATTCTAGAGGTGAAGAAAGAGTCATTTTTTTTGTTCCAATAAAACTACTAAAAATTAAAAAAAACTATTTCAAAGTGTAATTTTCTCTTTTTTGGGAGTCTTCCTGGGACTTGAACCCACAACCTCTATAACTGCAGAAAACAGATAAAGGTGTGACTCACAAGCTCCAACTACAATTGTGGCAGAATTTTGTATACTTTTTCTGTAGTGGAGGGGGTGACCCCACAGGCACATCATACTGAGACATAGAGATACAATACAGTGTGTACGCAAAATCATGGTGCACTTTTGACCAGTCACAGGAAAGTATACAGTATACAATAATAAAGACCATAAAAGTCAGGGAGGGTGGGAACTTAATGGATTTTTCAATGTGTACATTGAACATATCAACAACATTAATCACTTAAAACAGAGAATCACAGATGCTGTTCACTCTGATACACCAGACGTGCCTACCCATGTGTGGCAAGAACTTCACTATCGTTTGGATGTGTGTAGGGCAACAAATGGAGCCGACATCGAACTGCACTGAATAGGTATATAACTGGGAGAGTTTTTCTTATATTTGGAGCAGATTTCACATTTCTATCGTCTTTTGTTGCTGGTCACTGGTCAAAAGTGCACCATGACTTTACGGACACACTGTAGTGAAGTTACATAAAGATGAGAGAGTTCTTGCATCACACAGGTTCCAACTAGAGATGAGCATGATACACAGATGAGTCACGCTAACTCTAGCTAATCAGCAGCTGTGCTGGGAATACCTGAAGGTAAGACATTTTTGGCCTCCCTTCCAGCCACCAAATACCACTGACCTGCACGCTGGACCAGAGTCCTATGAATGGATCCACTCTTCTCTAGATTTCCAAATGAAATGCAAAATTTACTTTTCTTGTGTAGTGTGTGCCAATGACTGCCTTCTGTACATCTGTCAAGTCAGCAGTCTTCCCCATGATTGTGGAGACTACTGAAACAGACTAAGGAACCTTCTTAAATGCTTAGGAAGCCATTGCAGGTTTTTTTGTTAATTATTCTAAGTTACTGAGATAATGACTTTTGAGATTTCATTGGCTGTAAGCCATAATCATCAACAATAACAGAAATAAACACTTGAAATAGATCACTCTGGATGTAATGACTCTAATTCACTTTTTGTTTTGAACAAATGAAATAAATTAACTTTTGATGATATTCTAATCTTGTGAGAAGCACCTGTATAATAATGTTCGAATTTTTGTCCATATATGTCAGTATGTTTTTGCACTTTTTTCTAAAACATGTGAATAGGACCTTCAATCATGTGATCTGATTCTAACAGATGACTGGCGTTTGTTTCTTTTTAATCTGTGTGTGGTTTTGATATGTCAGCTTTGATACAGATCGCGCAAGCGATCGAAACACGTCACTCATGTCTCTGCCTGATGAGCTGATGTAGTCCAAAGGAGCTGTATATTTGTTTTTGTACCTATGATGGAATAAAATTTCAAGTATTATCGTGAGGAGCTGGATATTCTTCGTTTTTGCATTGGATCGAGCCATACCAGGATGGTGCTCCATGCTCCCTCTACAAGTCGATGAGCTGGCTATCTTTTTTCTTTTGATAACTCTGGAGTGCCAGCTCTGTCTTCAATAAACTCCATGTGATTCACGAACTCTTTACCTCTTGTAAATTTTCCTTCCTGTTTCTCACTGAAACATGTCTGACATCCTCCGACACAGCCTCCCCTGCTGCGCTATGTTACGGCGGCTTCCACTTCTTTTTTTTTTTTAAACCAGTTATTTTTATTTAGGTTTCAAAAGATTTTAACCCCTTAGCGACAGAGCCAGTTTGCAGCTTAATGACCAGGCCAATATTTACAATTCTGACCACTGTCCCTTTATGAGGTTATAACTCTGGAACGCTTTAATGGATCCCGCTGATTCTAAGACTGTTTTTTCGTGACATATTGTACTTCATATTAGTGGTAAAATTTCTTCGATAAGTCTTGTGTTTATTTATGAAAAAAATGGAAATATGGCGAAAATTTTGAAAATTTTGCAATTTTAAAACTAAATTTTTATGCCCTCAAATCAGAGAGATGTGTCACACAAATTTCTTAATAAATAACATTTCCCACATGTCTACTTTACATCAGCACAATTTTGGAAGCAAAATTTTTTTTTGTTAGGAAGTTATAAGGGTTAAAATTTGACCAGCGATTTCTCATTTTTACAACAAAATTTACAAAACCATTTTTTTTAGGGACCACATCATATTTAAAGTCATTTTGAGGGGTGTACATGACAGAAAATACCCAAAAGTGGCACCATTCTAAACACTAGACCCCTCAAGGTGCTCAAAACCACATTCAAGAAGTTTATTAACACTTTAAGTGTTTCACAGGAACTAAAGCAATGTGGAAGGAAAAAATTAATATTTAACTTTTTTTGCAAAAAATTTACTTCAGAACCAATTTTTTTATTTTCACAAGTGTTAAAAGAGAAAATCAACCACAAAATTTGTTGTACAATTTCTCCTGAATACGCCGATACCCTATATGTGGGGGTAAACCATTATTTCAGCACACGGCAGAGCTCGCAAGGGATGGAGCGCCGTTTGACTTTTTCAACGCAGAACTGGCTGGAATTGAGATCGGATGCCATGTTGCGTTCGGAGAGCCCTTAATGTGCCTAAACAGTGGAAACCTCCAACAAGTGACCCCATTTTGGAAACTAGACCCATTAAGGAACTTATCTAGATGTGTGGTGAGTAGAGTTGAGCGATACCGTCCGATACTTCAAAGTATCGTATCGGATGGTATCGGCCGATCTTTAAAAAAAGTATCGGTATCGCCGATTCCGATACCGGAAGTCCCATTCAAGTCTATGGGACTTCCGGTATCGGAATAAGAAAAACCCTTTCCTGCCCTTGTACAGCCTCTCTGGGGTCTGTACGGGCCTTTCGGGGGGCTGTGCCGGCCTGCCAGGGGGTCTGTGCAGGCTCCGGTGGTCTGTGCCGGCCTGCCGGTGGTCTGTGCAGGCTCCGGGGGGCTGTGCCGGCCTGCCGGGGGGCTGTGCAGGCTCCGGGGGGCTGTGCCGGCCTGCCGGGGGGCTGTGCCGGCCTGCCGGTGGTCTGTGCAGGCTCCGGGGGTCTGTGCAGGCATCGTCCGATGGGACTACAAGTCCCATCGGGCGATGCCTGCTACCATGACAGTGATTGACACATTAGCCAATGATGGGACAGTAGTAGTCCCATCATCCGGCTAATGTGTTAAATGTAAAAAAAAAAAAAAATTACATGCTACATACATACAACATGCATACTACATACATGCTACATTCATACTACATACTACATACATGCTACATTCATACTACATAAATACTACATGCAACATACATACTACATATATACTACATGCATGCTACATACATACTGCATGCTACATACATACCACATATATACTACATACATACTACATGCATGCTACATGCATGCTACATGCTACATACATAACACATATATACTACATGCATGCTACATACATACTACATGCTACATACTACATATATACTACATGCATGCTACATACTACATGCTACATACATACTACATATATACTACATGCATGCTACATACATACTGCATGCTACATGCATGCTACATACATACTACATACATACTACATGCTACATACATACTACATATATACTACATACATACTACATACATACTACATGCATGCTACATGCATGCTACATACATACCACATACATAACACATATATACTACATGCATGCTACATACATACTACATGCTACATACATATCATATACATACTACATGCATGCTACATACATACTACATGCATGCTACATACATACTACATGCTACATACATACTACATATATACTACATGCATGCTACATACATACTACATGCTACATACATACTACATATATACTACATGCATGCTACATACTACATGCTACATACATACTACATATATACTACATGCATGCTACATACTACATGCTACATACATACTACATATATACTACATGCATGCTACATACATACTACATGCATGCTACATACATACTACATGCTACATACATACCACATACATACTACATATATACTACATGCATGCTACATACATACTGCATGCTACATGCATGCTACATACATACTACATACATACTACATGCTACATACATACCACATATATACTACATACATACAATACATTCATACAATACATACATAGACATACAGTACATATAACATAGAGTAACATACTTACCAATACTTGTCACATTGTTCCCCGAAGCCATTGTCTTTTCCGGAATAAATATTAACATAACAAACCACAAAAATACTCACCCACGATCCGAAGCAGTCCACGAGTGTGTCCCACGACGATCTTGGGTAGAGAACTGCAGCATCAGCTGTTGCTGCCGTTCTCTACGGGCTGCAGGAATCCAATGACGGAAGGTAGGTATCCTTCCGCACTGTATTCCTCCGCCACTTAAAAAAAAAAAAAGTCCCTAGTCTCACTTTATGCCATTGCTGTGTGGGAAATTCCCACGCAGCAATGGCATAAAGTGAGACTAGGGACTTTTTTTTTTTAAGTGGCGGAGGAATACAGTGCGGAAGGATACCTACCTTCCGTCATTGGATTCCTGCAGCCCGTAGAGAACGGCAGCATCATCTGATGCTGCAGTTCTCTACCCAAGATCGTCATGGGACACACTCGTGGACTGCTTCGGATCGTGGGTGAGTATTTTTGTGGTTTGTTATGTTAATATTTATTCCGGAAAAGACAATGGCTTCGGGGAACAATGTGACAAGTATTGGTAAGTATGTTACTCTATGTTATATGTACTGTATGTCTATGTATGTATTGTATGAATGTATTGTATGTATGTAGTATATATGTGGTATGTATGTAGCATGTAGTATGTATGTAGTATGTATGTAGCATGCATGTAGCATGTAGTATGTATGTAGCATGCATGTAGTATATATGTAGTATGTATGTAGCATGCATGTAGTATATATGTAGCATGTATGTAGTATGTATGTGGTATGTATGTAGCATGTAGTATGTATGTAGCATGCATGTAGTATATATGTAGTATGTATGTAGCATGTAGTATGTATGTAGTATGTATGTAGTATGTATGTGGTATGTATGTAGCATGTAGTATGTATGTAGCATGCATGTAGTATATATGTAGTATGTAGTATGTATGTAGTATGTATGTGGTATGTATGTAGCATGTAGTATGTATGTAGCATGCATGTAGCATGCATGTAGTATGTATGTAGCATGCATGTAGTATGTATGTAGCATGCATGTAGTATGTATGTAGTATGTATGTAGTATGTATGTAGCATGCAGTATGTATGTAGCATGAATGTAGTATGTATGTAGTATATATGTAGTATGTATGTAGCATGTAGTATGTATGTAGCATGCATGTAGTATGTATGTAGCATTTAGTATGTATGTAGCATGCATGTAGTATATATGTAGTATGTATGTAGCATGTAGTATGTATGTAGTATGTATGTAGTATGTATGTGGTATGTATGTAGCATGTAGTATGTATGTAGCATGCATGTAGTATATATGTAGTATGTAGTATGTATGTAGTATGTATGTGGTATGTATGTAGCATGTAGTATGTATGTAGCATGCATGTAGCATGCATGTAGTATGTATGTAGCATGCATGTAGTATGTATGTAGTATGTATGTAGTATGTATGTAGCATGCAGTATGTATGTAGCATGTATGTAGTATGTATGTAGTATATATGTAGTATGTATGTAGCATGTAGTATGTATGTAGCATGCATGTAGTATGTATGTAGCATTTAGTATGTATGTAGCATGCATGTAGTATGTATGTAGCATGTATGTAGTATGTATGTAGTATATATGTAGTATGTATGTAGCATGTAGTATGTATGTAGCATGTAGTATGTATGTAGCATGCATGTAGTATGTATGTAGTATTTTTTTTTTTTTTTAACATTTAACACATTAGCCGGATGATGGGACTACTACTGTCCCATCATTGGCTAATGTGTCAATCACTGTCATGGTAGCAGGCATCGCCCGATGGGACTTGTAGTCCCATCGGACGATGCTTGCACAGACCCCCGGACATCAGCACAGCCCCCCGGCAGGCCGGCACAGCCCCCCGGCAGGCCGGTACAGACCCCCACAGGGTGCACAGACCACCGGCAGGCTGGCACAGCCCCCCGGCAGGCCGGTACAGACCCCCACAGGGTGCACAGACCACCGGCAGGCCGGCACAGCCCCCCGGCAGGCCGGTACAGACCCCCACAGGGTGCACAGACCACCGGCAGGCCGGCACAGCCCCCCGGCAGGCCGGTACAGACCCCGGGCAGTCCACACAGCCCCCCGGCAGGCCGGCACAGCCCCCCGGCAGGCCGGCAGAAACCCCCGGAAGGCCCGAAATGACGGCGCATCATGATGCGCACACACCGCGCATCATGATGACGTCAGTCTGTCAATCAACTTTGAACTTCCGATTCCGATGCCGAATTCCGATATTGAAAAAATATCGGAAGTCGGTATCGGAATTCCGATACAGCAAGTATCGGCCGATACCCGATACTTGCGGTATCGGAATGCTCAACACTAGTGGTGAGCACTTTGAACCCCCAAGGGCTTCACAGAAGTTTATAACGTAGAGCCGTGAAAATAAGAAATCTATTTTTTTCCACAAAGATGATCTTTTCGCCCCCAAATTTTTATTTTTTTGCAAGGGTAACAGGAGAAATCATACCCACACAGTTGTTATGCGATTTGTCCTGAGTACGCCGATACCCCATATGTGGGGGGGAACCACTGTTTGGGCACATGGGAGAGCTCGGAAGGGAAGGAGTGCCATTTTGGAATGCAGACTTTGATGGAATGGTCTGCGGACATCATGTTGCGCTTGCAGAGCCCCTGATGGGCCTAAACAGTGGAAACCCCCCACAAGTGACCCCATTTTGGAAACAAGACCCATTAAGGAACTTATCTAGATGTGAGGTGAGCACTTTGAACCTTCAAGTGCTTCACAGAAGTTTATAACGTAGAGCCGTGAAAATAAAAAATCCATTTTTTTTCCACAAAAATGATCTTTTCGCCCCCAAATTTTTATTTTTACAAGGGTAACAGGAGAAATCATACCTGCACAGTTGTTATGCGATTTGTCCTGAGTACGCCGATACCCCATATGTGGGGGGGAACCACTGTTTAGGCGCATGGGAGAGCTCGGAAGGGAAGGAGTGCCATTTTGGAATGCAGACTTTGATGGAATGGTCTGCGGGCATCATATTGCGCTTGCAGAGCCCCTGATGGGCCTAAACAGTGGAAACCCCCCCCACAAATGACCCCATTTTGCAAATTAGACCCCCTAATGAACTTATCTAGATGTGTGGTGAGCACTTTGAACCCCCAAGCGCTTCACAAAAGTTTATAAACGCAGAGCCGTGAAAATAAAAAGTCTTTTTTTATTTCCACAAAAGTGATTTTTTAGACCCCAATTTTTAGACCCCCAAAGTTGGCAAATAGTGGAAACCCCTCAATTCTTGCTCCAACCCTAACCCCAACACACTCCTAACCCTAATCCCAACCCTAATCCCTAATCCTAATTCTAACCCTAATTCTAGTTCGCCCTAACCCTAATTCTAACCCTAGTCGTGACCCGAGCCCTAACCCTAGCCCTAGCACAACCCTAACCCTAACCTTAGCCTAACCCTAGCCCTAACCCTAGCCCAACCCTAACCCTAACCCTAGCCCAACCCTAACCCTAACCCCTACCCTAACCCTAACCTTAACCCTAGCCCTAACCCTACCCTAACCCTAACCCTAGCCCTAACCCTACCCTAACCCTAACCCTAGCCCAATCCTAACCCTAATGGAAAACTGAAAAAAAAATATTTTCTTTATTTCATTATATTGGCCTATATAAGGGAGTGATAAACGGGGGGGTTATGTACTATTTTTTTTATTTTGATCACTATGATCGTTTATCATAGTGATCAAAATAATGAATGGAATCTGCCAGCCGGAGCCGGCAGATTCCCGGCGGGCGCACTGCGCATGCGCCCGCCATTTTCAAGATGGCGGCGCCCATCGGAGGATGCCGGCGGGACGTGGGACCACCGGGAGGGGACGGAGGGCCACGGAGAGGTACCGGGGGGGATCGGGGACCCTATTTCTCTCTCCTCTGATGTGCGATCACATCAGAGGAGAGAGAAATTAAATGTAAAATTGCGGCTTTTTTTTTTTTGCGGTCGCCGTTATAGGGTTAATAACGGCGATCGCAAAAGCGGGGGTCGGTAAAAACCGACCGATTCACGTTCTCTGGGGTCTCGGCTACCCCTGGCAGCCGAGACCCCGGAGAAAATCCGACACTGGGGGGCGCTATTCACTTAAATCACAGCGCCGTGAATTAACGGCGCTGTGGTTTTAGTACCCTTAATTACCGCCGTTAAAAGGCGTATCGGCGGTCGTTAAGGGGTTAAACAATAAACAGTGGATATCAATATATATGTAACAATTCACATATCTTGTAGTAATACAATCAAAGCCATCCCCCCCTCCCCCCTCCCCCCCTCCCCCCTCCCCCAATACTCCTTATGCCGGGTATACTTGAGAGTCTTAGCAATCATATCACCGCCATCCAGGCGGACCATATTTTTTCGAAAGTGCTTTCACCATGCCTTCGCCTGTAAATGCTTTCCTCTAAATGCATTACCGTACGTGTCTGAGCAATAAATTCCCTCCTAGTGGGGGGTTCCGAATCCTTCCATTTTCGTGCTATTAGTTTGCGTGCCACATACAGCAACCTCGCTATTGCCACTTTGTAATGTTCTGAGACAGGTATCCCATCCACCTCCCCCAAAACACACAGCACTGGATTCCTGTCAAGCGTACATGCATAAGCTCTCTCAATTTTGTTGATAACGACCAGCCAGTATGCCACCAGCCGCGGACACGACCATAACATATGTAACAGTCCGGCCTGGTCTGTGCCACATCTAGGGCAGCTAGAGTCTCCCCTCAAGCCCGCCTTGAATAGGACCAGCGGTGTTTTGTATGTTCTATGTATTACATATAATTGGGAGAGCCGTGCCTGCTCGCTTAGAGAGATCTTCGGGACATATTCAAGAATAGCCTCTCATTGTTCTGTTGTGAGAGTACCCACCTCCCTCTCCCATTTACTCTTTGCAGTGAGGTGATTGTCCCCCAGATAGGAGTGTAGTAGATCATGATATATGCTCGATATAACTCCCCTCGTCCCTCCCTTCATACACACAAAGTCTAGTACAATGTCGCCCTGAACCGTCATGGCTCCCAATCTACACTGTGCCCTCCAAGCATGTCGAAGCATATAGTATTGAAACCCCCATACCGAAGGCAAATCAAATTCCTCTCTCAATGTCTCAAAGGTCTTCAGGTCCGTTCCACTCTGCAGCTGGCACACATATCTCACTCCTTTCGCCTTCCAATTGCCCATTTGACGCAGCTTATTAAGTTCCGGCAGATGCTCATTGTCCCACACCGGTGAGTACCTAGTCAGCTCATCCACCCCTCTGATCCTTTTAATGGTGTCCCATACCTTCTGAATCATGCCTATGGTAGGATATGGTGCTCCCAGTTTCTTAAAGGTACCATCCTCTAGACCCTGGATAAGTGGGCGTCTCCCCGTCACATGTACCAGCACCCGGTGAGCTGCTCCTCCACAATCGAGCTCTCTCCATCCCCTGACATGCTGGCCCTGTACTGCCAAGAAATAGACCCATGGATTTGGTGCGGCTAGTCCTCCCTCTTCCTTTCCTTTTTGCAGAGTTCCAAATTTAATCTGTGCCTGCTTCTTGCCCCATATCAAGGATCTGAAGATAGAATCAATGTCCCGAACCCGTTTTTTTGGTAGCCATATCGGCGAATTGTGCAAAATGTACATTAGTTGTAGCATAAGGACCATCTTAATCAGGTTAGTTCTACCCGTTACCGTTAAAGCCAATTTGCACCATGCACCTATTTTCCCTTTAAATTTCTCTAGCAGAGGAACCAAATTCAGACCCGTGAATCGGGACAGTGGAAGAGCTACCCATATCCCTAGGTATTTAAACTGTGAAACTAGCTGGAGTTGTTTCCCCCTCTCATCTATCTCCTCCGCTTCTATTGCTCTATCCACAGCCATGACATAAGACTTGTGCCAATTTATCTCCAGTCCCGAAATGCTCCCAAATTGTTTAATTACATCCATCGCGCACCCCAGTGTCTCTCCTGCACTTTCCAAAAACAACAGGATGTCGTCGGCATACAATTATATTTTTTCTTCCAGCTTCCCAAATTTAAATCCGACCACTCCCCTCTCAGCTCTGATCTTGGCCGCCAGGGGCTCCACTGCCACGGCGAACAATAGCGGGGACAGCGGACACCCCTGCCTTGTGCCCCTATGCAAGTCAAACATCCCGGACTGTTCTCCATTCACCTTAACTACCGCCTTTGGGGATGAGTACAATAACTTCACCCAGGCCATGAACGCGGGGCCGAATCCCATCAGTTCATGATTTTCCATAAGTATTGCCATTCCACGCTATCAAATGCTTTCCTAGCGTCCAATGACATCACTATTCTCCTGCCACCATTATCAGCAGGCAGTTGCATATTAAGAAATAATCTTCTTAAGTTAACAGCCGTGGAGCGGTTAGGCATAAAGCCCGACTGGTCCTCGTGTATAATGGTATGCGCAACCCCGGTGAGCCGGGTGGCCAGGATCTTAGCGAGTATTTTGACATCCGTTGTCAACAACGAAATGGGCCTGTACGACTCCGCATCCATGGGATCTTTTCCCTCCTTCGGCAGAACTACTATCACCGCTTCCTCCATTGATCTCGGCAGTGCCCCCGTCACTAAAGCCTCATCAAGCACAGATTTCAATTTCGGAGCCAGCAGTTCCACTAACTCCCTGTACACCTCCCCAGGTAGACTATCAGCTCCCGGTGATTTGTTATTGGGCATAGACAGTATTGCACATTCCACCTCCTCCACACTCACAGGTTCTTCCAACCTCAACCTATCTTCCTCAGACAATTTAGGTAGTGAAATGCCTTCCAAAAATTTCTCCACATCCCCCTCTGTGTCCTGTGCTCTCGAAGTGTACAGTGCCATGTAATATGCCTTGAAGACCTCCAGTATGTCCTTTGTGTCTGTCAGAGTCGCCCCTGTTTGATCTCTCAGTTTATACACCCTGGAAGACTCCCTTTGTGCCGCAGATATCACCGCCAACAAGTGACCTACTCTCTCTCCTTCTTCAAAGAATTGAGCTTGCTGAAATGCCCTTTTCCTCTCAGCTTGAATCATGTGCAGTTTATCAACTGCCTCCTGAGCCAATTTTAGTCTATTGTGAGCTTCACTCGTTGGCGCCAAAATCATGTCTGCTTCCGCTCTTGTCAGGTCATCCTTTATTTGTTGATCTGCCAATTTAGTTTTGGTCTTACACCTCGCAATCTCACTTATAAAAAGTCCCCTCGTAAACGCCTTCATGGCATCCCATACCATTGTGGCCTCAGGCTTCCACTTCACCCACACGCCTCTCTCTGGCAACAGACATTGTGGAGGAGTGGGCCTTCTCCTTTCTTCCAACTGTACCTTTAACCCAATCCCACCTCTTCCATCCCTAATCCTCCCCTCTTTTGAAGTCCACTCTGTCCACATCTAATCTTGCCGCAACCTCCAAATGGCTGTCTTATACCGACCTCCAGGCCCGACCGCAGTGGAAACTGCGTCCAGCTGCTAATTGCAACCACTGACCACTAATGTGTCATAAGAGCCGGACACACAAACGCACAGATTTGGAGTACCAGATCCCCATTATAACAGGGAGCCTGACAACG